>NC_083361.1:31587797-31887797 GCF_030254825.1 Meriones unguiculatus
AACTTGTTTCTTTGCCGTACAGTTCGATATATCACTTTTCAGTTTTCCTGTACTCCTAATTGTGCGAGCGACACACATGTGATTCCATTTAAAAGTACTGCTTTGCTTTTCTGTTCTTTCGTTCGAAACTTGTTCCTGTGCTGTACAGTGCGTTATATCACTTTCCAGTTTTCCTGTTATAATAATTGAACAGGCGACACGTATGAGAATTAGTTAACAAAGTAGTGCTTTGCTTTTCTGTTCTTTCATTGGAAACTTGTTCCTGTGCTGTACAGTGCGTTATATCACTTTTCCGTTTTCCTGTTATAATAATTGAACAGGCGACACGTATGTGAATTAGTTTTCAAAGTTGTGCTTTGCCTTTCTGTTCTTTCAATGTAAACTAGTTTCTTTGCTGTGCAGTTCGATATATCACTTTTCAGTTTTCATGTATTCTAAATTGAGCGGGCGACACACATTTGATTCCGTTTAAAGGTAGTGCTTTGCTTTTCTGTTCTTTCATTGGAAACTTGTTCCTGTGCTGTACAGTGTGATATATCACTTTTCAGTTTTCCTGTATTCCTAATTGAGAGTGTGTCACACATGTGATTTAGTTTACACAGTAGTGCTTTTTATGTTTACGTTCTTTCATTGGAAACTTGTTCCTATTAGGAACAAGTTAGGGTTAGGGTTAGGGTTAGGGTTAGGGTTAGGGTTAGGGTAGGGTTAGGGTTAGGGTTAGGGTTAGGGTTTAGGGTTAGGGTTACTGTTAGGGTTAGGGTTTGAGTTAAGGTTAGGCGGTTAGGGTTAGGGTTATATCACTTTTCAGTTTTCCTGTTATAATAATTGAACAGGCGACACGTATATGAATTAGTTTTCAAAGTTGTGCTTTGCGTTTTTGTTCTTTCAATGGAAACTAGTTTCTTTGCTGTGCAGTTCGATATATCACTTTTCAGTTTTCCTGTATTCCTAATTGAGCGAGCAACACACATGTGATTCCGTTTAAAGGTAGTGCTTTCCTTTTCTGTTCTTTCGTTGGAAAATTGTTCCTGTGCTGTACAGTGTGATATTTCACTTTTCAGGTTTCCTGTATTCCTAATTGAGCGAGCGACACACATGTGATTTCGTTTTTAAAGTGGTGCTTTACTTTTCTGTTCTTTCGTTCGAAACTTCTTCCTGTGCTGTACAGTGCGTTATATCACTTTTCAGTTTTCCTGTTATAAGAATTGAACAGGCGACACGTATGTGAATTAGTTAACAAAGTAGTGCTTTGCTTTTCTGTTCCTTCATTGGAAACTTGTTCCTGTGCTGTACAGTGTGTTATATCACTTTTCAGTTATCCTGTATTCGTAATTGAGCGAGCGACACACATGTGATTCGGTTTAAAGTTAGTGCTTTGCTTTTCTGTTCTTTCGTTGGAAACTTGTTCCTGTGCTGTACAGTGTGATATATCACTTTTCAGTTTTCCTGTATTCCTAATTGAGCGAGCGACACACATGTGATTTAGTTTACACAGTAGTGCTTTTTACGTTTACGTTCTTTCATTGGAAACTTGTTCCTATTAGGAACAAGTTAGGGTTAGGGTTAGGGTTAGGGTTAGGGTTAGGGTAGGGTTAGGGTTAGGGTTAGGGTTAGGGTTAGGGTTAGGGTTTAGGGTTAGGGTTAGTGTTAGGGTTAGGGTTAGAGTTAAGGTTAGGCGGTTAGGGTTAGGGTTATATCACTTTTCAGTTTTCCTGTTATAATAATTGAACAGGCGACACGTATGTGAATTAGTTTTCAAAGTTGGGCTTTGCGTTTCTCTTCTTTCAATGGAAACTTGTTTCTTTGCCGTACAGTTCGATATATCACTTTTCAGTTTTCCTGTATTCCTAATTGAGCGAGCGACACTCATTTGATTTAGTTTTTAAAGTGGTGCTTTGTTTTTCTGTTCTTTCTTTCGAAAATTGTTCCTGTGCTGTACAGTGCGGTATATCACTTTTCAGTTTTCCTGTTATAATAATTGAACAGGCGTCACGTATGTGAATTAGTTTTCAAAGTTGTGCTTTGCGTTTCTGTTCTTTCAATGGAAACTAGTTTCTTTGCTGTGCAGTTCGATATATCACTTTTCAGTTTTCATGTATTCTAAATTGAGCGGGCGACACACATGTGATTTCGTTTAAAGGTAGTGCTTTGCTTTTCTGTTCTTTCATTGGAAACTTGTTCCTGTGCTGTACACTGTGATATATCACTTTTCAGTTTTCCTGTGTTCCTAATTGAGAGTGCGTCACACATGTGTTAGTTTACACAGTAGTGCTTTTTACGTTTACGTTCTTTCATTGGAAACTTGTTCCTATTAGGAACAAGTTAGGGTTAGGGTTAGGGTTAGGGTTAGGGTTAGGGTTAGGGTTAGGGTTAGGGTAGGGTTAGGGTTAGGGTTAGGGTTAGGGTTTAGGGTTAGGGTTAGTGTTAGGGTTAGGTTTAGAGTTAAGGTTAGGCGGTTAGGGTTAGGGTTATATCACTTTTCAGTTTTCCTGTTATAATAATTGAACAGGCGACACGTATGTGAATTAGTTTTCAAAGTTGTGCTTTGCGTTTCTGTTCTTTCAATGGAAACTTGTTTCTTTGCCGTACAGTTCGATATATCACTTTTCAGTTTTCCTTTATTCCTAATTGAGCGAGCGACACTATTTTGATTTAGTTTTTAAAGTGGTGCTTTGCTTTTCTGTTCTTTCTTTCGAAAATTGTTCCTGTGCTGTACAGTGCGTTATATCACTTTTCAGTTTTCCTGTATTCCTAATTGAGCGAGCGACACACATGTGATTCGGTTTAAAGGTAGTGCTTTCCTTTTCTGTTATTTCGTTGGAAAATTGTTCCTGTGCTGTACAGTGTGATATTTCACTTTTCAGTTTTCCTGTATTCTTAAATGCGCGAGCGAAACACATGTGATTTAGTTTTTAAAGTGGTGCTTTACTTTTCTGTTCTTTTGTTCGAAACTTGTTCCTGTGCTGTACAGTGCGTTATATCACTTTTCAGTTTTTCTGTTATAATAATTGAACAGGCGACACGTATGTGAATTAGTTAACAAAGTAGTGCTTTGCTTTTCTGTTCATTCATTGGAAACTATTCCTGTGCTGTACAGTGTGTTATATCACTTTTCAGTTTTCCTGTATTCCTAATTGAGCGAGCGACACACAGGTAATTTAGTTTTTAAAGTAGTGCTTTGCTTTTCTGTTCTTTCGTTCGAAACTTGTTCCTGTGCTGTACAGTGTGATATATCACTTTTCAGTTTTCCTGTATTCCTAATTGAGAGTGCGTCACACATGTGTTAGTTTACACAGTAGTGCTTTTTACGTTTACGTTCTTTCATTGGAAACTTGTTCCTATTAGGAACAAGTTAGGGTTAGGGTTAGGGTTAGGGTTAGGTTTAGGGTTAGGGTAGGGTTAGGGTTAGGGTTAGGGTTAGCGTTAGGGTTAGGGTTAGGGTTAGGGTTTAGGGTTAGGGTTAGTGTTAGGGTTAGGGTTAGAGTTAAGGTTAGGCGGTTAGGGTTAGGGTTATATCACTTTTTAGTTTTCCTGTTATAATAATTGAACAGGCGACACGTATGTGAATTAGTTTTCAAAGTTGTGCTTTGCGTTTCTGTTCTTTCAATGGAAACTTGTTTCTTTGCCGTACAGTTCGATATATCACTTTTCAGTTTTCCTGTATTCCTAATTGAGCGAGCGACACTCATTTGATTTAGTTTTTAAAGTGGTGCTTTGTTTTTCTGTTCTTTCTTTCGAAAATTGTTCCTGTGCTGTACAGTGCGTTATATCACTTTTCAGTTTTCCTGTTTTAATAATTGAACAGGCGACACGTATTTGAATTAGTTTTCAAAGTTGTGCTTTGCGTTTCTGTTCTTTCAAGGGAAACTTGTTTCTTTGCCGTACAGTTCGATATATCACTTTTCAGTTTTCCTGTATTCCTAATTGAGCGAGCGACACTCATTTGATTTAGTTTTTAAAGTGGTGCTTTGTTTTTCTGTTCTTTCTTTCGAAAATTGTTCCTGTGCTGTACAGTGCGTTATATCACTTTTCAGTTTTCCTGTTATAATAATTGAACAGGCGTCACGTATGTGAATTAGTTTTCAAAGTTGTGCTTTGCGTTTCTGTTCTTTCAATGGAAACTAGTTTCTTTGCTGTGCAGTTCGATATATCACTTTTCAGTTTTCATGTATTCTAAATTGAGCGGGCGACACACATGTGATTCCGTTTAAAGGTAGTGCTTTGCTTTTCTGTTCTTTCATTGGAAACTTGTTCCTGTGCTGTACAGTGTGATATATCACTTTTCAGTTTTCCTGTATTCCTAATTGAGAGTGCGTCACACATGTGTTAGTTTACACAGTAGTGCTTTTTACGTTTACGTTCTTTCATTGGAAACTTGTTCCTATTAGGAACAAGTTAGGGTTAGGGTTAGGGTTAGGGTTAGGGTTAGGGTTAGGGTTAGGGTAGGGTTAGGGTTAGGGTTAGAGTTAGGGTTTAGGGTTAGGGTTAGTGTTAGGGTTAGGTTTAGAGTTAAGGTTAGGCGGTTAGGGTTAGGGTTATATCACTTTTCAGTTTTCCTGTTATAATAATTGAACAGGCGACACGTATGTGAATTAGTTTTCAAAGTTGTGCTTTGCGTTTCTGTTCTTTCAATGGAAACTTGTTTCTTTGCCGTACAGTTCGATATATCACTTTTCAGTTTTCCTGTATTCCTAATTGAGCGAGCGACACTATTTTGATTTAGTTTTTAAAGTGGTGCTTTGCTTTTCTGTTCTTTCTTTCGAAAATTGTTCCTGTGCTGTACAGTGAGTTATATCACTTTTCAGTTTTCCTGTATTCCTAATTGAGAGAGCGACACACATGTGATTCGGTTTAAAGGTAGTGCTTTCCTTTTCTGTTATTTCGTTGGAAAATTGTTCCTGTGCTGTACAGTGTGATATTTCACTTTTCAGTTTTCCTGTATTCTTAAATGCGCGAGCGAAACACATGTGATTTAGTTTTTAAAGTGGTGCTTTACTGTTCTGTTCTTTCGTTCGAAACTTGTTCCTGTGCTGTACAGTGCGTTATATCACATTTCAGTTTTTCTGTTATAATAATTGAACAGGCGACACGTATGTGAATTAGTTAACAAAGTAGTGCTTTGCTTTTCTGTTCATTCATTGGAAACTATTCCTGTGCTGTACAGTGTGTTATATCACTTTTCAGTTTTCCTGTATTCCTAATTGAGCGAGCGACACACAGGTAATTTAGTTTTTAAAGTAGTGCTTTGCTTTTCTGTTCTTTCGTTCGAAACTTGTTCCTGTGCTGTACAGTGCGTTATATCACTTTTCAGTTTTTCTGTATTCCTAATTGAGCGAGCGACACACATGTGATTCGGTTTAAAGTTAGTGCTTTGCTTTTCTGTTCTTTCCTTGGAAACTTGTTCCTGTGCTGTACAGTGTGATATATCACTTTTCAGTTTTCCTGTATTCCTAATTGAGCGAGCGACACATATGTGATTTAGTTTACATAGTAGTGCTTTTTATGTTTAGGTTCTTTCATTGGAAACTTGTTCCTGTTAGGATCAAGTTAGGGTTAGGTTTAGGGTTAGGGTTAGGGTAGGGTTAGGGTTAGGGTTAGGGTTAGGGTTAGGGTTAGGATTAGGGTTAGGGTAGGGTTAGGGTTAGGGTTAGGGTTAGAGTTAGGGTTAGGGGGTTAGGGTTAGGGTTAGGGTTATATCACTTTTCAGTTTTCCTGTTATAATAATTGAACAGGCGACACGTATGTGAATTAGTTTTCAAAGTTGTGCTTTGCGTTTCTCTTCTTTC
Organism: Meriones unguiculatus; assembly: GCF_030254825.1. Lineage (NCBI taxonomy): Eukaryota > Metazoa > Chordata > Mammalia > Rodentia > Muridae > Meriones > Meriones unguiculatus. The sequence continues at coordinate 31,593,584 of NC_083361.1, forward strand.
AATGGAAACTTGTTTCTTTGCCGTACAGTTCGATATATCACTTTTCAGTTTTCCTGTACTCCTAATTGTGCGAGCGACACACATGTGATTCCATTTAAAAGTACTGCTTTGCTTTTCTGTTCTTTCGTTCGAAACTTGTTCCTGTGCTGTACAGTGCGTTATATCACTTTCCAGTTTTCCTGTTATAATAATTGAACAGGCGACACGTATGAGAATTAGTTAACAAAGTAGTGCTTTGCTTTTCTGTTCTTTCATTGGAAACTTGTTCCTGTGCTGTACAGTGCGTTATATCACTTTTCCGTTTTCCTGTTATAATAATTGAACAGGCGACACGTATGTGAATTAGTTTTCAAAGTTGTGCTTTGCCTTTCTGTTCTTTCAATGTAAACTAGTTTCTTTGCTGTGCAGTTCGATATATCACTTTTCAGTTTTCATGTATTCTAAATTGAGCGGGCGACACACATTTGATTCCGTTTAAAGGTAGTGCTTTGCTTTTCTGTTCTTTCATTGGAAACTTGTTCCTGTGCTGTACAGTGTGATATATCACTTTTCAGTTTTCCTGTATTCCTAATTGAGAGTGCGTCACACATGTGATTTAGTTTACACAGTAGTGCTTTTTACGTTTACGTTCTTTCATTGGAAACTTGTTCCTATTAGGAACAAGTTAGGGTTAGGGTTAGGGTTAGGGTTAGGGTTAGGGTAGGGTTAGGGTTAGGGTTAGGGTTAGGGTTTAGGGTTAGGGTTAGTGTTAGGGTTAGGGTTTGAGTTAAGGTTAGGCGGTTAGGGTTAGGGTTATATCACTTTTCAGTTTTCCTGTTATAATAATTGAACAGGCGACACGTATATGAATTAGTTTTCAAAGTTGTGCTTTGCGTTTTTGTTCTTTCAATGGAAACTAGTTTCTTTGCTGTGCAGTTCGATATATCACTTTTCAGTTTTCCTGTATTCCTAATTGAGCGAGCAACACACATGTGATTCCGTTTAAAGGTAGTGCTTTCCTTTTCTGTTCTTTCGTTGGAAAATTGTTCCTGTGCTGTACAGTGTGATATTTCACTTTTCAGGTTTCCTGTATTCCTAATTGAGCGAGCGACACACATGTGATTTCGTTTTTAAAGTGGTGCTTTACTTTTCTGTTCTTTCGTTCGAAACTTCTTCCTGTGCTGTACAGTGCGTTATATCACTTTTCAGTTTTCCTGTTATAAGAATTGAACAGGCGACACGTATGTGAATTATTTAACAAAGTAGTGCTTTGCTTTTCTGTTCCTTCATTGGAAACTTGTTCCTGTGCTGTACAGTGTGTTATATCACTTTTCAGTTATCCTGTATTCGTAATTGAGCGAGCGACACACATGTGATTCGGTTTAAAGTTAGTGCTTTGCTTTTCTGTTCTTTCGTTGGAAACTTGTTCCTGTGCTGTACAGTGTGATATATCACTTTTCAGTTTTCCTGTATTCCTAATTGAGCGAGCGACACACATGTGATTTAGTTTACACAGTAGTGCTTTTTACGTTTACGTTCTTTCATTGGAAACTTGTTCCTATTAGGAACAAGTTAGGGTTAGGGTTAGGGTTAGGGTTAGGGTTAGGGTAGGGTTAGGGTTAGGGTTAGGGTTAGGGTTAGGGTTTAGGGTTAGGGTTAGTGTTAGGGTTAGGGTTAGAGTTAAGGTTAGGCGGTTAGGGTTAGGGTTATATCACTTTTCAGTTTTCCTGTTATAATAATTGAACAGGCGACACGTATGTGAATTAGTTTTCAAAGTTGTGCTTTGCGTTTCTCTTCTTTCAATGGAAACTTGTTTCTTTGCCGTACAGTTCGATATATCACTTTTCAGTTTTCCTGTACTCCTAATTGTGCGAGCGACACACATGTGATTCCATTTAAAAGTACTGCTTTGCATTTCTGTTCTTTCGTTCGAAACTTGTTCCTGTGCTGTACAGTGCGTTATATCACTTTCCAGTTTTCCTGTTATAATAATTGAACAGGCGACACGTATGAGAATTAGTTAACAAAGTAGTGCTTTGCTTTTCTGTTCTTTCATTGGAAACTTGTTCCTGTGCTGTACAGTGTGATATATCACTTTTCAGTTTTCCTGTTATAATAATTGAACAGGCGACACGTATGTGAATTAGTTTTCAAAGTTGTGCTTTGCCTTTCTGTTCTTTCAATGTAAACTAGTTTCTTTGCTGTGCAGTTCGATATATCACTTTTCAGTTTTCATGTATTCTAAATTGAGCGAGCGACACACATGTGATTCCGTTTAAAGGTAGTGCTTTGCTTTTCTGTTCTTTCATTGGAAACTTGTTCCTGTGCTGTACAGTGTGATACATCACTTTTCAGTTTTCCTGTATTCCTAATTGAGAGTGCGTCACACATGTGATTTAGTTTACACAGTAGTGCTTTTTACGTTTACGTTCTTTCATTGGAAACTTGTTCCTATTAGGAACAAGTTAGGGTTAGGGTTGGGGTTAGGGTTAGGGTTAGGGTTTAGGGTTAGGGTTAGTGTTAGGGTTAGGGTTAGAGTTAAGGTTAGACGGTTAGGGTTAGGGTTATATCACTTTTCAGTTTTCCTATTTTAATAATTGAACAGGCGACACGTATTTGAATTAGTTTTCAAAGTTGTGCTTTGCGTTTCTGTTCTTTCAAGGGAAACTTGTTTCTTTGCCGTACAGTTCGATATATCACTTTTCAGTTTTCCTGTATTCCTAATTGAGCGAGCGACACTCATTTGATTTAGTTTTTAAAGTGGTGCTTTGTTTTTCTGTTCTTTCTTTCGAAAATTGTTCCTGTGCTGTACAGTGCGTTATATCACTTTTCAGTTTTCCTGTTATAATAATTGAACAGGCGTCACGTATGTGAATTAGTTTTCAAAGTTGTGCTTTGCGTTTCTGTTCTTTCAATGGAAACTAGTTTCTTTGCTGTGCAGTTCGATATATCACTTTTCAGTTTTCATGTATTCTAAATTGAGCGGGCGACACACATGTGATTCCGTTTAAAGGTAGTGCTTTGCTTTTCTGTTCTTTCATTGGAAACTTGTTCCTGTGCTGTACAGTGTGATATATCACTTTTCAGTTTTCCTGTATTCCTAATTGAGAATGCGTCACACATGTGTTAGTTTACACAGTAGTGCTTTTTACGTTTACGTTCTTTCATTGGAAACTTGTTCCTATTAGGAACAAGTTAGGGTTAGGGTTAGGGTTAGGGTTAGGGTTAGGGTTAGGGTTAGGGTAGGGTTAGGGTTAGGGTTAGAGTTAGGGTTTAGGGTTAGGGTTAGTGTTAGGGTTAGGTTTAGAGTTAAGGTTAGGCGGTTAGGGTTAGGGTTATATCACTTTTCAGTTTTCCTGTTATAATAATTGAACAGGCGACACGTATGTGAATTAGTTTTCAAAGTTGTGCTTTGCGTTTCTGTTCTTTCAATGGAAACTTGTTTCTTTGCCGTACAGTTCGATATATCACTTTTCAGTTTTCCTGTATTCCTAATTGAGCGAGCGACACTATTTTGATTTAGTTTTTAAAGTGGTGCTTTGCTTTTCTGTTCTTTCTTTCGAAAATTGTTCCTGTGCTGTACAGTGAGTTATATCACTTTTCAGTTTTCCTGTATTCCTAATTGAGAGAGCGACACACATGTGATTCGGTTTAAAGGTAGTGCTTTCCTTTTCTGTTATTTCGTTGGAAAATTGTTCCTGTGCTGTACAGTGTGATATTTCACTTTTCAGTTTTCCTGTATTCTTAAATGCGCGAGCGAAACACATGTGATTTAGTTTTTAAAGTGGTGCTTTACTGTTCTGTTCTTTCGTTCGAAACTTGTTCCTGTGCTGTACAGTGCGTTATATCACATTTCAGTTTTTCTGTTATAATAATTGAACAGGCGACACGTATGTGAATTAGTTAACAAAGTAGTGCTTTGCTTTTCTGTTCATTCATTGGAAACTATTCCTGTGCTGTACAGTGTGTTATATCACTTTTCAGTTTTCCTGTATTCCTAATTGAGCGAGCGACACACAGGTAATTTAGTTTTTAAAGTAGTGCTTTGCTTTTCTGTTCTTTCGTTCGAAACTTGTTCCTGTGCTGTACAGTGCGTTATATCACTTTTCAGTTTTTCTGTATTCCTAATTGAGCGAGCGACACACATGTGATTCGGTTTAAAGTTAGTGCTTTGCTTTTCTGTTCTTTCCTTGGAAACTTGTTCCTGTGCTGTACAGTGTGATATATCACTTTTCAGTTTTCCTGTATTCCTAATTGAGCGAGCGACACATATGTGATTTAGTTTACATAGTAGTGCTTTTTATGTTTAGGTTCTTTCATTGGAAACTTGTTCCTGTTAGGATCAAGTTAGGGTTAGGTTTAGGGTTAGGGTTAGGGTAGGGTTAGGGTTAGGGTTAGGGTTAGGGTTAGGGTTAGGGTTAGGGTTAGGGTAGGGTTAGGGTTAGGGTTAGGGTTAGAGTTAGGGTTAGGGGGTTAGGGTTAGGGTTAGGGTTATATCACTTTTCAGTTTTCCTGTTATAATAATTGAACAGGCGACACGTATGTGAATTAGTTTTCAAAGTTGTGCTTTGCGTTTCTCTTCTTTCAATGGAAACTTGTTTCTTTGCCGTACAGTTCGATATATCACTTTTCAGTTTTCCTGTACTCCTAATTGTGCGAGCGACACACATGTGATTCCATTTAAAAGTACTGCTTTGCTTTTCTGTTCTTTCGTTCGAAACTTGTTCCTGTGCTGTACAGTGCGTTATATCACTTTCCAGTTTTCCTGTTATAATAATTGAACAGGCGACACGTATGAGAATTAGTTAACAAAGTAGTGCTTTGCTTTTCTGTTCTTTCATTGGAAACTTGTTCCTGTGCTGTACAGTGCGTTATATCACTTTTCCGTTTTCCTGTTATAATAATTGAACAGGCGACACGTATGTGAATTAGTTTTCAAAGTTGTGCTTTGCCTTTCTGTTCTTTCAATGTAAACTAGTTTCTTTGCTGTGCAGTTCGATATATCACTTTTCAGTTTTCATGTATTCTAAATTGAGCGGGCGACACACATTTGATTCCGTTTAAAGGTAGTGCTTTGCTTTTCTGTTCTTTCATTGGAAACTTGTTCCTGTGCTGTACAGTGTGATATATCACTTTTCAGTTTTCCTGTATTCCTAATTGAGAGTGCGTCACACATGTGATTTAGTTTACACAGTAGTGCTTTTTACGTTTACGTTCTTTCATTGGAAACTTGTTCCTATTAGGAACAAGTTAGGGTTAGGGTTAGGGTTAGGGTTAGGGTAGGGTTAGGGTTAGGGTTAGGGTTAGGGTTTAGGGTTAGGGTTAGTGTTAGGGTTAGGGTTTGAGTTAAGGTTAGGCGGTTAGGGTTAGGGTTATATCACTTTTCAGTTTTCCTGTTATAATAATTGAACAGGCGACACGTATATGAATTAGTTTTCAAAGTTGTGCTTTGCGTTTTTGTTCTTTCAATGGAAACTAGTTTCTTTGCTGTGCAGTTCGATATATCACTTTTCAGTTTTCCTGTATTCCTAATTGAGCGAGCAACACACATGTGATTCCGTTTAAAGGTAGTGCTTTCCTTTTCTGTTCTTTCGTTGGAAAATTGTTCCTGTGCTGTACAGTGTGATATTTCACTTTTCAGGTTTCCTGTATTCCTAATTGAGCGAGCGACACACATGTGATTTCGTTTTTAAAGTGGTGCTTTACTTTTCTGTTCTTTCGTTCGAAACTTCTTCCTGTGCTGTACAGTGCGTTATATCACTTTTCAGTTTTCCTGTTATAAGAATTGAACAGGCGACACGTATGTGAATTATTTAACAAAGTAGTGCTTTGCTTTTCTGTTCCTTCATTGGAAACTTGTTCCTGTGCTGTACAGTGTGTTATATCACTTTTCAGTTATCCTGTATTCGTAATTGAGCGAGCGACACACATGTGATTCGGTTTAAAGTTAGTGCTTTGCTTTTCTGTTCTTTCGTTGGAAACTTGTTCCTGTGCTGTACAGTGTGATATATCACTTTTCAGTTTTCCTGTATTCCTAATTGAGCGAGCGACACACATGTGATTTAGTTTACACAGTAGTGCTTTTTACGTTTACGTTCTTTCATTGGAAACTTGTTCCTATTAGGAACAAGTTAGGGTTAGGGTTAGGGTTAGGGTTAGGGTTAGGGTAGGGTTAGGGTTAGGGTTAGGGTTAGGGTTAGGGTTTAGGGTTAGGGTTAGTGTTAGGGTTAGGGTTAGAGTTAAGGTTAGGCGGTTAGGGTTAGGGTTATATCACTTTTCAGTTTTCCTGTTATAATAATTGAACAGGCGACACGTATGTGAATTAGTTTTCAAAGTTGTGCTTTGCGTTTCTCTTCTTTCAATGGAAACTTGTTTCTTTGCCGTACAGTTCGATATATCACTTTTCAGTTTTCCTGTATTCCTAATTGAGCGAGCGACACTCATTTGATTTAGTTTTTAAAGTGGTGCTTTGTTTTTCTGTTCTTTCTTTCGAAAATTGTTCCTGTGCTGTACAGTGCGTTATATCACTTTTCAGTTTTCCTGTTATAATAATTGAACAGGCGTCACGTATGTGAATTAGTTTTCAAAGTTGTGCTTTGCGTTTCTGTTCTTTCAATGGAAACTAGTTTCTTTGCTGTGCAGTTCGATATATCACTTTTCAGTTTTCATGTATTCTAAATTGAGCGGGCGACACACATGTGATTCCGTTTAAAGGTAGTGCTTTGCTTTTCTGTTCTTTCATTGGAAACTTGTTCCTGTGCTGTACAGTGTGATATATCACTTTTCAGTTTTCCTGTATTCCTAATTGAGAGTGCGTCACACATGTGTTAGTTTACACAGTAGTGCTTTTTACGTTTACGTTCTTTCATTGGAAACTTGTTCCTATTAGGAACAAGTTAGGGTTAGGGTTAGGGTTAGGGTTAGGGTTAGGGTTAGGGTTAGGGTAGGGTTAGGGTTAGGGTTAGAGTTAGGGTTTAGGGTTAGGGTTAGTGTTAGGGTTAGGTTTAGAGTTAAGGTTAGGCGGTTAGGGTTAGGGTTATATCACTTTTCAGTTTTCCTGTTATAATAATTGAACAGGCGACACGTATGTGAATTAGTTTTCAAAGTTGTGCTTTGCGTTTCTGTTCTTTCAATGGAAACTTGTTTCTTTGCCGTACAGTTCGATATATCACTTTTCAGTTTTCCTGTATTCCTAATTGAGCGAGCGACACTATTTTGATTTAGTTTTTAAAGTGGTGCTTTGCTTTTCTGTTCTTTCTTTCGAAAATTGTTCCTGTGCTGTACAGTGAGTTATATCACTTTTCAGTTTTCCTGTATTCCTAATTGAGAGAGCGACACACATGTGATTCGGTTTAAAGGTAGTGCTTTCCTTTTCTGTTATTTCGTTGGAAAATTGTTCCTGTGCTGTACAGTGTGATATTTCACTTTTCAGTTTTCCTGTATTCTTAAATGCGCGAGCGAAACACATGTGATTTAGTTTTTAAAGTGGTGCTTTACTGTTCTGTTCTTTCGTTCGAAACTTGTTCCTGTGCTGTACAGTGCGTTATATCACATTTCAGTTTTTCTGTTATAATAATTGAACAGGCGACACGTATGTGAATTAGTTAACAAAGTAGTGCTTTGCTTTTCTGTTCATTCATTGGAAACTATTCCTGTGCTGTACAGTGTGTTATATCACTTTTCAGTTTTCCTGTATTCCTAATTGAGCGAGCGACACACAGGTAATTTAGTTTTTAAAGTAGTGCTTTGCTTTTCTGTTCTTTCGTTCGAAACTTGTTCCTGTGCTGTACAGTGCGTTATATCACTTTTCAGTTTTTCTGTATTCCTAATTGAGCGAGCGACACACATGTGATTCGGTTTAAAGTTAGTGCTTTGCTTTTCTGTTCTTTCCTTGGAAACTTGTTCCTGTGCTGTACAGTGTGATATATCACTTTTCAGTTTTCCTGTATTCCTAATTGAGCGAGCGACACATATGTGATTTAGTTTACATAGTAGTGCTTTTTATGTTTAGGTTCTTTCATTGGAAACTTGTTCCTGTTAGGATCAAGTTAGGGTTAGGTTTAGGGTTAGGGTTAGGGTAGGGTTAGGGTTAGGGTTAGGGTTAGGGTTAGGGTTAGGGTTAGGGTAGGGTTAGGGTTAGGGTTAGGGTTAGAGTTAGGGTTAGGGGGTTAGGGTTAGGGTTAGGGTTATATCACTTTTCAGTTTTCCTGTTATAATAATTGAACAGGCGACACGTATGTGAATTAGTTTTCAAAGTTGTGCTTTGCGTTTCTCTTCTTTCAATGGAAACTTGTTTCTTTGCCGTACAGTTCGATATATCACTTTTCAGTTTTCCTGTACTCCTAATTGTGCGAGCGACACACATGTGATTCCATTTAAAAGTACTGCTTTGCTTTTCTGTTCTTTCGTTCGAAACTTGTTCCTGTGCTGTACAGTGCGTTATATCACTTTCCAGTTTTCCTGTTATAATAATTGAACAGGCGACACGTATGAGAATTAGTTAACAAAGTAGTGCTTTGCTTTTCTGTTCTTTCATTGGAAACTTGTTCCTGTGCTGTACAGTGCGTTATATCACTTTTCCGTTTTCCTGTTATAATAATTGAACAGGCGACACGTATGTGAATTAGTTTTCAAAGTTGTGCTTTGCCTTTCTGTTCTTTCAATGTAAACTAGTTTCTTTGCTGTGCAGTTCGATATATCACTTTTCAGTTTTCATGTATTCTAAATTGAGCGGGCGACACACATTTGATTCCGTTTAAAGGTAGTGCTTTGCTTTTCTGTTCTTTCATTGGAAACTTGTTCCTGTGCTGTACAGTGTGATATATCACTTTTCAGTTTTCCTGTATTCCTAATTGAGAGTGCGTCACACATGTGATTTAGTTTACACAGTAGTGCTTTTTACGTTTACGTTCTTTCATTGGAAACTTGTTCCTATTAGGAACAAGTTAGGGTTAGGGTTAGGGTTAGGGTTAGGGTTAGGGTAGGGTTAGGGTTAGGGTTAGGGTTAGGGTTTAGGGTTAGGGTTAGTGTTAGGGTTAGGGTTTGAGTTAAGGTTAGGCGGTTAGGGTTAGGGTTATATCACTTTTCAGTTTTCCTGTTATAATAATTGAACAGGCGACACGTATATGAATTAGTTTTCAAAGTTGTGCTTTGCGTTTTTGTTCTTTCAATGGAAACTAGTTTCTTTGCTGTGCAGTTCGATATATCACTTTTCAGTTTTCCTGTATTCCTAATTGAGCGAGCAACACACATGTGATTCCGTTTAAAGGTAGTGCTTTCCTTTTCTGTTCTTTCGTTGGAAAATTGTTCCTGTGCTGTACAGTGTGATATTTCACTTTTCAGGTTTCCTGTATTCCTAATTGAGCGAGCGACACACATGTGATTTCGTTTTTAAAGTGGTGCTTTACTTTTCTGTTCTTTCGTTCGAAACTTCTTCCTGTGCTGTACAGTGCGTTATATCACTTTTCAGTTTTCCTGTTATAAGAATTGAACAGGCGACACGTATGTGAATTATTTAACAAAGTAGTGCTTTGCTTTTCTGTTCCTTCATTGGAAACTTGTTCCTGTGCTGTACAGTGTGTTATATCACTTTTCAGTTATCCTGTATTCGTAATTGAGCGAGCGACACACATGTGATTCGGTTTAAAGTTAGTGCTTTGCTTTTCTGTTCTTTCGTTGGAAACTTGTTCCTGTGCTGTACAGTGTGATATATCACTTTTCAGTTTTCCTGTATTCCTAATTGAGCGAGCGACACACATGTGATTTAGTTTACACAGTAGTGCTTTTTACGTTTACGTTCTTTCATTGGAAACTTGTTCCTATTAGGAACAAGTTAGGGTTAGGGTTAGGGTTAGGGTTAGGGTTAGGGTAGGGTTAGGGTTAGGGTTAGGGTTAGGGTTAGGGTTTAGGGTTAGGGTTAGTGTTAGGGTTAGGGTTAGAGTTAAGGTTAGGCGGTTAGGGTTAGGGTTATATCACTTTTCAGTTTTCCTGTTATAATAATTGAACAGGCGAAACGTATGTGAATTAGTTTTCAAAGTTGTGCTTTGCGTTTCTCTTCTTTCAATGGAAACTTGTTTCTTTGCCGTACAGTTCGATATATCACTTTTCAGTTTTCCTGTACTCCTAATTGTGCGAGCGACACACATGTGATTCCATTTAAAAGTACTGCTTTGCATTTCTGTTCTTTCGTTCGAAACTTGTTCCTGTGCTGTACAGTGCGTTATATCACTTTCCAGTTTTCCTGTTATAATAATTGAACAGGCGACACGTATGAGAATTAGTTAACAAAGTAGTGCTTTGCTTTTCTGTTCTTTCATTGGAAACTTGTTCCTGTGCTGTACAGTGTGATATATCACTTTTCAGTTTTCCTGTTATAATAATTGAACAGGCGACACGTATGTGAATTAGTTTTCAAAGTTGTGCTTTGCCTTTCTGTTCTTTCAATGTAAACTAGTTTCTTTGCTGTGCAGTTCGATATATCACTTTTCAGTTTTCATGTATTCTAAATTGAGCGAGCGACACACATGTGATTCCGTTTAAAGGTAGTGCTTTGCTTTTCTGTTCTTTCATTGGAAACTTGTTCCTGTGCTGTACAGTGTGATACATCACTTTTCAGTTTTCCTGTATTCCTAATTGAGAGTGCGTCACACATGTGATTTAGTTTACACAGTAGTGCTTTTTACGTTTACGTTCTTTCATTGGAAACTTGTTCCTATTAGGAACAAGTTAGGGTTAGGGTTGGGGTTAGGGTTAGGGTTAGGGTTTAGGGTTAGGGTTAGTGTTAGGGTTAGGGTTAGAGTTAAGGTTAGAAGGTTAGGGTTAGGGTTATATCACTTTTCAGTTTTCCTATTTTAATAATTGAACAGGCGACACGTATTTGAATTAGTTTTCAAAGTTGTGCTTTGCGTTTCTGTTCTTTCAAGGGAAACTTGTTTCTTTGCCGTACAGTTCGATATATCACTTTTCAGTTTTCCTATATTCCTAATTGAGCGAGCGACACTCATTTGATTTAGTTTTTAAAGTGGTGCTTTGTTTTTCTGTTCTTTCTTTCGAAAATTGTTCCTGTGCTGTACAGTGCGTTATATCACTTTTCAGTTTTCCTGTTATAATAATTGAACAGGCGTCACGTATGTGAATTAGTTTTCAAAGTTGTGCTTTGCGTTTCTGTTCTTTCAATGGAAACTAGTTTCTTTGCTGTGCAGTTCGATATATCACTTTTCAGTTTTCATGTATTCTAAATTGAGCAGGCGACACACATGTGATTCCGTTTAAAGGTAGTGCTTTGCTTTTCTGTTCTTTCATTGGAAACTTGTTCCTGTGCTGTACAGTGTGATATATCACTTTTCAGTTTTCCTGTGTTCCTAATTGAGAGTGCGTCACACATGTGTTAGTTTACACAGTAGTGCTTTTTACGTTTACGTTCTTTCATTGGAAACTTGTTCCTATTAGGAACAAGTTAGGGTTAGGGTTAGGGTTAGGGTTAGGGTTAGGGTTAGGGTAGGGTTAGGGTTAGGGTTAGGGTTAGGGTTTAGGGTTAGGGTTAGTGTTAGGGTTAGGTTTAGAGTTAAGGTTAGGCGGTTAGGGTTAGGGTTATATCACTTTTCAGTTTTCCTGTTATAATAATTGAACAGGCGACACGTATGTGAATTAGTTTTCAAAGTTGTGCTTTGCGTTTCTGTTCTTTCAATGGAAACTTGTTTCTTTGCCGTACAGTTCGATATATCACTTTTCAGTTTTCCTTTATTCCTAATTGAGCGAGCGACACTATTTTGATTTAGTTTTTAAAGTGGTGCTTTGCTTTTCTGTTCTTTCTTTCGAAAATTGTTCCTGTGCTGTACAGTGCGTTATATCACTTTTCAGTTTTCCTGTATTCCTAATTGAGCGAGCGACACACATGTGATTCGGTTTAAAGGTAGTGCTTTCCTTTTCTGTTATTTCGTTGGAAAATTGTTCCTGTGCTGTACAGTGTGATATTTCACTTTTCAGTTTTCCTGTATTCTTAAATGCGCGAGCGAAACACATGTGATTTAGTTTTTAAAGTGGTGCTTTACTTTTCTGTTCTTTCGTTCGAAACTTGTTCCTGTGCTGTACAGTGCGTTATATCACTTTTCAGTTTTTCTGTTATAATAATTGAACAGGCGACACGTATGTGAATTAGTTAACAAAGTAGTGCTTTGCTTTTCTGTTCATTCATTGGAAACTATTCCTGTGCTGTACAGTGTGTTATATCACTTTTCAGTTTTCCTGTATTCCTAATTGAGCGAGCGACACACAGGTAATTTAGTTTTTAAAGTAGTGCTTTGCTTTTCTGTTCTTTCGTTCGAAACTTGTTCCTGTGCTGTACAGTGCGTTATATCACTTTTCAGTTTTTCTGTATTCCTAATTGAGCGAGCGACACACATGTGATTCGGTTTAAAGTTAGTGCTTTGCTTTTCTGTTCTTTCCTTGGAAACTTGTTCCTGTGCTGTACAGTGTGATATATCACTTTTCAGTTTTCCTGTATTCCTAATTGAGCGAGCGACACATATGTGATTTAGTTTACACAGTAGTGCTTTTTATGTTTACGTTCTTTCATTGGAAACTTGTTCCTGTTAGGATCAAGTTAGGGTTAGGTTTAGGGTTAGGGTTAGGGTAGGGTTAGGGTTAGGGTTAGGGTTAGGGTTAGGATTAGGGTTAGGGTAGGGTTAGGGTTAGGGTTATATCACTTTTCAGTTTTCCTGTTATAATAATTGAACAGGCGACACGTATGTGAATTAGTTTTCAAAGTTGTGCTTTGCGTTTCTCTTCTTTCAATGGAAACTTGTTTCTTTGCCGTACAGTTCGATATATCACTTTTCAGTTTTCCTGTACTCCTAATTGTGCGAGCGACACACATGTGATTCCATTTAAAAGTACTGCTTTGCTTTTCTGTTCTTTCGTTCGAAACTTGTTCCTGTGCTGTACAGTGCGTTATATCACTTTCCAGTTTTCCTGTTATAATAATTGAACAGGCGACACGTATGAGAATTAGTTAACAAAGTAGTGCTTTGCTTTTCTGTTCTTTCATTGGAAACTTGTTCCTGTGCTGTACAGTGCGTTATATCACTTTTCAGTTTTCCTGTTATAATAATTGAACAGGCAACACGTATGTGAATTAGTTTTCAAAGTTGTGCTTTGCCTTTCTGTTCTTTCAATGTAAACTAGTTTCTTTGCTGTGCAGTTCGATATATCACTTTTCAGTTTTCATGTATTCTAAATTGAGCGGGCGACACACATTTGATTCCGTTTAAAGGTAGTGCTTTGCTTTTCTGTTCTTTCATTGGAAACTTGTTCCTGTGCTGTACAGTGTGATATATCACTTTTCAGTTTTCCTGTATTCCTAATTGAGAGTGCGTCACACATGTGATTTAGTTTACACAGTAGTGCTTTTTACGTTTACGTTCTTACATTGGAAACTTGTTCCTATTAGGAACAAGTTAGGGTTAGGGTTAGGGTTAGGGTTAGGGTTAGGGTAGGGTTAGGGTTAGGGTTAGGGTTAGGGTTTAGGGTTAGGGTTAGTGTTAGGGTTAGGGTTAGAGTTAAGGTTAGGCGGTTAGGGTTAGGGTTATATCACTTTTCAGTTTTCCTGTTATAATAATTGAACAGGCGACACGTATATGAATTAGTTTTCAAAGTTGTGCTTTGCGTTTCTGTTCTTTCAATGGAAACTAGTTTCTTTGCTGTGCAGTTCGATATATCACTTTTCAGTTTTCCTGTATTCCTAATTGAGCGAGCAACACACATGTGATTCCGTTTAAAGGTAGTGCTTTCCTTTTCTGTTCTTTCGTTGGAAAATTGTTCCTGTGCTGTACAGTGTGATATTTCACTTTTCAGGTTTCCTGTATTCCTAATTGAGCGAGCGACACACATGTGATTTCGTTTTTAAAGTGGTGCTTTACTTTTCTGTTCTTTCGTTCGAAACTTCTTCCTGTGCTGTACAGTGCGTTATATCACTTTTCAGTTTTCCTGTTATAAGAATTGAACAGGCGACACGTATGTGAATTATTTAACAAAGTAGTGCTTTGCTTTTCTGTTCTTTCGTTGGAAACTTGTTCCTGTGCTGTACAGTGTGATATATCACTTTTCAGTTTTCCTGTATTCCTAATTGAGCGAGCGACACACATGTGATTTAGTTTACACAGTAGTGCTTTTTACGTTTACGTTCTTTCATTGGAAACTTGTTCCTATTAGGAACAAGTTAGGGTAAGGGTTAGGGTTAGGGTTAGGGTAGGGTTAGGGTTAGGGTTAGGGTTAGGGTTAGGGTTTAGGGTTAGGGTTAGTGTTAGGGTTAGGGTTAGAGTTAAGGTTAGGCGGTTAGGGTTAGGGTTATATCACTTTTCAGTTTTCCTGTTATAATAATTGAACAGGCGACACGTATGTGAATTAGTTTTCAAAGTTGTGCTTTGCGTTTCTGTTCTTTCAATGGAAACTTGTTTCTTTGCCGTACAGTTCGATATATCACTTTTCAGTTTTCCTGTATTCCTAATTAAGCGAGCGACACTCATTTGATTTAGTTTTTAAAGTGGTGCTTTGTTTTTCTGTTCTTTCTTTCGAAAATTGTTCCTGTGCTGTACAGTGCGTTATATCACTTTCCAGTTTTCCTGTTATAATAATTGAACAGGCGACACGTATGAGAATTAGTTAACAAAGTAGTGCTTTGCTTTTCTGTTCTTTCATTGGAAACTTGTTCCTGTGCTGTACAGTGTGATATATCACTTTTCAGTTTTCCTGTTATAATAATTGAACAGGCGACACGTATGTGAATTAGTTTTCAAAGTTGTGCTTTGCGTTTCTGTTCTTTCAATGGAAACTAGTTTCTTTGCTGTGCAGTTCGATATATCACTTTTCAGTTTTCATGTATTCTAAATTAAGCGAGCGACACACATGTGATTCCGTTTAAAGGTAGTGCTTTGCTTTTCTGTTCTTTCATTGGAAACTTGTTCCTGTGCTGTACAGTGTGATATATCACTTTTCAGTTTTCCTGTATTCCTAATTGAGAGTGCGTCACACATGTGATTTAGTTTACACAGTAGTGCTTTTTACGTTTACGTTCTTTCATTGGAAACTTGTTCCTATTAGGAACAAGTTAGGGTTAGGGTTGGGGTTAGGGTTAGGGTTAGGGTTTAGGGTTAGGGTTAGTGTTAGGGTTAGGGTTAGAGTTAAGGTTAGACGGTTAGGGTTAGGGTTATATCACTTTTCAGTTTTCCTGTTATAATAATTGAACAGGCGACACGTATTTGAATTAGTTTTCAAAGTTGTGCTTTGCGTTTCTGTTCTTTCAAGGGAAACTTGTTTCTTTGCCGTACAGTTCGATATATCACTTTTCAGTTTTCCTGTATTCCTAATTGAGCGAGCGACACTCATTTGATTTAGTTTTTAAAGTGGTGCTTTGTTTTTCTGTTCTTTCTTTCGAAAATTGTTCCTGTGCTGTACAGTGTGTTATATCACTTTTCAGTTTTCCTGTTATAATAATTGAACAGGCGTCACGTATGTGAATTAGTTTTCAAAGTTGTGCTTTGCGTTTCTGTTCTTTCAATGGAAACTAGTTTCTTTGCTGTGCAGTTCGATATATCACTTTTCAGTTTTCATGTATTCTAAATTGAGCGGGCGACACACATGTGATTCCGTTTAAAGGTAGTGCTTTGCTTTTCTGTTCTTTCATTGGAAACTTGTTCCTGTGCTGTACAGTGTGATATATCACTTTTCAGTTTTCCTGTTATAATAATTGAACAGGCGACACGTATGTGAATTAGTTTTCAAAGTTGTGCTTTGCGTTTCTGTTCTTTCAATGGAAACTAGTTTCTTTGCTGTGCAGTTCGATATATCACTTTTCAGTTTTCATGTATTCTAAATTGAGCGAGCGACACACATGTGATTCCGTTTAAAGGTAGTGCTTTGCTTTTCTGTTCTTTCATTGGAAACTTGTTCCTGTGCTGTACAGTGTGATATATCACTTTTCAGTTTTCCTGTATTCCTAATTGAGAGTGCGTCACACATGTGATTTAGTTTACACAGTAGTGCTTTTTACGTTTACGTTCTTTCATTGGAAACTTGTTCCTATTAGGAACAAGTTAGGGTTAGGGTTGGGGTTAGGGTTAGGGTTAGGGTTTAGGGTTAGGGTTAGTGTTAGGGTTAGGGTTAGAGTTAAGGTTAGACGGTTAGGGTTAGGGTTATATCACTTTTCAGTTTTCCTGTTATAATAATTGAACAGGCGACACGTATTTGAATTAGTTTTCAAAGTTGTGCTTTGCGTTTCTGTTCTTTCAAGGGAAACTTGTTTCTTTGCCGTACAGTTCGATATATCACTTTTCAGTTTTCCTGTATTCCTAATTGAGCGAGCGACACTCATTTGATTTAGTTTTTAAAGTGGTGCTTTGTTTTTCTGTTCTTTCTTTCGAAAATTGTTCCTGTGCTGTACAGTGTGTTATATCACTTTTCAGTTTTCCTGTTATAATAATTGAACAGGCGTCACGTATGTGAATTAGTTTTCAAAGTTGTGCTTTGCGTTTCTGTTCTTTCAATGGAAACTAGTTTCTTTGCTGTGCAGTTCGATATATCACTTTTCAGTTTTCATGTATTCTAAATTGAGCGGGCGACACACATGTGATTCCGTTTAAAGGTAGTGCTTTGCTTTTCTGTTCTTTCATTGGAAACTTGTTCCTGTGCTGTACAGTGTGATATATCACTTTTCAGTTTTCCTGTATTCCTAATTGAGCGAGCGACACACATGTGATTCGGTTTAAAGGTAGTGCTTTCCTTTTCTGTTATTTCGTTGGAAAATTGTTCCTGTGCTGTACAGTGTGATATTTCACTTTTCAGTTTTCCTGTATTCTTAAATGCGCGAGCGAAACACATGTGATTTAGTTTTTAAAGTGGTGCTTTACTTTTCTGTTCTTTCGTTCGAAACTTGTTCCTGTGCTGTACAGTGCGTTATATCACTTTTCAGTTTTTCTGTTATAATAATTGAACAGGCGACACGTATGTGAATTAGTTAACAAAGTAGTGCTTTGCTTTTCTGTTCATTCATTGGAAACTATTCCTGTGCTGTACAGTGTGTTATATCACTTTTCAGTTTTCCTGTATTCGTAATTGAGCGAGCGACACACAGGTAATTTAGTTTTTAAAGTAGTGCTTTGCTTTTCTGTTCTTTCGTTCAAAACTTGTTCCTGTGCTGTACAGTGCGTTATATCACTTTTCAGTTGTTCTGTATTCCTAATTGAGCGAACGACACACATGTGATTCGGTTTAAAGTTAGTGCTTTGCTTTTCTGTTCTTTCCTTGGAAACTTGTTCCTGTGCTGTACAGTGTGATATATCACTTTTCAGTTTTCCTGTATTCCTAATTGAGCGAGCGACACATATGTGATTTAGTTTACACAGTAGTGCTTTTTATGTTTACGTTCTTTCATTGGAAACTGGTTCCTGTTAGGATCAAGTTAGGGTTAGGTTTAGGGTTAGGGTTAGGGTAGGGTTAGGGTTAGGGTTAGGGTTAGGGTTAGGATTAGGGTTAGGGTAGGGTTAGGGTTAGGGTTAGGGTTAGAGTTAGGGTTAGGGGGTTAGGGTTAGGGTTAGGGTTATATCACTTTTCAGTTTTCCTGTTATAATAATTGAACAGGCGACACGTATGTGAATTAGTTTTCAAAGTTGTGCTTTGCGTTTCTCTTCTTTCAATGGAAACTTGTTTCTTTGCCGTACAGTTCGATATATCACTTTTCAGTTTTCCTGTACTCCTAATTGTGCGAGCGACACACATGTGATTCCATTTAAAAGTAATGCTTTGCTTTTCTGTTCTTTCGTTCGAAACTTGTTCCTGTGCTGTACAGTGCGTTATATCACTTTCCAGTTTTCCTGTTATAATAATTGAACAGGCGACACGTATGAGAATTAGTTAACAAAGTAGTGCTTTGCTTTTCTGTTCTTTCATTGGAAACTTGTTCCTGTGCTGTACAGTGCGTTATATCACTTTTCAGTTTTCCTGTTATAATAATTGAACAGGCGACACGTATGTGAATTAGTTTTCAAAGTTGTGCTTTGCGTTTCTGTTCTTTCAATGTAAACTAGTTTCTTTGCTGTGCAGTTCAATATATCACTTTTCAGTTTTCATGTATTCTAAATTGAGCGGGCGACACACATTTGATTCTGTTTAAAGGTAGTGCTTTGCTTTTCTGTTCTTTCATTGGAAACTTGTTCCTGTGCTGTACAGTGTGATATTTCACTTTTCAGGTTTCCTGTATTCCTAATTGAGCGAGCGACACACATGTGATTTCGTTTTTAAAGTGGTGCTTTACTTTTCTGTTCTTTCGTTCGAAAACTTCTTCCTGTGCTGTACAGTGCGTTATATCACTTTTCAGTTTTCCTGTTATAAGAATTGAACAGGCGACACGTATGTGAATTATTTAACAAAGTAGTGCTTTGCTTTTCTGTTCTTTCATTGGAAACTTGTTCCTGTGCTGTACAGTGTGTTATATCACTTTTCAGTTATACTGTATTCGTAATTGAGCGAGCGACACACATGTGATTCGGTTTAAAGTTAGTGCTTTGCTTTTCTGTTCTTTCGTTGGAAACTTGTTCCTGTGCTGTACAGTGTGATATATCACTTTTCAGTTTTCCTGTATTCCTAATTGAGCGAGCGACACACATGTGATTTAGTTTGCACAGTAGTGCTTTTTACGTTTACGTTCTTTCATTGGAAACTTGTTCCTATTAGGAACAAGTTAGGGTTAGGGTTAGGGTTAGGGTTAGGGTTAGGGTTAGGGTAGGGTTAGGGTTAGGGTTAGGGTTAGGGTTAGGGTTTAGGGTTAGGGTTAGTGTTAGGGTTAGGGTTAGAGTTAAGGTTAGGCGGTTAGGGTTAGGGTTATATCACTTTTCAGTTTTCCTGTTATAATAATTGAACAGGCGACACGTATGTGAATTAGTTTTCAAAGTTGTGCTTTGCGTTTCTGTTCTTTCAATGGAAACTAGTTTCTTTGCTGTGCAGTTCGATATATCACTTTTCAGTTTTCATGTATTCTAAATTGAGCGAGCGACACACATGTGATTCCGTTTAAAGGTAGTGCTTTGCTTTTCTGTTCTTTCATTGGAAACTTGTTCCTGTGCTGTACAGTGTGATATATCACTTTTCAGTTTTCCTGTATTCCTAATTGAGAGTGCGTCACACATGTGATTTAGTTTACACAGTAGTGCTTTTTACGTTTACGTTCTTTCATTGGAAACTTGTTCCTATTAGGAACAAGTTAGGGTTAGGGTTGGGGTTAGGGTTAGGGTTAGGGTTTAGGGTTAGGGTTAGTGTTAGGGTTAGGGTTAGAGTTAAGGTTAGACGGTTAGGGTTAGGGTTATATCACTTTTCAGTTTTCCTGTTATAATAATTGAACAGGCGACACGTATTTGAATTAGTTTTCAAAGTTGTGCTTTGCGTTTCTGTTCTTTCAAGGGAAACTTGTTTCTTTGCCGTACAGTTCGATATATCACTTTTCAGTTTTCCTGTATTCCTAATTGAGCGAGCGACACTCATTTGATTTAGTTTTTAAAGTGGTGCTTTGTTTTTCTGTTCTTTCTTTCGAAAATTGTTCCTGTGCTGTACAGTGTGTTATATCACTTTTCAGTTTTCCTGTTATAATAATTGAACAGGCGTCACGTATGTGAATTAGTTTTCAAAGTTGTGCTTTGCGTTTCTGTTCTTTCAATGGAAACTAGTTTCTTTGCTGTGCAGTTCGATATATCACTTTTCAGTTTTCATGTATTCTAAATTGAGCGGGCGACACACATGTGATTCCGTTTAAAGGTAGTGCTTTGCTTTTCTGTTCTTTCATTGGAAACTTGTTCCTGTGCTGTACAGTGTGATATATCACTTTTCAGTTTTCCTGTTATAATAATTGAACAGGCGACACGTATGTGAATTAGTTTTCAAAGTTGTGCTTTGCGTTTCTGTTCTTTCAATGGAAACTAGTTTCTTTGCTGTGCAGTTCGATATATCACTTTTCAGTTTTCATGTATTCTAAATTGAGCGAGCGACACACATGTGATTCCGTTTAAAGGTAGTGCTTTGCTTTTCTGTTCTTTCATTGGAAACTTGTTCCTGTGCTGTACAGTGTGATATATCACTTTTCAGTTTTCCTGTATTCCTAATTGAGAGTGCGTCACACATGTGATTTAGTTTACACAGTAGTGCTTTTTACGTTTACGTTCTTTCATTGGAAACTTGTTCCTATTAGGAACAAGTTAGGGTTAGGGTTGGGGTTAGGGTTAGGGTTAGGGTTTAGGGTTAGGGTTAGGGTTTAGGGTTAGGGTTAGTGTTAGGGTTAGGGTTAGAGTTAAGGTTAGACGGTTAGGGTTAGGGTTATATCACTTTTCAGTTTTCCTGTTATAATAATTGAACAGGCGACACGTATTTGAATTAGTTTTCAAAGTTGTGCTTTGCGTTTCTGTTCTTTCAAGGGAAACTTGTTTCTTTGCCGTACAGTTCGATATATCACTTTTCAGTTTTCCTGTATTCCTAATTGAGCGAGCGACACTCATTTGATTTAGTTTTTAAAGTGGTGCTTTGTTTTTCTGTTCTTTCTTTCGAAAATTGTTCCTGTGCTGTACAGTGTGTTATATCACTTTTCAGTTTTCCTGTTATAATAATTGAACAGGCGTCACGTATGTGAATTAGTTTTCAAAGTTGTGCTTTGCGTTTCTGTTCTTTCAATGGAAACTAGTTTCTTTGCTGTGCAGTTCGATATATCACTTTTCAGTTTTCATGTATTCTAAATTGAGCGGGCGACACACATGTGATTCCGTTTAAAGGTAGTGCTTTGCTTTTCTGTTCTTTCATTGGAAACTTGTTCCTGTGCTGTACAGTGTGATATATCACTTTTCAGTTTTCCTGTATTCCTAATTGAGCGAGCGACACACATGTGATTCGGTTTAAAGGTAGTGCTTTCCTTTTCTGTTATTTCGTTGGAAAATTGTTCCTGTGCTGTACAGTGTGATATTTCACTTTTCAGTTTTCCTGTATTCTTAAATGCGCGAGCGAAACACATGTGATTTAGTTTTTAAAGTGGTGCTTTACTTTTCTGTTCTTTCGTTCGAAACTTGTTCCTGTGCTGTACAGTGCGTTATATCACTTTTCAGTTTTTCTGTTATAATAATTGAACAGGCGACACGTATGTGAATTAGTTAACAAAGTAGTGCTTTGCTTTTCTGTTCATTCATTGGAAACTATTCCTGTGCTGTACAGTGTGTTATATCACTTTTCAGTTTTCCTGTATTCGTAATTGAGCGAGCGACACACAGGTAATTTAGTTTTTAAAGTAGTGCTTTGCTTTTCTGTTCTTTCGTTCAAAACTTGTTCCTGTGCTGTACAGTGCGTTATATCACTTTTCAGTTGTTCTGTATTCCTAATTGAGCGAACGACACACATGTGATTCGGTTTAAAGTTAGTGCTTTGCTTTTCTGTTCTTTCCTTGGAAACTTGTTCCTGTGCTGTACAGTGTGATATATCACTTTTCAGTTTTCCTGTATTCCTAATTGAGCGAGCGACACATATGTGATTTAGTTTACACAGTAGTGCTTTTTATGTTTACGTTCTTTCATTGGAAACTGGTTCCTGTTAGGATCAAGTTAGGGTTAGGTTTAGGGTTAGGGTTAGGGTAGGGTTAGGGTTAGGGTTAGGGTTAGGGTTAGGGTTAGGATTAGGGTTAGGGTAGGGTTAGGGTTAGGGTTAGGGTTAGAGTTAGGGTTAGGGGGTTAGGGTTAGGGTTAGGGTTATATCACTTTTCAGTTTTCCTGTTATAATAATTGAACAGGCGACACGTATGTGAATTAGTTTTCAAAGTTGTGCTTTGCGTTTCTCTTCTTTCAATGGAAACTTGTTTCTTTGCCGTACAGTTCGATATATCACTTTTCAGTTTTCCTGTACTCCTAATTGTGCGAGCGACACACATGTGATTCCATTTAAAAGTACTGCTTTGCTTTTCTGTTCTTTCGTTCGAAACTTGTTCCTGTGCTGTACAGTGCGTTATATCACTTTCCAGTTTTCCTGTTATAATAATTGAACAGGCGACACGTATGAGAATTAGTTAACAAAGTAGTGCTTTGCTTTTCTGTTCTTTCATTGGAAACTTGTTCCTGTGCTGTACAGTGCGTTATATCACTTTTCAGTTTTCCTGTTATAATAATTGAACAGGCGACACGTATGTGAATTAGTTTTCAAAGTTGTGCTTTGCGTTTCTGTTCTTTCAATGTAAACTAGTTTCTTTGCTGTGCAGTTCGATATATCACTTTTCAGTTTTCATGTATTCTAAATTGAGCGGGCGACACACATTTGATTCTGTTTAAAGGTAGTGCTTTGCTTTTCTGTTCTTTCATTGGAAACTTGTTCCTGTGCTGTACAGTGTGATATTTCACTTTTCAGGTTTCCTGTATTCCTAATTGAGCGAGCGACACACATGTGATTTCGTTTTTAAAGTGGTGCTTTACTTTTCTGTTCTTTCGTTCGAAACTTCTTCCTGTGCTGTACAGTGCGTTATATCACTTTTCAGTTTTCCTGTTATAAGAATTGAACAGGCGACACGTATGTGAATTATTTAACAAAGTAGTGCTTTGCTTTTCTGTTCTTTCATTGGAAACTTGTTCCTGTGCTGTACAGTGTGTTATATCACTTTTCAGTTATCCTGTATTCGTAATTGAGCGAGCGACACACATGTGATTCGGTTTAAAGTTAGTGCTTTGCTTTTCTGTTCTTTCGTTGGAAACTTGTTCCTGTGCTGTACAGTGTGATATATCACTTTTCAGTTTTCCTGTATTCCTAATTGAGCGAGCGACACACATGTGATTTAGTTTGCACAGTAGTGCTTTTTACGTTTACGTTCTTTCATTGGAAACTTGTTCCTATTAGGAACAAGTTAGGGTTAGGGTTAGGGTTAGGGTTAGGGTTAGGGTTAGGGTAGGGTTAGGGTTAGGGTTAGGGTTAGGGTTAGGGTTAGGGTTTAGGGTTAGGGTTAGTGTTAGGGTTAGGGTTAGAGTTAAGGTTAGGCGGTTAGGGTTAGGGTTATATCACTTTTCAGTTTTCCTGTTATAATAATTGAACAGGCGACACGTATGTGAATTAGTTTTCAAAGTTGTGCTTTGCGTTTCTGTTCTTTCAATGGAAACTTGTTTCTTTGCCGTACAGTTCGATATATCACTTTTCAGTTTTCCTGTATTCCTAATTAAGCGAGCGACACTCATTTGATTTAGTTTTTAAAGTGGTGCTTTGTTTTTCTGTTCTTTCTTTCGAAAATTGTTCCTGTGCTGTACAGTGCGTTATATCACTTTTCAGTTTTCCTGTTATAATAATTGAACAGGCGTCACGTATGTGAATTAGTTTTCAAAGTTGTGCTTTGCGTTTCTGTTCTTTCAATGGAAACTAGTTTCTTTGCTGTGCAGTTCGATATATCACTTTTCAGTTTTCATGTATTCTAAATTGAGCGGGCAACACACATGCGATTCCGTTTAAAGGTAGTGCTTTGCTTTTCTGTTCTTTCATTGGAAACTTGTTCCTGTGCTGTACAGTGTGTTATATCACTTTTCAGTTTTCCTGTATTCCTAATTGAGCGAGCGACACACAGGTAATTTAGTTTTTAAAGTAGTGCTTTGCTTTTCTGTTCTTTCGTTCGAAACTTGTTCCTGTGCTGTACAGTGCATTATATCACTTTTCAGTTTTCCTGTATTCCTAATTGAGCGAGCGACACACAGGTAATTTAGTTTTTAAAGTAGTGCTTTGCTTTTCTGTTCTTTCGTTCGAAACTTGTTCCTGTGCTGTACAGTGCGTTATATCACTTTTCAGTTTTTCTGTATTCCTAATTGAGCGAGCGACACACATGTGATTCGGTTTAAAGTTAGTGCTTTGCTTTTCTGTTCTTTCCTTGGAAACTTGTTCCTGTGCTGTACAGTGTGATATATCACTTTTCAGTTTTCCTGTATTCCTAATTGAGCGAGCGACACATATGTGATTTAGTTTACACAGTAGTGCTTTTTATGTTTACGTTCTTTCATTGGAAACTTGTTCCTGTTAGGATCAAGTTAGGGTTAGGTTTAGGGTTAGGGTTAGGGTAGGGTTAGGGTTAGGGTTAGGGTTAGGATTAGGGTTAGGGTAGGGTTAGGGTTAGGGTTATATCACTTTTCAGTTTTCCTGTTATAATAATTGAACAGGCGACACGTATGTGAATTAGTTTTCAAAGTTGTGCTTTGCGTTTCTCTTCTTTCAATGGAAACTTGTTTCTTTGCCGTACAGTTCGATATATCACTTTTCAGTTTTCCTGTACTCCTAATTGTGCGAGCGACACACATGTGATTCCATTTAAAAGTACTGCTTTGCTTTTCTGTTCTTTCGTTCGAAACTTGTTCCTGTGCTGTACAGTGCGTTATATCACTTTCCAGTTTTCCTGTTATAATAATTGAACAGGCGACACGTATGAGAATTAGTTAACAAAGTAGTGCTTTGCTTTTCTGTTCTTTCATTGGAAACTTGTTCCTGTGCTGTACAGTGCGTTATATCACTTTTCAGTTTTCCTGTTATAATAATTGAACAGGCGACACGTATGTGAATTAGTTTTCAAAGTTGTGCTTTGCCTTTCTGTTCTTTCAATGGAAACTAGTTTCTTTGCTGTGCAGTTCGATATATCACTTTTCAGTTTTCATGTATTCTAAATTGAGCGAGCGACACACATGTGATTCCGTTTAAAGGTAGTGCTTTGCTTTTCTGTTCTTTCATTGGAAACTTGTTCCTGTGCTGTACAGTGTGATATATCACTTTTCAGTTTTCCTGTATTCCTAATTGAGAGTGCGTCACACATGTGATTTAGTTTACACAGTAGTGCTTTTTACGTTTACGTTCTTTCATTGGAAACTTGTTCCTATTAGGAACAAGTTAGGGTTAGGGTTGGGGTTAGGGTTAGGGTTAGGGTTTAGGGTTAGGGTTAGTGTTAGGGTTAGGGTTAGAGTTAAGGTTAGACGGTTAGGGTTAGGGTTATATCACTTTTCAGTTTTCCTGTTATAATAATTGAACAGGCGACACGTATTTGAATTAGTTTTCAAAGTTGTGCTTTGCGTTTCTGTTCTTTCAAGGGAAACTTGTTTCTTTGCCGTACAGTTCGATATATCACTTTTCAGTTTTCCTGTATTCCTAATTGAGCGAGCGACACTCATTTGATTTAGTTTTTAAAGTGGTGCTTTGTTTTTCTGTTCTTTCTTTCGAAAATTGTTCCTGTGCTGTACAGTGTGTTATATCACTTTTCAGTTTTCCTGTTATAATAATTGAACAGGCGTCACGTATGTGAATTAGTTTTCAAAGTTGTGCTTTGCGTTTCTGTTCTTTCAATGGAAACTAGTTTCTTTGCTGTGCAGTTCGATATATCACTTTTCAGTTTTCATGTATTCTAAATTGAGCGGGCGACACACATGTGATTCCGTTTAAAGGTAGTGCTTTGCTTTTCTGTTCTTTCATTGGAAACTTGTTCCTGTGCTGTACAGTGTGATATATCACTTTTCAGTTTTCCTGTATTCCTAATTGAGCGAGCGACACACATGTGATTCGGTTTAAAGGTAGTGCTTTCCTTTTCTGTTATTTCGTTGGAAAATTGTTCCTGTGCTGTACAGTGTGATATTTCACTTTTCAGTTTTCCTGTATTCTTAAATGCGCGAGCGAAACACATGTGATTTAGTTTTTAAAGTGGTGCTTTACTTTTCTGTTCTTTCGTTCGAAACTTGTTCCTGTGCTGTACAGTGCGTTATATCACTTTTCAGTTTTTCTGTTATAATAATTGAACAGGCGACACGTATGTGAATTAGTTAACAAAGTAGTGCTTTGCTTTTCTGTTCATTCATTGGAAACTATTCCTGTGCTGTACAGTGTGTTATATCACTTTTCAGTTTTCCTGTATTCGTAATTGAGCGAGCGACACACAGGTAATTTAGTTTTTAAAGTAGTGCTTTGCTTTTCTGTTCTTTCGTTCAAAACTTGTTCCTGTGCTGTACAGTGCGTTATATCACTTTTCAGTTTTTCTGTATTCCTAATTGAGCGAGCGACACACATGTGATTCGGTTTAAAGTTAGTGCTTTGCTTTTCTGTTCTTTCCTTGGAAACTTGTTCCTGTGCTGTACAGTGTGATATATCACTTTTCAGTTTTCCTGTATTCCTAATTGAGCGAGCGACACATATGTGATTTAGTTTACACAGTAGTGCTTTTTATGTTTACGTTCTTTCATTGGAAACTTGTTCCTGTTAGGATCAAGTTAGGGTTAGGTTTAGGGTTAGGGTTAGGGTAGGGTTAGGGTTAGGGTTAGGGTTAGGGTTAGGATTAGGGTTAGGGTAGGGTTAGGGTTAGGGTTAGGGTTAGAGTTAGGGTTAGGGGGTTAGGGTTAGGGTTAGGGTTATATCACTTTTCAGTTTTCCTGTTATAATAATTGAACAGGCGACACGTATGTGAATTAGTTTTCAAAGTTGTGCTTTGCGTTTCTCTTCTTTCAATGGAAACTTGTTTCTTTGCCGTACAGTTCGATATATCACTTTTCAGTTTTCCTGTACTCCTAATTGTGCGAGCGACACACATGTGATTCCATTTAAAAGTACTGCTTTGCTTTTCTGTTCTTTCGTTCGAAACTTGTTCCTGTGCTGTACAGTGCGTTATATCACTTTCCAGTTTTCCTGTTATAATAATTGAACAGGCGACACGTATGAGAATTAGTTAACAAAGTAGTGCTTTGCTTTTCTGTTCTTTCATTGGAAACTTGTTCCTGTGCTGTACAGTGCGTTATATCACTTTTCAGTTTTCCTGTTATAATAATTGAACAGGCGACACGTATGTGAATTAGTTTTCAAAGTTGTGCTTTGCCTTTCTGTTCTTTCAATGGAAACTAGTTTCTTTGCTGTGCAGTTCGATATATCACTTTTCAGTTTTCATGTATTCTAAATTGAGCGAGCGACACACATGTAATTCCGTTTAAAGGTAGTGCTTTGCTTTTCTGTTCTTTCATTGGAAACTTGTTCCTGTGCTGTACAGTGTGATATATCACTTTTCAGTTTTCCTGTATTCCTAATTGAGAGTGCGTCACACATGTGATTTAGTTTACACAGTAGTGCTTTTTACGTTTACGTTCTTTCATTGGAAACTTGTTCCTATTAGGAACAAGTTAGGGTTAGGGTTGGGGTTAGGGTTAGGGTTAGGGTTTAGGGTTAGGGTTAGTGTTAGGGTTAGGGTTAGAGTTAAGGTTAGACGGTTAGGGTTAGGGTTATATCACTTTTCAGTTTTCCTGTTATAATAATTGAACAGGCGACACGTATTTGAATTAGTTTTCAAAGTTGTGCTTTGCGTTTCTGTTCTTTCAAGGGAAACTTGTTTCTTTGCCGTACAGTTCGATATATCACTTTTCAGTTTTCCTGTATTCCTAATTGAGCGAGCGACACTCATTTGATTTAGTTTTTAAAGTGGTGCTTTGTTTTTCTGTTCTTTCTTTCGAAAATTGTTCCTGTGCTGTACAGTGTGTTATATCACTTTTCAGTTTTCCTGTTATAATAATTGAACAGGCGTCACGTATGTGAATTAGTTTTCAAAGTTGTGCTTTGCGTTTCTGTTCTTTCAATGGAAACTAGTTTCTTTGCTGTGCAGTTCGATATATCACTTTTCAGTTTTCATGTATTCTAAATTGAGCGGGCGACACACATGTGATTCCGTTTAAAGGTAGTGCTTTGCTTTTCTGTTCTTTCATTGGAAACTTGTTCCTGTGCTGTACAGTGTGATATATCACTTTTCAGTTTTCCTGTATTCCTAATTGAGCGAGCGACACACATGTGATTCGGTTTAAAGGTAGTGCTTTCCTTTTCTGTTATTTCGTTGGAAAATTGTTCCTGTGCTGTACAGTGTGATATTTCACTTTTCAGTTTTCCTGTATTCTTAAATGCGCGAGCGAAACACATGTGATTTAGTTTTTAAAGTGGTGCTTTACTTTTCTGTTCTTTCGTTCGAAACTTGTTCCTGTGCTGTACAGTGCGTTATATCACTTTTCAGTTTTTCTGTTATAATAATTGAACAGGCGACACGTATGTGAATTAGTTAACAAAGTAGTGCTTTGCTTTTCTGTTCATTCATTGGAAACTATTCCTGTGCTGTACAGTGTGTTATATCACTTTTCAGTTTTCCTGTATTCGTAATTGAGCGAGCGACACACAGGTAATTTAGTTTTTAAAGTAGTGCTTTGCTTTTCTGTTCTTTCGTTCAAAACTTGTTCCTGTGCTGTACAGTGCGTTATATCACTTTTCAGTTTTTCTGTATTCCTAATTGAGCGAGCGACACACATGTGATTCGGTTTAAAGTTATTGCTTTGCTTTTCTGTTCTTTCCTTGGAAACTTGTTCCTGTGCTGTACAGTGTGATATATCACTTTTCAGTTTTCCTGTATTCCTAATTGAGC
The DNA here is from genome assembly GCF_030254825.1 of Meriones unguiculatus. Lineage (NCBI taxonomy): Eukaryota > Metazoa > Chordata > Mammalia > Rodentia > Muridae > Meriones > Meriones unguiculatus. The sequence continues at coordinate 31,622,007 of NC_083361.1, forward strand.
GAGCGACACATATGTGATTTAGTTTACACAGTAGTGCTTTTTATGTTTACGTTCTTTCATTGGAAACTTGTTCCTGTTAGGATCAAGTTAGGGTTAGGTTTAGGGTTAGGGTTAGGGTAGGGTTAGGGTTAGGGTTAGGGTTAGGGTTAGGATTAGGGTTAGGGTAGGGTTAGGGTTAGGGTTAGGGTTAGAGTTAGGGTTAGGGGGTTAGGGTTAGGGTTAGGGTTATATCACTTTTCAGTTTTCCTGTTATAATAATTGAACAGGCGACACGTATGTGAATTAGTTTTCAAAGTTGTGCTTTGCGTTTCTCTTCTTTCAATGGAAACTTGTTTCTTTGCCGTACAGTTCGATATATCACTTTTCAGTTTTCCTGTACTCCTAATTGTGCGAGCGACACACATGTGATTCCATTTAAAAGTACTGCTTTGCTTTTCTGTTCTTTCGTTCGAAACTTGTTCCTGTGCTGTACAGTGCGTTATATCACTTTCCAGTTTTCCTGTTATAATAATTGAACAGGCGACACGTATGAGAATTAGTTAACAAAGTAGTGCTTTGCTTTTCTGTTCTTTCATTGGAAACTTGTTCCTGTGCTGTACAGTGCGTTATATCACTTTTCAGTTTTCCTGTTATAATAATTGAACAGGCGACACGTATGTGAATTAGTTTTCAAAGTTGTGCTTTGCGTTTCTGTTCTTTCAATGTAAACTAGTTTCTTTGCTGTGCAGTTCGATATATCACTTTTCAGTTTTCATGTATTCTAAATTGAGCGGGCGACACACATTTGATTCTGTTTAAAGGTAGTGCTTTGCTTTTCTGTTCTTTCATTGGAAACTTGTTCCTGTGCTGTACAGTGTGATATTTCACTTTTCAGGTTTCCTGTATTCCTAATTGAGCGAGCGACACACATGTGATTTCGTTTTTAAAGTGGTGCTTTACTTTTCTGTTCTTTCGTTCGAAACTTCTTCCTGTGCTGTACAGTGCGTTATATCACTTTTCAGTTTTCCTGTTATAAGAATTGAACAGGCGACACGTATGTGAATTATTTAACAAAGTAGTGCTTTGCTTTTCTGTTCTTTCATTGGAAACTTGTTCCTGTGCTGTACAGTGTGTTATATCACTTTTCAGTTATCCTGTATTCGTAATTGAGCGAGCGACACACATGTGATTCGGTTTAAAGTTAGTGCTTTGCTTTTCTGTTCTTTCGTTGGAAACTTGTTCCTGTGCTGTACAGTGTGATATATCACTTTTCAGTTTTCCTGTATTCCTAATTGAGCGAGCGACACACATGTGATTTAGTTTGCACAGTAGTGCTTTTTACGTTTACGTTCTTTCATTGGAAACTTGTTCCTATTAGGAACAAGTTAGGGTTAGGGTTAGGGTTAGGGTTAGGGTTAGGGTTAGGGTAGGGTTAGGGTTAGGGTTAGGGTTAGGGTTAGGGTTAGGGTTTAGGGTTAGGGTTAGTGTTAGGGTTAGGGTTAGAGTTAAGGTTAGGCGGTTAGGGTTAGCGTTATATCACTTTTCAGTTTTCCTGTTATAATAATTGAACAGGCGACACGTATGTGAATTAGTTTTCAAAGTTGTGCTTTGCGTTTCTGTTCTTTCAATGGAAACTTGTTTCTTTGCCGTACAGTTCGATATATCACTTTTCAGTTTTCCTGTATTCCTAATTAAGCGAGCGACACTCATTTGATTTAGTTTTTAAAGTGGTGCTTTGTTTTTCTGTTCTTTCTTTCGAAAATTGTTCCTGTGCTGTACAGTGCGTTATATCACTTTTCAGTTTTCCTGTTATAATAATTGAACAGGCGTCACGTATGTGAATTAGTTTTCAAAGTTGTGCTTTGCGTTTCTGTTCTTTCAATGGAAACTAGTTTCTTTGCTGTGCAGTTCGATATATCACTTTTCAGTTTTCATGTATTCTAAATTGAGCGGGCAACACACATGCGATTCCGTTTAAAGGTAGTGCTTTGCTTTTCTGTTCTTTCATTGGAAACTTGTTCCTGTGCTGTACAGTGTGTTAAATCACTTTTCAGTTTTCCTGTATTCCTAATTGAGCGAGCGACACACAGGTAATTTAGTTTTTAAAGTAGTGCTTTGCTTTTCTGTTCTTTCGTTCGAAACTTGTTCCTGTGCTGTACAGTGCATTATATCACTTTTCAGTTTTCCTGTATTCCTAATTGAGCGAGCGACACACAGGTAATTTAGTTTTTAAAGTAGTGCTTTGCTTTTCTGTTCTTTCGTTCGAAACTTGTTCCTGTGCTGTACAGTGCGTTATATCACTTTTCAGTTTTTCTGTATTCCTAATTGAGCGAGCGACACACATGTGATTCGGTTTAAAGTTAGTGCTTTGCTTTTCTGTTCTTTCCTTGGAAACTTGTTCCTGTGCTGTACAGTGTGATATATCACTTTTCAGTTTTCCTGTATTCCTAATTGAGCGAGCGACACATATGTGATTTAGTTTACACAGTAGTGCTTTTTATGTTTACGTTCTTTCATTGGAAACTTGTTCCTGTTAGGATCAAGTTAGGGTTAGGTTTAGGGTTAGGGTTAGGGTAGGGTTAGGGTTAGGGTTAGGGTTAGGATTAGGGTTAGGGTAGGGTTAGGGTTAGGGTTATATCACTTTTCAGTTTTCCTGTTATAATAATTGAACAGGCGACACGTATGTGAATTAGTTTTCAAAGTTGTGCTTTGCGTTTCTCTTCTTTCAATGGAAACTTGTTTCTTTGCCGTACAGTTCGATATATCACTTTTCAGTTTTCCTGTACTCCTAATTGTGCGAGCGACACACATGTGATTCCATTTAAAAGTACTGCTTTGCTTTTCTGTTCTTTCGTTCGAAACTTGTTCCTGTGCTGTACAGTGCGTTATATCACTTTCCAGTTTTCCTGTTATAATAATTGAACAGGCGACACGTATGAGAATTAGTTAACAAAGTAGTGCTTTGCTTTTCTGTTCTTTCATTGGAAACTTGTTCCTGTGCTGTACAGTGCGTTATATCACTTTTCAGTTTTCCTGTTATAATAATTGAACAGGCGACACGTATGTGAATTAGTTTTCAAAGTTGTGCTTTGCCTTTCTGTTCTTTCAATGTAAACTAGTTTCTTTGCTGTGCAGTTCGATATATCACTTTTCAGTTTTCATGTATTCTAAATTGAGCGGGCGACACACATTTGATTCCGTTTAAAGGTAGTGCTTTGCTTTTCTGTTCTTTCATTGGAAACTTGTTCCTGTGCTGTACAGTGTGATATATCACTTTTCAGTTTTCCTGTATTCCTAATTGAGAGTGCGTCACACATGTGATTTAGTTTACACAGTAGTGCTTTTTACGTTTACGTTCTTACATTGGAAACTTGTTCCTATTAGGAACAAGTTAGGGTTAGGGTTAGGGTTAGGGTTAGGGTTAGGGTAGGGTTAGGGTTAGGGTTAGGGTTAGGGTTTAGGGTTAGGGTTAGTGTTAGGGTTAGGGTTAGAGTTAAGGTTAGGCGGTTAGGGTTAGGGTTATATCACTTTTCAGTTTTCCTGTTATAAGAATTGAACAGGCGACACGTATGTGAATTATTCAACAAAGTAGTGCTTTGCTTTTCTGTTCTTTCGTTGGAAACTTGTTCCTGTGCTGTACAGTGTGATATATCACTTTTCAGTTTTCCTGTATTCCTAATTGAGCGAGCGACACACATGTGATTTAGTTTACACAGTAGTGCTTTTTACGTTTACGTTCTTTCATTGGAAACTTGTTCCTATTAGGAACAAGTTAGGGTAAGGGTTAGGGTTAGGGTTAGGGTTAGGGTAGGGTTAGGGTTAGGGTTAGGGTTAGGGTTAGGGTTAGGGTTTAGGGTTAGGGTTAGTGTTAGGGTTAGGGTTAGAGTTAAGGTTAGGCGGTTAGGGTTAGGGTTATATCACTTTTCAGTTTTCCTGTTATAATAATTGAACAGGCGACACGTATGTGAATTAGTTTTCAAAGTTGTGCTTTGCGTTTCTGTTCTTTCAATGGAAACTTGTTTCTTTGCCGTACAGTTCGATATATCACTTTTCAGTTTTCCTGTATTCCTAATTAAGGAGCGACACTCATTTGATTTAGTTTTTAAAGTGGTTCTTTGTTTTTCTGTTCTTTCTTTCGAAAATTGTTCCTGTGCTGTACAGTGTGTTATATCACTTTTCAGTTTTCCTGTTATAATAATTGAACAGGCGTCACGTATGTGAATTAGTTTTCAAAGTTGTGCTTTGCGTTTCTGTTCTTTCAAGGGAAACTTGTTTCTTTGCCGTACAGTTCGATATATCACTTTTCAGTTTTCCTGTATTCCTAATTGAGCGAGCGACACTCATTTGATTTAGTTTTTAAAGTGGTGCTTTGTTTTTCTGTTCTTTCTTTCGAAAATTGTTCCTGTGCTGTACAGTGTGTTATATCACTTTTCAGTTTTCCTGTTATAATAATTGAACAGGCGTCACGTATGTGAATTAGTTTTCAAAGTTGTGCTTTGCGTTTCTGTTCTTTCAATGGAAACTAGTTTCTTTGCTGTGCAGTTCGATATATCACTTTTCAGTTTTCATGTATTCTAAATTGAGCGGGCGATACACATGTGATTCCGTTTAAAGGTAGTGCTTTGCTTTTCTGTTCTTTCATTGGAAACTTGTTCCTGTGCTGTACAGTGTGATATATCACTTTTCAGTTATCCTGTATTCCTAATTGAGAGTGCGTCACACATGTGTTAGTTTACACAGTAGTGCTTTTTAGGTTTACGTTCTTTCATTGGAAACTTGTTCCTATTAGGAACAAGTTAGGGTTAGGGTTAGGGTTAGGGTTAGGGTTAGGGTTAGGGTTAGGGTTAGGGTAGGGTTAGGGTTAGGGTTAGGGTTAGGGTTTAGGGTTAGGGTTAGTGTTAGGGTTAGGTTTAGAGTTAAGGTTAGGCGGTTAGGGTTAGGGTTATATCACTTTTCAGTTTTCCTGTTATAATAATTGAACAGGCGACATGTCTGTGAATTAGTTTTCAAAGTTGTGCTTTGCGTTTCTGTTCTTTCAATGGAAACTTGTTTCTTTGCCGTACAGTTCGATATATCACTTTTCACTTTTCCTTTATTCCTAATTGAGCGAACGACACTATTTTGATTTAGTTTTTAAAGTGGTGCTTTGCTTTTCTGTTCTTTCTTTCGAAAATTGTTCCTGTGCTGTACAGTGCATTATATCACTTTTCAGTTTTCCTGTATTCCTAATTGAGCGAGCGACACACATGTGATTCGGTTTAAAGGTAGTGCTTTCCTTTTCTGTTATTTCGTTGGAAAATTGTTCCTGTGCTGTACAGTGTGATATTTCACTTTTCAGTTTTCCGGTATTCTTAAATGCGCGAGCGAAACACATGTGATTTAGTTTTTAAAGTGGTGCTTTACTTTTCTGTTCTTTCGTTCGAAACTTGTTCCTGTGCTGTACAGTGCGTTATATCACTTTTCAGTTTTTCTGTTATAATAATTGAACAGGCGACACGTATGTGAATTAGTTAACAAAGTAGTGCTTTGCTTTTCTGTTCATTCATTGGAAACTATTCCTGTGCTGTACAGTGTGTTATATCACTTTTCAGTTTTCCTGTATTCCTAATTGAGCGAGCGACACACAGGTAATTTAGTTTTTAAAGTAGTGCTTTGCTTTTCTGTTCTTTCGTTCAAAACTTGTTCCTGTGCTGTACAGTGCGTTATATCACTTTTCAGTTTTTCTGTATTCCTAATTGAGCGAGCGACACACATGTGATTCGGTTTAAAGTTAGTGCTTTGCTTTTCTGTTCTTTCCTTGGAAACTTGTTCCTGTGCTGTACAGTGTGATATATCACTTTTCAGTTTTCCTGTATTCCTAATTGAGCGAGCGACACATATGTGATTTAGTTTACACAGTAGTGCTTTTTATGTTTACGTTCTTTCATTGGAAACTTGTTCCTGTTAGGATCAAGTTAGGGTTAGGTTTAGGGTTAGGGTTAGGGTAGGGTTAGGGTTAGGGTTAGGGTTAGGGTTAGGATTAGGGTTAGGGTAGGGTTAGGGTTAGGGTTAGGGTTAGAGTTAGGGTTAGGGGGTTAGGGTTAGGGTTAGGGTTATATCACTTTTCAGTTTTCCTGTTATAATAATTGAACAGGCGACACGTATGTGAATTAGTTTTCAAAGTTGTGCTTTGCGTTTCTCTTCTTTCAATGGAAACTTGTTTCTTTGCCGTACAGTTCGATATATCACTTTTCAGTTTTCCTGTACTCCTAATTGTGCGAGCGACACACATGTGATTCCATTTAAAAGTACTGCTTTGCTTTTCTGTTCTTTCGTTCGAAACTTGTTCCTGTGCTGTACAGTGCGTTATATCACTTTCCAGTTTTCCTGTTATAATAATTGAACAGGCGACACGTATGAGAATTAGTTAACAAAGTAGTGCTTTGCTTTTCTGTTCTTTCATTGGAAACTTGTTCCTGTGCTGTACAGTGCGTTATATCACTTTTCAGTTTTCCTGTTATAATAATTGAACAGGCGACACGTATGTGAATTAGTTTTCAAAGTTGTGCTTTGCGTTTCTGTTCTTTCAATGTAAACTAGTTTCTTTGCTGTGCAGTTCGATATATCACTTTTCAGTTTTCATGTATTCTAAATTGAGCGGGCGACACACATTTGATTCCGTTTAAAGGTAGTGCTTTGCTTTTCTGTTCTTTCATTGGAAACTTGTTCCTGTGCTGTACAGTGTGATATTTCACTTTTCAGGTTTCCTGTATTCCTAATTGAGCGAGCGACACACATGTGATTTCGTTTTTAAAGTGGTGCTTTACTTTTCTGTTCTTTCGTTCGAAACTTCTTCCTGTGCTGTACAGTGCGTTATATCACTTTTCAGTTTTCCTGTTATAAGAATTGAACAGGCGACACGTATGTGAATTATTTAACAAAGTAGTGCTTTGCTTTTCTGTTCTTTCATTGGAAACTTGTTCCTGTGCTGTACAGTGTTTTATATCACTTTTCAGTTATCCTGTATTCGTAATTGAGCGAGCGACACACATGTGATTCGGTTTAAAGTTAGTGCTTTGCTTTTCTGTTCTTTCGTTGGAAACTTGTTCCTGTGCTGTACAGTGTGATATATCACTTTTCAGTTTTCCTGTATTCCTAATTGAGCGAGCGACACACATGTGATTTAGTTTGCACAGTAGTGCTTTTTACGTTTACGTTCTTTCATTGGAAACTTGTTCCTATTAGGAACAAGTTAGGGTTAGGGTTAGGGTTAGGGTTAGGGTTAGGGTTAGGGTAGGGTTAGGGTTAGGGTTAGGGTTAGGGTTAGGGTTTAGGGTTAGGGTTAGTGTTAGGGTTAGGGTTAGAGTTAAGGTTAGGCGGTTAGGGTTAGGGTTATATCACTTTTCAGTTTTCCTGTTATAATAATTGAACAGGCGACACGTATGTGAATTAGTTTTCAAAGTTGTGCTTTGCGTTTCTGTTCTTTCAATGGAAACTTGTTTCTTTGCCGTACAGTTCGATATATCACTTTTCAGTTTTCCTGTATTCCTAATTAAGCGAGCGACACTCATTTGATTTAGTTTTTAAAGTGGTGCTTTGTTTTTCTGTTCTTTCTTTCGAAAATTGTTCCTGTGCTGTACAGTGCGTTATATCACTTTTCAGTTTTCCTGTTATAATAATTGAACAGGCATCACGTATGTGAATTAGTTTTCAAAGTTGTGCTTTGCGTTTCTGTTCTTTCAATGGAAACTAGTTTCTTTGCTGTGCAGTTCGATATATCACTTTTCAGTTTTCATGTATTCTAAATTGAGCGGGCAACACACATGCGATTCCGTTTAAAGGTAGTGCTTTGCTTTTCTGTTCTTTCATTGGAAACTTGTTCCTGTGCTGTACAGTGTGTTATATCACTTTTCAGTTTTCCTGTATTCCTAATTGAGCGAGCGACACACAGGTAATTTAGTTTTTAAAGTAGTGCTTTGCTTTTCTGTTCTTTCGTTTGAAACTTGTTCCTGTGCTGTACAGTGCATTATATCACTTTTCAGTTTTCCTGTATTCCTAATTGAGCGAGCGACACACAGGTAATTTAGTTTTTAAAGTAGTGCTTTGCTTTTCTGTTCTTTCGTTCGAAACTTGTTCCTGTGCTGTACAGTGCGTTATATCACTTTTCAGTTTTTCTGTATTCCTAATTGAGCGAGCGACACACATGTGATTCGGTTTAAAGTTAGTGCTTTGCTTTTCTGTTCTTTCCTTGGAAACTTGTTCCTGTGCTGTACAGTGCGTTATATCACTTTTCAGTTTTCCTGTATTCCTAATTGAGCGAGCGACACATATGTGATTTAGTTTACACAGTAGTGCTTTTTATGTTTACGTTCTTTCATTGGAAACTTGTTCCTGTTAGGATCAAGTTAGGGTTAGGTTTAGGGTTAGGGTTAGGGTAGGGTTAGGGTTAGGGTTAGGGTTAGGGTTAGGGTTAGGATTAGGGTTAGGGTAGGGTTAGGGTTAGGGTTATATCACTTTTCAGTTTTCCTGTTATAATAATTGAACAGGCGACACGTATGTGAATTAGTTTTCAAAGTTGTGCTTTGCGTTTCTCTTCTTTCAATGGAAACTTGTTTCTTTGCCGTACAGTTCGATATATCACTTTTCAGTTTTCCTGTACTCCTAATTGTGCGAGCGACACACATGTGATTCCATTTAAAAGTACTGCTTTGCTTTTCTGTTCTTTCGTTCGAAACTTGTTCCTGTGCTGTACAGTGCGTTATATCACTTTCCAGTTTTCCTGTTATAATAATTGAACAGGCGACACGTATGAGAATTAGTTAACAAAGTAGTGCTTTGCTTTTCTGTTCTTTCATTGGAAACTTGTTCCTGTGCTGTACAGTGCGTTATATCACTTTTCAGTTTTCCTGTTATAAGAATTGAACAGGCGACACGTATGTGAATTATTTAACAAAGTAGTGCTTTGCTTTTCTGTTCTTTCGTTGGAAACTTGTTCCTGTGCTGTACAGTGTGATATATCACTTTTCAGTTTTCCTGTATTCCTAATTGAGCGAGCGACACACATGTGATTTAGTTTACACAGTAGTGCTTTTTACGTTTACGTTCTTTCATTGGAAACTTGTTCCTATTAGGAACAAGTTAGGGTAAGGGTTAGGGTTAGGGTTAGGGTTAGGGTAGGGTTAGGGTTAGGGTTAGGGTTAGGGTTAGGGTTTAGGGTTAGGGTTAGTGTTAGGGTTAGGGTTAGAGTTAAGGTTAGGCGGTTAGGGTTAGGGTTATATCACTTTTCAGTTTTCCTGTTATAATAATTGAACAGGCGACACGTATGTGAATTAGTTTTCAAAGTTGTGCTTTGCGTTTCTGTTCTTTCAATGGAAACTTGTTTCTTTGCCGTACAGTTCGATATATCACTTTTCAGTTTTCCTGTATTCCTAATTAAGCGAGCGACACTCATTTGATTTAGTTTTTAAAGTGGTGCTTTGTTTTTCTGTTCTTTCTTTCGAAAATTGTTCCTGTGCTGTACAGTGCGTTATATCACTTTTCAGTTTTCCTGTTATAATAATTGAACAGGCGTCACGTATGTGAATTAGTTTTCAAAGTTGTGCTTTGCGTTTCTGTTCTTTCAATGGAAACTAGTTTCTTTGCTGTGCAGTTCGATATATCACTTTTCAGTTTTCATGTATTCTAAATTGAGCGGGCGACACACATTTGATTCCGTTTAAAGGTAGTGCTTTGCTTTTCTGTTCTTTCATTGGAAACTTGTTCCTGTGCTGTACAGTGTGATATATCACTTTTCAGTTTTCCTGTATTCCTAATTGAGAGTGCGTCACACATGTGATTTAGTTTACACAGTAGTGCTTTTTACGTTTACGTTCTTTCATTGGAAACTTGTTCCTATTAGGAACAAGTTAGGGTTAGGGTTAGGGTTAGGGTTAGGGTTAGGGTAGGGTTAGGGTTAGGGTTAGGGTTAGGGTTTAGGGTTAGGGTTAGGGTTAGGGTTAGAGTTAAGGTTAGGCCGTTAGGGTTAGGGTTATATCACTTTTCAGTTTTCCTGTTATAATAATTGAACAGGCGACACGTATATGAATTAGTTTTCAAAGTTGTGCTTTGCGTTTCTGTTCTTTCAATGGAAACTAGTTTCTTTGCTGTACAGTTCGATATATCACTTTTCAGTTTTCCTGTATTCCTAATTGAGCGAGCAACACACATGTGATTCCGTTTAAAGGTAGTGCTTTCCTTTTCTGTTCTTTCGTTGGAAAATTGTTCCTGTGCTGTACAGTGTGATATTTCACTTTTCAGGTTTCCTGTATTCCTAATTGAGCGAGCGACACACATGTGATTTCGTTTTTAAAGTGGTGCTTTACTTTTCTGTTCTTTCGTTCGAAACTTCTTCCTGTGCTGTACAGTGCGTTATATCACTTTTCAGTTTTCCTGTTATAAGAATTGAACAGGCGACACGTATGTGAATTATTTAACAAAGTAGTGCTTTGCTTTTCTGTTCTTTCGTTGGAAACTTGTTCCTGTGCTGTACAGTGTGATATATCACTTTTCAGTTTTCCTGTATTCCTAATTGAGCGAGCGACACACATGTGATTTAGTTTACACAGTAGTGCTTTTTACGTTTACGTTCTTTCATTGGAAACTTGTTCCTATTAGGAACAAGTTAGGGTAAGGGTTAGGGTTAGGGTTAGGGTTAGGGTAGGGTTAGGGTTAGGGTTAGTGTTAGGGTTAGGGTTTAGGGTTAGGGTTAGTGTTAGGGTTAGGGTTAGAGTTAAGGTTAGGCGGTTAGGGTTAGGGTTATATCACTTTTCAGTTTTCCTGTTATAATAATTGAACAGGCGACACGTATGTGAATTAGTTTTCAAAGTTGTGCTTTGCGTTTCTGTTCTTTCAATGGAAACTTGTTTCTTTGCCGTACAGTTCGATATATCACTTTTCAGTTTTCCTGTATTCCTAATTAAGCGAGCGACACTCATTTGATTTAGTTTTTAAAGTGGTGCTTTGTTTTTCTGTTCTTTCTTTCGAAAATTGTTCCTGTGCTGTACAGTGCGTTATATCACTTTTCAGTTTTCCTGTTATAATAATTGAACAGGCGTCACGTATGTGAATTAGTTTTCAAAGTTGTGCTTTGCGTTTCTGTTCTTTCAATGGAAACTAGTTTCTTTGCTGTGCAGTTCGATATATCACTTTTCAGTTTTCATGTATTCTAAATTGAGCGGGCAACACACATGCGATTCCGTTTAAAGGTAGTGCTTTGCTTTTCTGTTCTTTCATTGGAAACTTGTTCCTGTGCTGTACAGTGTGATATATCACTTTTCAGTTTTCCTGTATTCCTAATTGAGAGTGCGTCACACATGTGTTAGTTTACACAGTAGTGCTTTTTACGTTTACGTTCTTTCATTGGAAACTTGTTCCTATTAGGAACAAGTTAGGGTTAGGGTTAGGGTTAGGGTTAGGGTTAGGGTAGGGTTAGGGTTAGGGTTAGGGTTAGGGTTAGGGTTTAGGGTTAGGGTTAGTGTTAGGGTTAGGGTTAGAGTTAAGGTTAGGCGGTTAGGGTTAGGGTTATATCACTTTTCAGTTTTCCTGTTATAATAATTGAACAGGCGACACGTATGTGAATTAGTTTTCAAAGTTGTGCTTTGCGTTTCTGTTCTTTCAATGGAAACTTGTTTCTTTGCCGTACAGTTCGATATATCAATTTTCAGTTTTCCTTTATTCCTAATTGAGCGAACGACACTATTTTGATTTAGTTTTTAAAGTGGTGCTTTGCTTTTCTGTTCTTTCTTTCGAAAATTGTTCCTGTGCTATACAGTGCGTTATATCACTTTTCAGTTTTCCTGTATTCCTAATTGAGCGAGCGACACACATGTGATTCGGTTTAAAGGTAGTGCTTTCCTTTTCTGTTATTTCGTTGGAAAATTGTTCCTGTGCTGTACAGTGTGATATTTCACTTTTCAGTTTTCCTGTATTCTTAAATGCGCGAGCGAAACACATGTGATTTAGTTTTTAAAGTGGTGCTTTACTTTTCTGTTCTTTCGTTCGAAACTTGTTCCTGTGCTGTACAGTGCGTTATATCACTTTTCAGTTTTTCTGTTATAATAATTGAACAGGCGACACGTATGTGAATTAGTTAACAAAGTAGTGCTTTGCTTTTCTGTTCATTCATTGGAAACTATTCCTGTGCTGTACAGTGTGTTATATCACTTTTCAGTTTTCCTGTATTCCTAATTGAGCGAGCGACACACAGGTAATTTAGTTTTTAAAGTAGTGCTTTGCTTTTCTGTTCTTTCGTTCAAAACTTGTTCCTGTGCTGTACAGTGCGTTATATCACTTTTCAGTTTTTCTGTATTCCTAATTGAGCGAGCGACACACATGTGATTCGGTTTAAAGTTAGTGCTTTGCTTTTCTGTTCTTTCGTTGGAAACTTGTTCCTGTGCTGTACAGTGTGATATATCACTTTTCAGTTTTCCTGTATTCCTAATTGAGCGAGCGACACACATGTGATTTAGTTTGCAGAGTAGTGCTTTTTACGTTTACGTTCTTTCATTGGAAACTTGTTCCTATTAGGAACAAGTTAGGGTTAGGGTTAGGGTTAGGGTTAGGGTTAGGGTTAGGGTAGGGTTAGGGTTAGGGTTAGGGTTAGGGTTAGGGTTTAGGGTTAGGGTTAGTGTTAGGGTTAGGGTTAGAGTTAAGGTTAGGCGGTTAGGGTTAGGGTTATATCACTTTTCAGTTTTCCTGTTATAATAATTGAACAGGCGACACGTATGTGAATTAGTTTTCAAAGTTGTGCTTTGCGTTTCTGTTCTTTCAATGGAAACTTGTTTCTTTGCCGTACAGTTCGATATATCACTTTTCAGTTTTCCTGTATTCCTAATTAAGCGAGCGACACTCATTTGATTTAGTTTTTAAAGTGGTGCTTTGTTTTTCTGTTCTTTCTTTCGAAAATTGTTCCTGTGCTGTACAGTGCGTTATATCACTTTTCAGTTTTCCTGTTATAATAATTGAACAGGCGTCACGTATGTGAATTAGTTTTCAAAGTTGTGCTTTGCGTTTCTGTTCTTTCAATGGAAACTAGTTTCTTTGCTGTGCAGTTCGATATATCACTTTTCAGTTTTCATGTATTCTAAATTGAGCGGGCAACACACATGCGATTCCGTTTAAAGGTAGTGCTTTGCTTTTCTGTTCTTTCATTGGAAACTTGTTCCTGTGCTGTACAGTGTGTTATATCACTTTTCAGTTTTCCTGTATTCCTAATTGAGCGAGCGACACACAGGTAATTTAGTTTTTAAAGTAGTGCTTTGCTTTTCTGTTCTTTCGTTCGAAACTTGTTCCTGTGCTGTACAGTGCATTATATCAGTTTTCAGTTTTCCTGTATTCCTAATTGAGCGAGCGACACACAGGTAATTTAGTTTTTAAAGTAGTGCTTTGCTTTTCTGTTCTTTCGTTCGAAACTTGTTCCTGTGCTGTACAGTGCGTTATATCACTTTTCAGTTTTTCTGTATTCCTAATTGAGCGAGCGACACACATGTGATTCTGTTTAAAGTTAGTGCTTTGCTTTTCTGTTCTTTCCTTGGAAACTTGTTCCTGTGCTGTACAGTGTGATATATCACTTTTCAGTTTTCCTGTATTCCTAATTGAGCGAGCGACACATATGTGATTTAGTTTACACAGTAGTGCTTTTTATGTTTACGTTCTTTCATTGGAAACTTGTTCCTGTTAGGATCAAGTTAGGGTTAGGTTTAGGGTTAGGGTTAGGGTAGGGTTAGGGTTAGGGTTAGGGTTAGGGTTAGGATTAGGGTTAGGGTAGGGTTAGGGTTAGGGTTATATCACTTTTCAGTTTTCCTGTTATAATAATTGAACAGGCGACACGTATGTGAATTAGTTTTCAAAGTTGTGCTTTGCGTTTCTCTTCTTTCAATGGAAACTTGTTTCTTTGCCGTACAGTTCGATATATCACTTTTCAGTTTTCCTGTACTCCTAATTGTGCGAGCGACACACATGTGATTCCATTTAAAAGTACTGCTTTGCTTTTCTGTTCTTTCGTTCGAAACTTGTTCCTGTGCTGTACAGTGCGTTATATCACTTTCCAGTTTTCCTGTTATAATAATTGAACAGGCGACACGTATGAGAATTAGTTAACAAAGTAGTGCTTTGCTTTTCTGTTCTTTCATTGGAAACTTGTTCCTGTGCTGTACAGTGCGTTATATCACTTTTCAGTTTTCCTGTTATAAGAATTGAACAGGCGACACGTATGTGAATTATTTAACAAAGTAGTGCTTTGCTTTTCTGTTCTTTCGTTGGAAACTTGTTCCTGTGCTGTACAGTGTGATATATCACTTTTCAGTTTTCCTGTATTCCTAATTGAGCGAGCGACACACATGTGATTTAGTTTACACAGTAGTGCTTTTTACGTTTACGTTCTTTCATTGGAAACTTGTTCCTATTAGGAACAAGTTAGGGTAAGGGTTAGGGTTAGGGTTAGGGTTAGGGTAGGGTTAGGGTTAGGGTTAGGGTTAGGGTTAGGGTTTAGGGTTAGGGTTAGTGTTAGGGTTAGGGTTAGAGTTAAGGTTAGGCGGTTAGGGTTAGGGTTATATCACTTTTCAGTTTTCCTGTTATAATAATTGAACAGGCGACACGTATGTGAATTAGTTTTCAAAGTTGTGCTTTGCGTTTCTGTTCTTTCAATGGAAACTTGTTTCTTTGCCGTACAGTTCGATATATCACTTTTCAGTTTTCCTGTATTCCTAATTAAGCGAGCGACACTCATTTGATTTAGTTTTTAAAGTGGTGCTTTGTTTTTCTGTTCTTTCTTTCGAAAATTGTTCCTGTGCTGTACAGTGCGTTATATCACTTTTCAGTTTTCCTGTTATAATAATTGAACAGGCGTCACGTATGTGAATTAGTTTTCAAAGTTGTGCTTTGCGTTTCTGTTCTTTCAATGGAAACTAGTTTCTTTGCTGTGCAGTTCGATATATCACTTTTCAGTTTTCATGTATTCTAAATTGAGCGGGCGACACACATTTGATTCCGTTTAAAGGTAGTGCTTTGCTTTTCTGTTCTTTCATTGGAAACTTGTTCCTGTGCTGTACAGTGTGATATATCACTTTTCAGTTTTCCTGTATTCCTAATTGAGAGTGCGTCACACATGTGATTTAGTTTACACAGTAGTGCTTTTTACGTTTACGTTCTTTCATTGGAAACTTGTTCCTATTAGGAACAAGTTAGGGTTAGGGTTAGGGTTAGGGTTAGGGTTAGGGTTAGGGTAGGGTTAGGGTTAGGGTTAGGGTTAGGGTTTAGGGTTAGGGTTAGGGTTAGGGTTAGAGTTAAGGTTAGGCGGTTAGGGTTAGGGTTATATCACTTTTCAGTTTTCCTGTTATAATAATTGAACAGGCGACACGTATATGAATTAGTTTTCAAAGTTGTGCTTTGCGTTTCTGTTCTTTCAATGGAAACTAGTTTCTTTGCTGTGCAGTTCGATATATCACTTTTCAGTTTTCCTGTATTCCTAATTGAGCGAGCAACACACATGTGATTCCGTTTAAAGGTAGTGCTTTCCTTTTCTGTTCTTTCGTTGAAAAATTGTTCCTGTGCTGTACAGTGTGATATTTCACTTTTCAGGTTTCCTGTATTCCTAATTGAGCGAGCGACACACATGTGATTTAGTTTTTAAAGTGGTGCTTTACTTTTCTGTTCTTTCGTTCGAAACTTGTTCCTGTGCTGTACAGTGCGTTATATCACTTTTCAGTTTTTCTGTTATAATAATTGAACAGGCGACACGTATGTGAATTAGTTAACAAAGTAGTGCTTTGCTTTTCTGTTCATTCATTGGAAACTATTCCTGTGCTGTACAGTGTGTTATATCACTTTTCAGTTTTCCTGTATTCCTAATTGAGCGAGCGACACACAGGTAATTTAGTTTTTAAAGTAGTGCTTTGCTTTTCTGTTCTTTCGTTCAAAACTTGTTCCTGTGCTGTACAGTGCGTTATATCACTTTTCAGTTTTTCTGTATTCCTAATTGAGCGAGCGACACACATGTGATTCGGTTTAAAGTTAGTGCTTTGCTTTTCTGTTCTTTCCTTGGAAACTTGTTCCTGTGCTGTACAGTGTGATATATCACTTTTCAGTTTTCCTGTATTCCTAATTGAGCGAGCGACACATATGTGATTTAGTTTACACAGTAGTGCTTTTTATGTTTACGTTCTTTCATTGGAAACTTGTTCCTGTTAGGATCAAGTTAGGGTTAGGTTTAGGGTTAGGGTTAGGGTAGGGTTAGGGTTAGGGTTAGGGTTAGGGTTAGGATTAGGGTTAGGGTAGGGTTAGGGTTAGGGTTAGGGTTAGAGTTAGGGTTAGGGGGTTAGGGTTAGGGTTAGGGTTATATCACTTTTCAGTTTTCCTGTTATAATAATTGAACAGGCGACACGTATGTGAATTAGTTTTCAAAGTTGTGCTTTGCGTTTCTCTTCTTTCAATGGAAACTTGTTTCTTTGCCGTACAGTTCGATATATCACTTTTCAGTTTTCCTGTACTCCTAATTGTGCGAGCGACACACATGTGATTCCATTTAAAAGTACTGCTTTGCTTTTCTGTTCTTTCGTTCGAAACTTGTTCCTGTGCTGTACAGTGCGTTATATCACTTTCAAGTTTTCCTGTTATAATAATTGAACAGGCGACACGTATGAGAATTAGTTAACAAAGTAGTGCTTTGCTTTTCTGTTCTTTCATTGGAAACTTGTTCCTGTGCTGTACAGTGCGTTATATCACTTTTCAGTTTTCCTGTTATAATAATTGAACAGGCGACACGTATGTGAATTAGTTTTCAAAGTTGTGCTTTGCGTTTCTGTTCTTTCAATGTAAACTAGTTTCTTTGCTGTGCAGTTCGATATATCACTTTTCAGTTTTCATGTATTCTAAATTGAGCGGGCGACACACATTTGATTCCGTTTAAAGGTAGTGCTTTGCTTTTCTGTTCTTTCATTGGAAACTTGTTCCTGTGCTGTACAGTGTGATATTTCACTTTTCAGGTTTCCTGTATTCCTAATTGAGCGAGCGACACACATGTGATTTCGTTTTTAAAGTGGTGCTTTACTTTTCTGTTCTTTCGTTCGAAACTTCTTCCTGTGCTGTACAGTGCGTTATATCACTTTTCAGTTTTCCTGTTATAAGAATTGAACAGGCGACACGTATGTGAATTATTTAACAAAGTAGTGCTTTGCTTTTCTGTTCTTTCATTGGAAACTTGTTCCTGTGCTGTACAGTGTGTTATATCACTTTTCAGTTATCCTGTATTCGTAATTGAGCGAGCGACACACATGTGATTCGGTTTAAAGTTAGTGCTTTGCTTTTCTGTTCTTTCGTTGGAAACTTGTTCCTGTGCTGTACAGTGTGATATATCACTTTTCAGTTTTCCTGTATTCCTAATTGAGCGAGCGACACACATGTGATTTAGTTTGCACAGTAGTGCTTTTTACGTTTACGTTCTTTCATTGGAAACTTGTTCCTATTAGGAACAAGTTAGGGTTAGGGTTAGGGTTAGGGTTAGGGTTAGGGTTAGGGTAGGGTTAGGGTTAGGGTTAGGGTTAGGGTTTAGGGTTAGGGTTAGTGTTAGGGTTAGGGTTAGAGTTAAGGTTAGGCGGTTAGGGTTAGG
Source organism: Meriones unguiculatus (assembly GCF_030254825.1). Classification (NCBI taxonomy): domain Eukaryota; kingdom Metazoa; phylum Chordata; class Mammalia; order Rodentia; family Muridae; genus Meriones; species Meriones unguiculatus. The sequence goes on from NC_083361.1 coordinate 31,639,606, forward strand.
GTTATATCACTTTTCAGTTTTCCTGTTATAATAATTGAACAGGCGACACGTATGTGAATTAGTTTTCAAAGTTGTGCTTTGCGTTTCTGTTCTTTCAATGGAAACTTGTTTCTTTGCCGTACAGTTCGATATATCACTTTTCAGTTTTCCTGTATTCCTAATTAAGCGAGCGACACTCATTTGATTTAGTTTTTAAAGTGGTGCTTTGTTTTTCTGTTCTTTCTTTCGAAAATTGTTCCTGTGCTGTACAGTGCGTTATATCACTTTTCAGTTTTCCTGTTATAATAATTGAACAGGCGTCACGTATGTGAATTAGTTTTCAAAGTTGTGCTTTGCGTTTCTGTTCTTTCAATGGAAACTAGTTTCTTTGCTGTGCAGTTCGATATATCACTTTTCAGTTTTCATGTATTCTAAATTGAGCGGGCAACACACATGCGATTCCGTTTAAAGGTAGTGCTTTGCTTTTCTGTTCTTTCATTGGAAACTTGTTCCTGTGCTGTACAGTGTGTTATATCACTTTTCAGTTTTCCTGTATTCCTAATTGAGCGAGCGACACACAGGTAATTTAGTTTTTAAAGTAGTGCTTTGCTTTTCTGTTCTTTCGTTCGAAACTTGTTCCTGTGCTGTACAGTGCATTATATCACTTTTAAGTTTTCCTGTATTCCTAATTGAGCGAGCGACACACATATGATTCGGTTTAAAGTTAATACTTTGCTTTTCTGTTCTTTCCTTGGAAACTTGTTCCTGTGCTGTACAGTGTGATATATCACTTTTTAGTTTTCCTGTATTCCTAATTGAGAGTGCATCACACATGTGTTAGTTTACACAGTAGTGCTTTTTACTTTTACGTTCTTTCATTGGAAACTTGTTCCTATTATGAACAAGTTAGGTTTAGGTTTAGGGTAGGGGTAGGGTTAGGGTTAGGGTTAGGGTTAGGGTTAGACTTAGGGTTAGGGTTAGGGTAGGGTTAGGGTTAGGGTTAGGGTTAGAGTTAGGGTTAGGGGGTTAGGGTTAGGGTTATATCACTTTTCAGTTTTCCTGTTATAATAATTGAACAGGCGACACGTATGTGAATTAGTTTTCAAAGTTGTGCTTTGCGTTTCTCTTCTTTCAATGGAAACTTGTTTCTTTGCCGTACAGTTCGATATATCACTTTTCAGTTTTCCTGTACTCCTAATTGTGCGAGCGACACACATGTGATTCCATTTAAAAGTACTGCTTTGCTTTTCTGTTCTTTCGTTCGAAACTTGTTCCTGTGCTGTACAGTGCGTTATATCACTTTCCAGTTTTCCTGTTATAATAACTGAACAGGCGACACGTATGAGAATTAGTTAACAAAGTAGTGCTTTGCTTTTCTGTTCTTTCATTGGAAACTTGTTCCTGTTCTGTACAGTGCGTTATATCACTTTTCAGTTTTCCTGTTATAATACTTGAACAGGCGACACGTATGTGAATTAGTTTTCAAAGTTGTGCTTTGCCTTTCTGTTCTTTCAATGTAAACTAGTTTCTTTGCTGTGCAGTTCGATATATCACTTTTCAGTTTTCATGTATTCTAAATTGAGCGGGCGACACACATGTGATTCCGTTTAAAGGTAGTGCTTTGCTCTTCTGTTCTTTCATTGGAAACTTGTTCCTCTGCTGTACAGTGTGATATATCACTTTTCAGTTTTCCTGTATTCCTAATTGAGAGTGCGTCACACATGTGATTTAGTTTACACAGTAGTGCTTTTTACGTTTACGTTCTTTCATTGGAAACTTGTTCCTATTAGGAACAAGTTAGGGTTAGGGTTAGGGTTAGGGTTAGGGTTAGGGTTAGGGTAGGGTTAGGGTTAGGGTTAGGGTTAGGGTTAGGGTTTAGGGTTAGGGTTAGTGTTAGGGTTAGGGTTAGAGTTAAGGTTAGGCGGTTAGGGTTAGGGTTATATCACTTTTCAGTTTTCCCGTTATAATAATTGAACAGGCGACACGTATGTGAATTAGTTTTCAAAGTTGTGCTTTGCGTTTCTGTTCTTTCAATGGAAACTTGTTTCTTTGCCGTACAGTTCGATATATCACTTTTCAGTTTTCCTGTATTCCTAATTGAGCGAGCGACACTCATTTGATTTAGTTTTTAAAGTGGTGCTTTGTTTTTCTGTTATTTCTTTCGAAAATTGTTCCTGTGCTGTACAGTGCGTTATATCACTTTTCAGTTTTCCTGTTATAGTAATTGAACAGGCGTCACGTATGTGAATTAGTTTTCAAAGTTGTGCTTTGCGTTTCTGTTCTTTCAATGGAAACTAGTTTCTTTGCTGTGCAGTTCGATATATCACTTTTCAGTTTTCATGTATTCTAAATTGAGCGGGCGACACACATGTGATTCCGTTTAAAGGTAGTGCTTTGCTTTTCTGTTCTTTCATTGGAAACTTGTTCCTGTGCTGTACAGTGTGATATATCACTTTTCAGTTTTCCTGTATTCCTAATTGAGAGTGCGTCACACATGTGTTAGTTTACACAGTAGTGCTTTTTACGTTTACGTTCTTTCATTGGAAACTTGTTCCTATTAGGAACAAGTTAGGGTTAGGGTTAGGGTTAGGGTTAGTGTTAGTGTTAGGGTAGGGTTAGGGTTAGGGTTAGGGTTAGGGTTTAGGGTTAGGGTTAGTGTTAGGGTTAGGGTTAGAGTTAAGGTTAGGCGGTTAGGGTTAGGGTTATATCACTTTTCAGTTTTCCTGTTATAATAATTGAACAGGCGACACGTATGTGAATTAGTTTTCAAAGTTGTGCTTTGCGTTTCTATTCTTTCAATGGAAACTTGTTTCTTTGCCGTACAGTTCGATATATCACTTTTCAGTTTTCCTGTATTCCTAATTGAGCGAGCGACACTCATTTGATTTAGTTTTTAAAGTGGTGCTTTGCTTTTCTGTTCTTTCTTTCGAAAATTGTTCCTGTGCTGTACAGTGCGTTATATCACTTTTCAGTTTTCCTGTATTCCTAATTGAGCGAGCGACACACATGTGATTCGGTTTAAAGGTAGTGCTTTCCTTTTCTGTTCTTTTTTGGAAAATTGTTCCTGTGCTGTACAGTGTGATATTTCACTTTTCAGTTTTCCTGTATTCTTAAATGCGCGAGCGAAACACATGTGATTTAGTTTTTAAAGTGGTGCTTTACTTTTCTGTTCTTTCGTTCGAAACTTGTTCCTGTGCTGTACAGTGCGTTATATCACTTTTCAGTTTTTCTGTTATAATAATTGAACAGGCGACACGTATGTGAATTAGTTAACAAAGTAGTGCTTTGCTTTTCTGTTCTTTCATTGGAAACTATTCCTGTGCTGTACAGTGTGTTATATCACTTTTCAGTTTTCCTGTATTCCTAATTGAGCGAGCGACACACAGGTAATTTAGTTTTTAAAGTAGTGCTTTGCTTTTCTGTTCTTTCGTTCGAAACTTGTTCCTGTGCTGTACAGTGCGTTATATCACTTTTCAGTTTTCCTGTTATAATAATTGAACAGGCGACACGTATATGAATTAGTTTTCAAAGTTGTGCTTTGCGTTTCTGTTCTTTCAATGGCAACTTGTTTCTTTGCCGTACAGTTCGATATATCACTTTTCAGTTTTCCTGTATTCCTAATTGAGCGAGCGACACTCATTTGATTTAGTTTTTAAAGTGGTGCTTTGTTTTTTTGTTATTTCTTTCGAAAATTGTTCCTGTGCTGTACAGTGCGTTATATCACTTTTCAGTTTTCCTGTATTCCTAATTGATCGAGCGACACATATGTGATTTAGTTTACACAGTAATGCTTTTTATGTTTACGTTCTTTCATTGGAAACTTGTTCCTGTTAGGATCAAGTTAGGGTTAGGGTTAGGGTTAGGGTTAGGGTAGGGTAAGGGTTAGGGTTAGGGTTAGGGTTAGGGTTAGGGTTAGGATTAGGGTTAGGGTTAGGGTAGGGTTAGGGTTAGGGTTAGGGTTAGAGTTAGGGTTAGGGGGTTAGGGTTAGGGTTAGGGTTATATCACTTTTCAGTTTTCCTGTTATAATAATTGAACAGGTGACAGGTATGTGAATTAGTTTTCAAAGTTGTGCTTTGCGTTTCTCTTCTTTCAATGGAAACTTGTTTCTTTGCCGTACAGTTCGATATATCACTTTTCAGTTTTCCTGTACTCCTAATTGTGCGAGCGACACACATGTGATTCCATTTAAAAGTACTGCTTTGCTTTTCTGTTCTTTCGTTCGAAACTTGTTCCTGTGCTGTACAGTGCGTTATATCACTTTCCAGTTTTCCTGTTATAATAATTGAACAGGCGACACGTATGAGAATTAGTTAACAAAGTAGTGCTTTGCTTTTCTGTTCTTTCATTGGAAACTTGTTCCTGTGCTGTACAGTGCGTTATATCACTTTTCAGTTTTCCTGTTTTAATAATTGAACAGGCGACACGTATGTGAATTAGTTTTCAAAGTTGTGCTTTGCCTTTCTGTTCTTTCAATGTAAACTAGTTACTTTGCTGTGCAGTTCGATATATCACTTTTCAGTTTTCATGTATTCTAAATTGAGCGGGCGACACACATGTGATTCCGTTTAAAGGTAGTGCTTTGCTTTTCTGTTCTTTCATTGGAAACTTGTTCCTGTGCTGTACAGTGTGGTATATCACTTTTCAGTTTTCCTGTATTCCTAATTGAGAGTGCGTCACACATGTGATTTAGTTTACACAGTAGTGCTTTTTACGTTTACGTTCTTTCATTGGAAACTTGTTCCTATTAGGAACAAGTTAGGGTTAGGGTTAGGGTTAGGGTTAGGGTTAGGGTTAGGGTAGGGTTAAGGTTAGGGTGAGGGTTAGGGTTAGGGTTAGGGTTAGGGTTTAGGGTTAGGGTTAGTGTTAGGGTTAGGGTTAGAGTTAAGGTTAGGCGGTTAGGGTTAGGGTTATATCACTTTTCAGTTTTCCTGTTATAATAATTGAACAGGCGACACGTATATGAATTAGTTTTCAAAGTTGTGCTTTGCGTTTCTGTTCTTTCAATGGCAACTTGTTTCTTTGCCGTACAGTTCGATAAATCACTTTTCAGTTTTCCTGTATTCCTAATTGAGCGAGCGACACTCATTTGATTTAGTTTTTAAAGTGGTGCTTTGTTTTTCTCTTCTTTCTTTCGAAAATTGTTCCTGTGCTGTACAGTGCGTTATATCACTTTTCAGTTTTTCTGTTATAATAATTGAACAGGCGTCACGTATGTGAATTAGTTTTCAAAGTTGTGCTTTGCGTTTCTGTTCTTTCAATGGAAACTAGTTTCTTTGCTGTGCAGTTCGATATATCAATTTTCAGTTTTCCTGTATTCCTAAGTGAGCGAGCGACACACATGTGATTCCGTTTAAAGGTAGTGCTTTGCTTTTCTGTTCTTTCATTGGAAACTTGTTCCTGTGCTGTACAGTGTGATATATCACTTTTCAGTTTTCCTGTATTCCTAATTGAGAGTGCGTCACACATGTGTTAGTTTACACAGTAGTGCTTTTTATGTTTACGTTCTTTCATTGGAAACTTGTTCCTATTAGGAACAAGTTAGGGTTAGGGTTAGGGTTAGGGTTAGGGTTAGGGTTAGGGTTAGGGTTAGGGTAGGGTTAGGGTTAGGGTTAGGGTTAGGGTTTAGGGTTAGGGTTAGTGTTAGGGTTAGGGTTAGAGTTAAGTTTAGGCGGTTAGGGTTAGGGTTATATCACTTTTCAGTTTTCCTGTTATAATAATTGAACAGGCGACACGTATGTGAATTAGTTTTCAAAGTTGTGCTTTGCGTTTCTGTTCTTTCAATGGAAACTTGTTTCTTTGCCGTACAGTTCGATATATCACTTTTCAGTTTTCCTGTATTCCTAATTGAGCGAGCGACACTCATTTGATTTAGTTTTTAAAGTGGTGCTTTGCTTTTCTGTTCTTTCATTCGAAAATTGTTCCTGTGCTGTACAGTGCGTTATATCACTTTTCAGTTTTCCTGTATTCCTAATTGAGCGAGCGACACACATGTGATTCGGTTTAAAGGTAGTGCTTTCCTTTTCTGTTCTTTCGTTGGAAAATTGTTCCTGTGCTGTACAGTGTGATATTTCACTTTTCAGTTTTCCGGTATTCTTAAATGCGCGAGCGAAACACATGTGATTTAGTTTTTAAAGTGGTGCTTTACTTTTCTGTTCTTTCGTTCGAAACTTGTTCCTGTGCTGTACAGTGCGTTATATCACTTTTCAGTTTTTCTGTTATAATAATTGAACAGGCGACACGTATGTGAATTAGTTAACAAAGTAGTGCTTTGCTTTTCTGTTCTTTCATTGGAAACTATTCCTGTGCTGTACAGTGTGTTATATCACTTTTCAGTTTTCCTGTATTCCTAATTGAGCGAGCGACACACAGGTAATTTAGTTTTTAAAGTAGTGCTTTGCTTTTCTGTTCTTTCGTTCAAAACTTGTTCCTGTGCTGTACAGTGCGTTATATCACTTTTAAGTTTTCCTGTTATAATAATTGAACAGGCGACACGTATGAGAATTAGTTAACAAAGTAGTGCTTTGCTTTTCTGTTCTTTCATTGGAAACTTGTTCCTGTGCTGTACAGTGCGTTATATCACTTTCCAGTTAACCTGTTATAATAATTGAACAGGCGACACGTATGTGAATTAGTTTTCAAAGTTGTGCTTTGCGTTTCTGTTCTTTCAATGTAAACTAGTTTCTTTGCTGTGCAGTTCGATATATCACTTTTCAGTTTTCATGTATTCTAAATTGAGCGGGCGACACACATTTGATTCCGTTTAAAGGTAGTGCTTTGCTTTTCTGTTCTTTCATTGGAAACTTGTTCCTGTGCTGTACAGTGTGATATTTCACTTTTCAGGTTTCCTGTATTCCTAATTGAGCGAGCGACACACATGTGATTTCGTTTTTAAAGTGGTGCTTTACTTTTCTGTTCTTTCGTTCGAAACTTCTTCCTGTGCTGTACAGTGCGTTATATCACTTTTCAGTTTTCCTGTTATAAGAATTGAACAGGCGACACGTATGTGAATTATTTAACAAAGTAGTGCTTTGCTTTTCTGTTCTTTCATTGGAAACTTGTTCCTGTGCTGTACAGTGTGTTATATCACTTTTCAGTTATCCTGTATTCGTAATTGAGCGAGCGACACACATGTGATTCGGTTTAAAGTTAGTGCTTTGCTTTTCTGTTCTTTCGTTGGAAACTTGTTCCTGTGCTGTACAGTGTGATATATCACTTTTCAGTTTTCCTGTATTCCTAATTGAGCGAGCGACACACATGTGATTTAGTTTGCACAGTAGTGCTTTTTACGTTTACGTTCTTTCATTGGAAACTTGTTCCTATTAGGAACAAGTTAGGGTTAGGGTTAGGGTTAGGGTTAGGGTTAGGGTTAGGGTAGGGTTAGGGTTAGGGTTAGGGTTAGGGTTAGGGTTTAGGGTTAGGGTTAGTGTTAGGGTTAGGGTTAGAGTTAAGGTTAGGCGGTTAGGGTTAGGGTTATATCACTTTTCAGTTTTCCTGTTATAATAATTGAACAGGCGACACGTATGTGAATTAGTTTTCAAAGTTGTGCTTTGCGTTTCTGTTCTTTCAATGGAAACTTGTTTCTTTGCCGTACAGTTCGATATATCACTTTTCAGTTTTCCTGTATTCCTAATTAAGCGAGCGACACTCATTTGATTTAGTTTTTAAAGTGGTGCTTTGTTTTTCTGTTCTTTCTTTCGAAAATTGTTCCTGTGCTGTACAGTGCGTTATATCACTTTTCAGTTTTCCTGTTATAATAATTGAACAGGCGTCACGTATGTGAATTAGTTTTCAAAGTTGTGCTTTGCGTTTCTGTTCTTTCAATGGAAACTAGTTTCTTTGCTGTGCAGTTCGATATATCACTTTTCAGTTTTCATGTATTCTAAATTGAGCGGGCAACACACATGCGATTCCGTTTAAAGGTAGTGCTTTGCTTTTCTGTTCTTTCATTGGAAACTTGTTCCTGTGCTGTACAGTGTGTTATATCACTTTTCAGTTTTCCTGTATTCCTAATTGAGCGAGCGACACACAGGTAATTTAGTTTTTAAAGTAGTGCTTTGCTTTTCTGTTCTTTCGTTCAAAACTTGTTCCTGTGCTGTACAGTGCATTATATCACTTTTAAGTTTTCCTGTATTCCTAATTGAGCGAGCGACACACATATGATTCGGTTTAAAGTTAATACTTTGCTTTTCTGTTCTTTCCTTGGAAACTTGTTCCTGTGCTGTACAGTGTGATATATCACTTTTTAGTTTTCCTGTATTCCTAATTGAGAGTGCGTCACACATGTGTTAGTTTACACAGTAGTGCTTTTTACTTTTACGTTCTTTCATTGGAAACTTGTTCCTATTATGAACAAGTTAGGTTTAGGTTTAGGGTAGGGGTAGGGTTAGGGTTAGGGTTAGGGTTAGGGTTAGGATTAGGGTTAGGGTTAGGGTAGGGTTAGGGTTAGGGTTAGGGTTAGAGTTAGGGTTAGGGGGTTAGGGTTAGGGTTATATCACTTTTCAGTTTTCCTGTTATAATAATTGAACAGGCGACACGTATGTGAATTAGTTTTCAAAGTTGTGCTTTGCGTTTCTCTTCTTTCAATGGAAACTTGTTTCTTTGCCGTACAGTTCGATATATCACTTTTCAGTTTTCCTGTACTCCTAATTGTGCGAGCGACACACATGTGATTCCATTTAAAAGTACTGCTTTGCTTTTCTGTTCTTTCGTTCGAAACTTGTTCCTGTGCTGTACAGTGCGTTATATCACTTTCCAGTTTTCCTGTTATAATAACTGAACAGGCGACACGTATGAGAATTAGTTAACAAAGTAGTGCTTTGCTTTTCTGTTCTTTCATTGGAAACTTGTTCCTGTTCTGTACAGTGCGTTATATCACTTTTCAGTTTTCCTGTTATAATACTTGAACAGGCGACACGTATGTGAATTAGTTTTCAAAGTTGTGCTTTGCCTTTCTGTTCTTTCAATGTAAACTAGTTTCTTTGCTGTGCAGTTCGATATATCACTTTTCAGTTTTCATGTATTCTAAATTGAGCGGGCGACACACATGTGATTCCGTTTAAAGGTAGTGCTTTGCTCTTCTGTTCTTTCATTGGAAACTTGTTCCTCTGCTGTACAGTGTGATATATCACTTTTCAGTTTTCCTGTATTCCTAATTGAGAGTGCGTCACACATGTGATTTAGTTTACACAGTAGTGCTTTTTACGTTTACGTTCTTTCATTGGAAACTTGTTCCTATTAGGAACAAGTTAGGGTTAGGGTTAGGGTTAGGGTTAGGGTTAGGGTTAGGGTAGGGTTAGGGTTAGGGTTAGGGTTAGGGTTAGGGTTTAGGGTTAGGGTTAGTGTTAGGGTTAGGGTTAGAGTTAAGGTTAGGCGGTTAGGGTTAGGGTTATATCACTTTTCAGTTTTCCCGTTATAATAATTGAACAGGCGACACGTATGTGAATTAGTTTTCAAAGTTGTGCTTTGCGTTTCTGTTCTTTCAATGGAAACTTGTTTCTTTGCCGTACAGTTCGATATATCACTTTTCAGTTTTCCTGTATTCCTAATTGAGCGAGCGACACTCATTTGATTTAGTTTTTAAAATGGTGCTTTGTTTTTCTGTTATTTCTTTCGAAAATTGTTCCTGTGCTGTACAGTGCGTTATATCACTTTTCAGTTTTCCTGTTATAGTAATTGAACAGGCGTCACGTATGTGAATTAGTTTTCAAAGTTGTGCTTTGCGTTTCTGTTCTTTCAATGGAAACTAGTTTCTTTACTGTGCAGTTCGATATATCACTTTTCAGTTTTCATGTATTCTAAATTGAGCGGGCGACACACATGTGATTCCGTTTAAAGGTAGTGCTTTGCTTTTCTGTTCTTTCATTGGAAACTTGTTCCTGTGCTGTACAGTGTGATATATCACTTTTCAGTTTTCCTGTATTCCTAATTGAGAGTGTGTCACACATGTGTTAGTTTACACAGTAGTGCTTTTTACGTTTACGTTCTTTCATTGGAAACTTGTTCCTATTAGGAACAAGTTAGGGTTAGGGTTAGGGTTAGGGTTAGTGTTAGGGTTAGGGTAGGGTTAGGGTTAGGGTTAGGGTTAGGGTTTAGGGTTAGGGTTAGTGTTAGGGTTAGGGTTAGAGTTAAGGTTAGGCGGTTAGGGTTAGGGTTATATCACTTTTCAGTTTTCCTGTTATAGTAATTGAACAGGCGACACGTATGTGAATTAGTTTTCAAAGTTGTGCTTTGCGTTTCTATTCTTTCAATGGAAACTTGTTTCTTTGCCGTACAGTTCGATATATCACTTTTCAGTTTTCCTGTATTCCTAATTGAGCGAGCGACACTCATTTGATTTAGTTTTTAAAGTGGTGCTTTGCTTTTCTGTTCTTTCTTTCGAAAATTGTTCCTGTGCTGTACAGTGCGTTATATCACTTTTCAGTTTTCCTGTATTCCTAATTGAGCGAGCGACACACATGTGATTCGGTTTAAAGGTAGTGCTTTCCTTTTCTGTTCTTTTTTGGAAAATTGTTCCTGTGCTGTACAGTGTGATATTTCACTTTTCAGTTTTCCTGTATTCTTAAATGCGCGAGCGAAACACATGTGATTTAGTTTTTAAAGTGGTGCTTTACTTTTCTGTTCTTTCGTTCGAAACTTGTTCCTGTGCTGTACAGTGCGTTATATCACTTTTCAGTTTTTCTGTTATAATAATTGAACAGGCGACACGTATGTGAATTAGTTAACAAAGTAGTGCTTTGCTTTTCTGTTCTTTCATTGGAAACTATTCCTGTGCTGTACAGTGTGTTATATCACTTTTCAGTTTTCCTGTATTCCTAATTGAGCGAGCGACACACAGGTAATTTAGTTTTTAAAGTAGTGCTTTGCTTTTCTGTTCTTTCGTTCGAAACTTGTTCCTGTGCTGTACAGTGCGTTATATCACTTTTCAGTTTTCCTGTTATAATAATTGAACAGGCGACACGTATATGAATTAGTTTTCAAAGTTGTGCTTTGCGTTTCTGTTCTTTCAATGGCAACTTGTTTCTTTGCCGTACAGTTCGATATATCACTTTTCAGTTTTCCTGTATTCCTAATTGAGCGAGCGACACTCATTTGATTTAGTTTTTAAAGTGGTGCTTTGTTTTTTTGTTATTTCTTTCGAAAATTGTTCCTGTGCTGTACAGTGCGTTATATCACTTTTCAGTTTTCCTGTATTCCTAATTGATCGAGCGACACATATGTGATTTAGTTTACACAGTAATGCTTTTTATGTTTACGTTCTTTCATTGGAAACTTGTTCCTGTTAGAATCAAGTTAGGGTTAGGGTTAGGGTTAGGGTTAGGGTAGGGTTAGGGTTAGGGTTAGGGTTAGGGTTAGGGTTAGGATTAGGGTTAGGGTTAGGGTAGGGTTAGGGTTAGGGTTAGGGTTAGAGTTAGGGTTAGGGGGTTAGGGTTAGGGTTAGGGTTATATCACTTTTCAGTTTTCCTGTTATAATAATTGAACAGGCGACAGGTATGTGAATTAGTTTTCAAAGTTGTGCTTTGCGTTTCTCTTCTTTCAATGGAAACTTGTTTCTTTGCCGTACAGTTCGATATATCACTTTTCAGTTTTCCTGTACTCCTAATTGTGCGAGCGACACACATGTGATTCCATTTAAAAGTACTGCTTTGCTTTTCTGTTCTTTTGTTCGAAACTTGTTCCTGTGCTGTACAGTGCGTTATATCACTTTCCAGTTTTCCTGTTATAATAATTGAACAGGCGACACGTATGAGAATTAGTTAAAAAAGTAGTGCTTTGCTTTTCTGTTCTTTCATTGGAAACTTGTTCCTGTGCTGTACAGTGCGTTATATCACTTTTCAGTTTTCCTGTTTTAATAATTGAACAGGCGACACGTATGTGAATTAGTTTTCAAAGTTGTGCTTTGCCTTTCTGTTCTTTCAATGTAAACTAGTTACTTTGCTGTGCAGTTCGATATATCACTTTTCAGTTTTCATGTATTCTAAATTGAGCGGGCGACACACATGTGATTCCGTTTAAAGGTAGTGCTTTGCTTTTCTGTTCTTTCATTGGAAACTTGTTCCTGTGCTGTACAGTGTGGTATATCACTTTTCAGTTTTCCTGTATTCCTAATTGAGAGTGCGTCACACATGTGATTTAGTTTACACAGTAGTGCTTTTTACGTTTACGTTCTTTCATTGGAAACTTGTTCCTATTAGGAACAAGTTAGGGTTAGGGTTAGGGTTAGGGTTAGGGTTAGGGTTAGGGTAGGGTTAAGGTTAGGGTGAGGGTTAGGGTTAGGGTTAGGGTTAGGGTTAGGGTTTAGGGTTAGGGTTAGTGTTAGGGTTAGGGTTAGAGTTAAGGTTAGGCGGTTAGGGTTAGGGTTATATCACTTTTCAGTTTTCCTGTTATAATAATTGAACAGGCGACACGTATATGAATTAGTTTTCAAAGTTGTGCTTTGCGTTTCTGTTCTTTCAATGGCAACTTGTTTCTTTGCCGTACAGTTCGATAAATCACTTTTCAGTTTTCCTGTATTCCTAATTGAGCGAGCGACACTCATTTGATTTAGTTTTTAAAGTGGTGCTTTGTTTTTCTGTTCTTTCTTTCGAAAATTGTTCCTGTGCTGTACAGTGCGTTATATCACTTTTCAGTTTTTCTGTTATAATAATTGAACAGGCGTCACGTATGTGAATTAGTTTTCAAAGTTGTGCTTTGCGTTTCTGTTCTTTCAATGGAAACTAGTTTCTTTGCTGTGCAGTTCGATATATCAATTTTCAGTTTTCCTGTATTCCTAAGTGAGCGAGCGACACACATGTGATTCCGTTTAAAGGTAGTGCTTTGCTTTTCTGTTCTTTCATTGGAAACTTGTTCCTGTGCTGTACAGTGTGATATATCACTTTTCAGTTTTCCTGTATTCCTAATTGAGAGTGCGTCACACATGTGTTAGTTTACACAGTAGTGCTTTTTACGTTTACGTTCTTTCATTGGAAACTTGTTCCTATTAGGAACAAGTTAGGGTTAGGGTTAGGGTTAGGGTTAGGGTTAGGGTTAGGGTAGGGTTAGGGTTGGGGTTAGGGTTAGGGTTTAGGGTTAGGGTTAGTGTTAGGGTTAGGGTTAGAGTTAAGTTTAGGCGGTTAGGGTTAGGGTTATATCACTTTTCAGTTTTCCTGTTATAATAATTGAACAGGCGACACGTATGTGAATTAGTTTTCAAAGTTGTGCTTTGCGTTTCTGTTCTTTCAATGGAAACTTGTTTCTTTGCCGTACAGTTCGATATATCACTTTTCAGTTTTCCTGTATTCCTAATTGAGCGAGCGACACTCATTTGATTTAGTTTTTAAAGTGGTGCTTTGCTTTTCTGTTCTTTCATTCGAAAATTTTTCCTGTGCTGTACAGTGCGTTATATCACTTTTCAGTTTTCCTGTATTCCTAATTGAGCGAGCGACACACATGTGATTCGGTTTAAAGGTAGTGCTTTCCTTTTCTGTTCTTTCGTTGGAAAATTGTTCCTGTGCTGTACAGTGTGATATTTCACTTTTCAGTTTTCCGGTATTCTTAAATGCGCGAGCGAAACACATGTGATTTAGTTTTTAAAGTGGTGCTTTACTTTTCTGTTCTTTCGTTCGAAACTTGTTCCTGTGCTGTACAGTGCGTTATATCACTTTTCAGTTTTTCTGTTATAATAATTGAACAGGCGACACGTATGTGAATTAGTTAACAAAGTAGTGCTTTGCTTTTCTGTTCTTTCATTGGAAACTATTCCTGTGCTGTACAGTGTGTTATATCACTTTTCAGTTTTCCTGTATTCCTAATTGAGCGAGCGACACACAGGTAATTTAGTTTTTAAAGTAGTGCTTTGCTTTTCTGTTCTTTCGTTCAAAACTTGTTCCTGTGCTGTACAGTGCGTTATATCACTTTTAAGTTTTCCTGTTATAATAATTGAACAGGCGACACGTATATGAATTAGTTTTCAAAGTTGTGCTTTGCGTTTCTGTTCTTTCAATGGCAACTTGTTTCTTTGCCGTACAGTTCGATATATCACTTTTCAGTTTTCCTGTATTCCTAATTGAGCAAGCGACACTCATTTGATTTAGTTTTTAAAGTGGTGCTTTGTTTTTCTGTTCTTTCTTTCGAAAATTGTTCCTGTGCTGTACAGTGCGTTATATCACTTTTCAGTTTTCCTGTATTCCTAATTGAGCGAGCGACACATATGTGATTTAGTTTACACAGTAGTGCTTTTTATGTTACGTTCTTTCATTGGAAACTTGTTCCTGTTAGGATCAAGTTAGGGTTAGGGTTAGGGTTAGGGTTAGGGTAGGGTTAGGGTTAGGGTTAGGGTTAGGGTTAGGGTTAGGGTTAGGATTAGGGTTAGGGTTAGGGTAGGGTTAGGGTTAGAGTTAGGGTTAGAGTTAGGGTTAGGGGGTTAGGGTTAGGGTTAGGGTTATATCACTTTTCAGTTTTCCTGTTATAATAATTGAACAGGCGACACGTATGTGAATTAGTTTTCAAAGTTGTGCTTTGCGTTTCTCTTCTTTCAATGGAAACTTGTTTCTTTGCCGTACAGTTCGATATATCACTTTTCATTTTTCCTGTACTCCTAATTGTGCAAGCGACACACATGTGATTCCATTTAAAAGTACTGCTTTGCTTTTCTGTTCTTTCGTTCGAAACTTGTTCCTGTGCTGTACAGTGCGTTATATCACTTTCCAGTTTTCCTGTTATAATAATTGAACAGGCGACACGTATGAGAATTAGTTAACAAAGTAGTGCTTTGCTTTTCTGTTCTTTCATTGCAAACTTGTTCCTGTGCTGTACAGTGCGTTATATCACTTTTCAGTTTTCCTGTTTTAATAATTGAACAGGCGACACGTATGTGAATTAGTTTTCAAAGTTGTGCTTTGCCTTTCTGTTCTTTCAATGTAAACTAGTTTCTTTGCTGTGCAGTTCGATATATCACTTTTCAGTTTTCATGTATTCTAAATTGAGCGGGCGACACACATGTGATTCCGTTTAAAGGTAGTGCTTTGCTTTTCTGTTCTTTCATTGGAAACTTGTTCCTGTGCTGTACAGTGTGATATATCACTTTTCAGTTTTCCTGTATTCCTAATTGAGAGTGCGTCACACATGTGATTTAGTTTACACAGTAGTGCTTTTTACGTTTACGTTCTTTCATTGGAAACTTGTTCCTATTAGGAACAAGTTAGGGTTAGGGTTAGGGTTAGGGTTAGGGTTAGGGTTAGGGTAGGGTTAGGGTTAGGTTTAGGGTTAGGGTTAGGGTTAGGGTTTAGGGTTAGGGTTAGTGTTAGGGTTAGGTTTAGAGTTAAGGTTAGGCGGTTAGGGTTAGGGTTATATCACTTTTCAGTTTTCCTGTTATAATAATTGAACAGGCGACACGTATATGAATTAGTTTTCAAAGTTGTGCTTTGCGTTTCTGTTCTTTCAATGGCAACTTGTTTGTTTGCCGTACAGTTCGATATATCACTTTTCAGTTTTCCTGTATTCCTAATTGAGGAAGCGACACTCACTTGATTTAGTTTTTAAAGTGGTGCTTTGTTTTTCTGTTCTTTCTTTCGAAAATTGTTCCTGTGCTGTACAGTGCGTTATATCACTTTTCAGTTTTCCTGTTATAATAATTGAACAGGCGTCACGTATGTGAATTAGTTTTCAAAGTTGTGCTTTGCATTTCTGTTCTTTCAATGGAAACTAGTTTCTTTGCTGTGCAGTTCGATATATCACTTTTCAGTTTTCCTGTATTCCTAATTGAGCGAGCGACACACATGTGATTCCGTTTAAAGGTAGTGCTTTCCTTTTCTGTTCTTTCGTTGGAAAATTGTTCCTGTGCTGTACAGTGTGATATTTCACTTTTCAGGTTTCCTGTATTCCTAATTGAGCGAGCGACACACATGTGATTTCGTTTTTGAAGTGGTGCTTTACTTTTCTGTTCTTTCGCTCGAAACTTCTTCCTGTGCTGTACAGTGCGTTATATCACTTTTCAGTTTTCCTGTTATAAGAATTGAACAGGCGACACGTATGTGAATTATTTAACAAAGTAGTGCTTTGCTTTTCTGTTCTTTCATTGGAAACTTGTTCCTGTGCTGTACAGTGTGTTATATCACTTTTCAGTTTTCCTGTATTCGTAATTGAGCGAGCGACACACAAGTGATTCGGTTTAAAGTTAGTGCTTTGCTTTTCTGTTCTTTCGTTGGAAACTTGTTCCTGTGCTGTACAGTGTGATATATCACTTTTCAGTTTTCCTGTATTCCTAATTGAGCGAGCGACACACATGTGATTTAGGTTACACAGTAGTGCTTTTTACGTTTACGTTCTTTCATTGGAAACTTGTTCCTATTAGGAACAAGTTAGGGTTAGGGTTAGGGTTAGGGTTAGGGTAGGGTTAGGGTTAGGGTTAGGGTTAGGGTTAGGGTTTAGGGTTAGGGTTAGTGTTAGGGTTAGGGTTAGAGTTAAGGTTAGGCGGTTTTGGTTAGGGTTATATCACTTTTCAGTTTTCCTGTTATAATAATTGAACAGGCGACACGTATGTGAATTAGTTTTCAAAGTTGTGCTTTGCGTTTCTGTTCTTTCAATGGAAACTTGTTTCTTTGCCGTACAGTTCGATATATCACTTTTCAGTTTTCCTGTATTCCTAATTGAGCACGCGACACACATTTGATTTAGTTTTTAAAGTGGTGCCTTGTTTTTCTGTTCTTTCTTTCGAAAATTGTTCCTGTGCTGTACAGTGCGTTATATCACTTTTCAGTTTTCCTGTTATAATAATTGAACAGGCGTCACGTATGTGAATTAGTTTTCAAAGTTGTGCTTTGCGTTTCTGTTCTTTCAAAGAAAACTAGTTTCTTTGCTGTGCAGTTCGATATATCACTTTTCAGTTTTCATGTATTCTAAATTGAGCGGGCAACACACATGTGATTCCGTTTAAAGGTAGTGCTTTGCTTTTCTGTTCTTTCATTGGAAACTTGTTTCTGTGATGTACAGTGTGATATATCACTTTTCAGTTTTCCTGTATTCCTAATTGAGAGTGCGTCACACATGTGTTAGTTTACACAGTAGTGCTTTTTACGTTTACGTTCTTTCATTGGAAACTTGTTCCTATTAGGAACAAGTTAGGGTTAGGGTTAGGGTTAAGGTTAGGGTTAGGGTTAGGGTTAGGGTTAGGGTTAGGGTTAAGGTTAGGCGGTTAGGGTTAGGGTTATATCACTTTTCAGTTTTCCTGTTATAATAATTGAACAGTTGTGCTTTGCGTTTCTATTCTTTCAATGGAAACTTGTTTCTTTGCCGTACAGTTCGATATATCACTTTTCAGTTTTCCTGTATTCCTAATAGAGCGAGCGACGCTCATTTGATTTAGTTTTTAAAGTGGTGCTTTTCTTTTCTGTTCTTTCTTTCGAAAATTGTTCCTGTGCTGTACAGTGCGTTATATCACTTTTCAGTTTTCCTGTTATAATAATTGAACAGGCGTCACATATGAGAATTAGTTTTCAAAGTTGTGCTTTGCGTTTCTGTTCTTTCAATGGAAACTAGTTTCTTTGCTGTGCAGTTCGATATATCACTTTTCCGTTTCCATGTTTTCTAAATTGAGCGGGCAACACACATGTGATTCCGTTTAAAGGTAGTGCTTTGCTTTTCTGTTCTTTCATTGGAAACTTATTCCTGTGCTGTACAGTGTGATATATCACTTTTCAGTTTTCCTGCATTCCTAATTGAGAGTGCGTCACACATGTGTTAGTTTACACAGTAGTGCTTTTTACGGTTACGTTCTTTCATTGGAAACTTGTTCCTATTAGGAACAAGTTAGGGTTAGGGTTAGGGTTAGGGTTAGGGTTAGGGTTAGGGTTAGGGTTAGGGTAGGGTTAGGGTTAGCGTTAGGGTTTAGGGTTAGGGTTAGTGTTAGGGTTAGGGTTAGAGTTAAGGTTAGGCGGTTAGGGTTAGGGTTATATCACTTTTCAGTTTTCCTATTATAATAATTGAACAGTTGTGCTTTGCGTTTCTGTTCTTTCAATGGAAACTTGTTTCTTTGCCGTACAGTTCGATATATCACTTTTCAGTTTTCCTGTATTCCTAATTGAGCGAGCGACACTCATTTGATTTAGTTTTTAAAGTGGTGCTTTTCTTTTCTGTTCTTTCTTTCGAAAATTGTTCCTGTGCTGTACAGTGCGTTATATCACTTTTCAGTTTTCCTGTATTCCTAATTTTGCGAGCGACACACATGTGATTCGGTTTAAAGGTAGTGCTTTCCTTTTCTGTTCTTTCGTTGGAAAATTGTTCCTGTGCTGTACAGTGTGATATTTCACTTTTCAGTTTTCCTGTATTCTTAATTGCGCGAGCGACACACATGTGATTTAATTTTTAAAGTGGTGCTTTACTTTTCTGTTCTTTCGTTCGAAACTTGTTCCTGTGCTGTACACTGCGTTATATCACTTTTCAGTTTTTCTGTTATAATAATTGAACAGGCGACACGTATGTGAATTAGTTAACAAAGTAGTGCTTTGCTTTTCTGTTCTTTCATTGGAAACTATTCCTGTGCTGTACAGTGTGTTATATCACTTTTCAGTTTTCCTGTATTCCTAATTGAGCGAGCGACACACAGGTAATTTAGTTTTTAAAGTAGTGCTTTGCTTTTCTGTTCTTTCGTTCGAAACTTCTTCCTGTGCTGTACAGTGCGTTATATCACTTTTCAGTTTTCCTGTATTCCTAATTGAGCGAGCGACACATATGTGATTTAGTTTACACAGTAGTGCTTTTTATGTTTACGTTCTTTCCTTGGAAACTTGTTCCTGTTAGGATCAAGTTAGGGTTAGGGTTAGGGTTAGGGTTAGGGTAGGGTTAGGGTTAGGGTTAGGGTTAGGGTTAGGGTTAGGATTAGGGTTAGGGTTAGGGTAGGGTTAGGGTTAGGGTTAGGGTTAGAGTTAGGGTTAGGGGGTTAGGGTTAGGGTTAGGGTTATATCACTTTTCAGTTTTCCTGTTATAATAATTGAACAGGCGACACGTATGTGAATTAGTTTTCAAAGTTGTGCTTTGCGTTTCTCTTCTTTCAATGGAAACTTGTTTCTTTCCCGTACAGTTCGATATATCACTTTTCAGTTTTCCCTTACTCCTAATTGTGCGAGCGACACACATGTGATTCCATTTAAAAGTACTGCTTTGCTTTTCTGTTCTTTCGTTCGAAACTTGTTCCTGTGCTGTACAGTGCGTTATATCACTTTCCAGTTTTCCTGTTATAATAATTGAACAGGCGACACGTATGAGAATTAGTTAACAAAGTAGTGCTTTGCTTTTCTGTTCTTTCATTGGAAACTTGTTCCTGTGCTGTACAGTGCGTTATATCACTTTTCAGTTTTCCTGTTATAATAATTGAACAGGCGACACGTATGTGAATTAGTTTTCAAAGTTGTGCTTTGCCTTTCTGTTCTTTCAATGTAAACTAGTTTCTTTGCTGTGCAGTTCGATATATCACTTTTCAGTTTTCATGTATTCTAAATTGAGCGGGCGACACACATGTGATTCCGTTTAAAGGTAGTGCTTTGCTTTTCTGTTCTTTCATTGGAAACTTGTTCCTGTGCTGTACAGTGTGATATATCACTTTTCACTTTTCCTGTATTCCTAATTTAGAGTGCGTCACACATGTGATTTAGTTTACACAGTAGTGCTTTTTACGTTTACGTTCTTTCATTGGAAACTTGTTCCTATTAGGAACAAGTTAGGGTTAGGGTTAGGGTTAGGGTTAGGGTTAGGGTTAGGGTTAGGGTTACGGTTAGGGTAGGGTTAGGGTTAGGGTTAGGGTTAGGGTTAGGGTTAGGGTTAGGTTTAGGGTTTAGGGTTAGGGTTAGTGTTAGGGTTAGGGTTAGGGTTAGAGTTAAGGTTAGGCGTTTAGGGTTAGGGTTATATCACTTTTCAGTTTTCCTGTATTCCTAATTGAGCGAGCGACACACATGTGATTCCATTTAAAGGTAGTGCTTTCCTTTTCTGTTCTTTCGTTGGAAAATTGTTCCTGTGCTGTACAGTGTGATATTTCAATTTTCAGTTTTCCTGTATTCCTAATTGAGCGAGCGACACACATGTGATTCGGTTTAAAGGTAGTGCTTTGCTTTTCTGTTCTTTCGTTGGAAACTTGTTCCTGTGCTGTACAGTGTGATATATCACTTTTCAGTTTTCCTGTATTCCTAATTGAGCGAGCGACACACATGTGATTTAGTTTACACAGTAGTGCTTTTTACGTTTACGTTCTTTCATTGGAAACTTGTTCCTGTTAGGAACAAGTTAGGGTTAGGGTTAGGGTTAGGGTAGGGTTAGGGTTAGTGCTAGGGTTAGTGTTAGAGTTAAGGTTAGGGGGTTAGGATTAGGGTTATATCACTTTTCAGTTTTCCTGTTATAATAATTGAACAGGCGACACGTATGTGAATTAGTTTTCAAAGTTGTGCTTTGCATTTCTGTTCTTTCAATGGAAACTTGTTTCTTTGCTGTACAATTCGATATATCACTATTCAGTTTTCCTGTACTCTTAATTGTGCGAGAGACACACATGTGATTCCATTTAAAAGTACTGCTTTGCTTTTCTGTTCTTTCGTTCGAAACTTGTTCCTGTGCTGTACAGTGCGTTATATCACTTTTCAGTTTTCCTGTTATAATAATTGAACAGGCGACACGTATGTGAATTAGTTTTCAAAGTTGTGCTTTGCGTTTCTGTTCTTTCAAGGGAAACTTGTTTCTTTGCTGTGCAGTTCGATATATCACTTTTCAGTTTTCATGTATTCTAAATTGAGCGAGCGACACACATGTGATTCCGTTTAAAGGTAGTGCTTTGCTTTTCTGTTCTTTCGTTGGAATCATGTTCCTGTGCTGTACAGTGTGATATATCACTTTTCAGTTTTCCTGTATTCCTAATTGAGCGTGCGTCACACATGTGATTTAATTTACACAGTATTGCTTTTTACGATTACGTTCTTTCATTGGAAACTTGTTCCTGTTAGGAACAAGTTAGGGTTAGGGTTAGGGTTAGGGTTAGGGTTAGGGTTTAGGGTTAGGGTTAGTGTTAGGGTTAGGGTTAGTGTTAAGGTTAGGCGGTTAGGGTTAGGGTTATATCACTTTTCAGTTTTCCTGTTATAATAATTGAACAGGCGACACGTATGTGAATTAGTTTTCAAGGTTGTGCTTTGCGTTTCTGTTCTTTCAATGGAAACTTGTTTCTTTGCCGTACAGTTCGATATATCACTTTTCAGTTTTCCTGTATTCCTAATTGAGCGAGCGACACTCATTTGATTTAGTTTTTAAAGTGGTGCTTTTCTTTTCTGTTCTTTCTTTCGAAAATTGTTCCTGTGCTGTACAGTGCGTTATATCACTTTTCCGTTTTCCTGTATTCCTAATTGAGCAAGCGACACACATGTGATTCGGTTTAAAGGTAGTGCTTTCCTTTTCTGTTCTTTCGTTGGAAAATTGTTCCTGTGCTGTACAGTGTGATATTTCACTTTTCAGTTTTCCTGTATTCCTAATTGAGCGAGCGACACATATGTGATTTAGTTTACACAGTAGTGCTTTTTATGTTTACGTTCTTTCATTGGAAACTTGTTCCTGTTAGGATCAAGTTAGGGTTAGGGTTAGGGTTAGGGTTAGGGTAGGGTTAGGGTTAGGGTTAGGGTTAGGGTTAGGATTAGGGTTAGGGTTAGGGTAGGGTTAGGGTTAGGGTTAGGGTTAGAGTTAGGGTTAGGGGGTTAGGGTTAGGGTTAGGGTTATATCACTTTTCAGTTTTCCTGTTATAATAATTGAACAGGCGACACGTATGTGAATTAGTTTTCAAAGTTGTGCTTTGCATTTCTCTTCTTTCAATGGAAACTTGTTTCTTTGCCGTACAGTTCGATATATCACTTTTCAATTTTCCTGTACTCCTAATTGTGCGAGCGACACACATGTGATTCCATTTAAAAGTACTGCTTTGCTTTTCTGTACTTTCGTTCGAAACTTGTTCCTGTGCTGTACAGTGCGTTATATCACTTTCCAGTTTTCCTGTTATAATAATTGAACAGGCGACACGTATGAGAATTACTTAATAAAGTAGTGCTTTGCTTTTCTGTTCTTTCATGGGAAACTTGTTCCTGTGCTGTACAGTGCGTTATATCACTTTTCAGTTTTCCTGTTATAATAATTGAACAGGCGACACGTATGTGAATTAGTTTTCAAAGTTGTGCTTTGCCTTTCTGTTCTTTCAATGTAAACTAGTTTCTTTGCTGTGCAGTTCGATATATCACTTTTCAGTTTTCCTGTATTCTAAATTGAGCGGGCGACACACATGTGATTCCGTTTAAAGGTAGTGCTTTGCTTTTCTGTTTTTTCATTGGAAACTTGTTCCTGTGCTGTACAGTGTGATATATCACTTTTCAGTTTTCCTGTATTCCTAATTGAGAGTGCGTCACACATGTGATTTAGTTTACACAGTAGTGCTTTTTACGTTTACGTTCTTTCATTGGAAACTTGTTCCTATTAGGAACAAGTTAGGGTTAGGGTTAGGGTTAGGGTTAGGGTTAGGGTTAGGGTTAGGGTTAGAGTTAAGGTTAGGCGGTTAGGGTTAGGGTTATATCACTTTTCAGTTTTCCTGTTATAATAATTGAACAGGCGACACGTACATGAATTAGTTTTCAAAGTTGTGCTTTGCGTTTCTGTTCTTTCAATGGAAACTTGTTTCTTTGCCGTACAGTTCGATATATCACTTTTCAGTTTTCCTGTATTCCTAATTGAGCGAGTGACACTCATTTGATTTAGTTTTTAAAGTGGTGCTTTGTTTTTCTGTTCTTTCTTTCGAAAATTGTTCCTGTGCTGTACAGTGCGTTATATCACTTTTCAGTTTTCCTGTTATAATAATTGAACAGGCGACACGTATGTGAATTAGTTTTCAAAGTTGTGCTTTGCGTTTCTGTTCTTTCAATGGAAACTAGTTTCTTTGCTGTGCAGTTCGATATATCACTTTTCAGTTTTCCTGTATTCCTAATTGAGCGGGCGACACACATGTGATTCCGTTTAAAGGTAGTGCTTTGCTTTTCTGTTCTTTCATTGGAAACTTGTTCCTGTGCTGTACAGTGTGATATATCACTTTTCAGTTTTCCTGTATTCCTAATTGAGAGTGCGTCACACATGTGTTAGTTTACACAGTAGTGCTTTTTACGTTTACGTTCTTTCATTGGAAACTTGTTCCTATTAGGAACAAGTTAGGGTTAGGGTTACGGTTAGGGTTAGGGTTAGGGTTAGGGTTAGGGTAGGGTTAGGGTTAGGGTTAGGGTTAGGGTTAGGGTTTAGGGTTAGGGTTAGTGTTAGGGTTAGGGTTAGAGTTAAGGTTAGGCGGTTAGGGTTAGGGTTATATCACTTTTCAGTTTTCCTGTTATAATAATTGAACAGGCGACACGTATGTGAATTAGTTTTCAAAGTTGTGCTTTGCGTTTCTGTTCTTTCAATGGAAACTTGTTTCTTTGCCGTACAGTTCGATATATCACTTTTCAGTTTTCCTGTATTCCGAATTGAGCGAGCGACACTCATTTGATTTAGTTTATTTATTTATTTATTTATTTATTTTAATGCAGTTTATTCAGGAACCTTGAACAATCCTCGGACCCTGGGGAAAGCCAGCCCACAGCTTAAATAGCCTCTGGGTAGCCAACCCAGGCGTGCCACGGGGGCAATGCAGATAGGTCCACCTACATGGAAGTAAGCCAGATCCTCGGCCTTAGCCAAATGTGGAGTTGTTCGTGACAGAGAGCACTCACCATCGGGAAGGTGGAAGGCGGAAACCAGCTCCATCTTTAAGGCATAGCATTCCGCAGATCTCTACAGTTCCCCCTTTTTGTTTTAGACGCATCAGGCAAGAGTAGAGGTCTGATCTCTGATATTAGAAATAAATTGGGACTTTGTACAGATGTTCATTTAGGTGTCATCCACCCAAAGAGCATCAGACCGTCCGATACCTTTTTCTCAGAGGCGGGACCTGGGGCATCAACCCGCATGCAATCAGACATGCTCTTCTCTGGGTCCAAAGCGGCTGACCCTGAGTGCAGTGCTTAGCCTCGCATCCTGAGCATATCATTTTAGCTTTTTATGGTATCCAACCATGCTTGGGGAGAATGTCCTGCTTCAATGGCTGTAAAGGCCTGAATGATCATGGCTGCATCACACTGTTGTGAGACTCTAATCTTGCATATATACCACAGGCAAACCAAGGAGACCAACACCAGAAGGCCTGCTAACACTCCCATGCCCGCCCATTCCTTCAGATGATTCATGGCTGCAGCAATCCATGTTGATAATCCTGTGGCTAGTCCTCCGTCCACTCCGGTAGAATTTACTGTGACAATGGCCACTCTCAGCTGCTCCATCGTAGTATCGAATTCTCCAGTCCAATTACCTAAAATATAGCTCGACAATTGTTTAGACAGATTTGTAGCACAGGAAAAATTCTCATGTTGTATGCTAGTGACACAAAGTCCAGCATACTTTCATTGACAGCCAGGTTGAGCGATTTGCCATAGGGTATCAATTTGCTCCTGCAAGAGGTCAATCCTCTGATTGAACACCATCAAGCTTCCATTTAGTTGAGCAATAATTCCTTTATGTACAACTAAGGCATGAGCTACATTGGCTAAATGATTATTCAGGGTCTGAGCAGTCTGCCCAGTATGACTCATGGCTAATGCCCTGGTGGTAGCTCCAACAGCCGTCAATGAGATGGTAGTAACAATGGTGGCTGTAGTTCCAAGATCCCTTTTCTGTCTGAAGAGAGTCATAGCGTGAGGGGCATCAATGGGCATAGGCACCCAGTGAGGCATGCGAGTAACCAGGACATACCTAACTTTACTAGCATTCCAGCATTGGGCAAAAAAGCAAGTTTTTAAAGTGGTGCTTTGCTTTTCTGTTCTTTCTTTCGAAAATTGTTCCTGTGCTGTACAGTGCGTTATATCACTTTTCAGTTTTCCTGTATTCCTAATAGAGCGAGCGACACACATGTGATTCCGTTTAAAGGTAGTGCTTTCCTTTTCTGTTCTTTCGTTGGAAACTTGTTCCTGTGCTGTACAGTGTGATATTTCACTTTTCAGTTTTCCTGTATTCTTAATTGCGCGAGCGAAACACATGTGATTTAGTTTTTAAAGTGGTGCTTTACTTTTCTGTTCTTTCGTTCGAAACTTGTTCCTGTGCTGTACAGTGCGTTATATCACTTTTCAGTTTTTCTGTTATAATAATTGAACAGGCGACACGTATGTGAATTAGTTAACAAAGTAGTGCTTTGCTTTTCTGTTCTTTCATTAGAGACTATTCCTGTGCTGTACAGTGTGTTATATCACTTTTCAGTTTTCCTGTATTCCTAATTGAGCGAGCGACACACAGGTAAATTAGTTTTTAAAGTAGTGCTTTGCTTTTCTGTTCTTTCGTTCGAAACTTGTTCCTGTGCTGTACAGTGCGTTATATCACTTTTCAGTTTTTCTGTATTCCTAATTGAGCGAGCGACACACATGTGATTCGGTTTAAAGTTAGTGCTTTGCTTTTCTGTTCTTTCGTTGGAAACTTGTTCCTGTGCTGTACAGTGTGATATATCACTTTTCAGTTTTCCTGTATTCCTAATTGAGCGAGCGACACATAATTGATTTAGTTTACACAGTAGTGCTTTTTATGTTTACGTTCTTTCATTGGAAACTTGTTCCTGTTAGGATCAAGTTAGGGTTAGGGTTAGGGTTAGGGTTAGGGTAGGGTTAGGGTTAGGGTTAGGGTTAGGGTTAGGGTTAGGGTTAGGATTAGGGTTAGGGTTAGGGTAGGGTTAGGGTTAGGGTTAGGGTTAGGGTTAGGGTTAGGGTTAGGATTAGGGTTAGGGTTAGGGTAGGGTTAGGGTTAGGGTTAGGGTTAGGGTTAGGGTTAGAGTTATATCACTTTTCAGTATTCCTGTTATAATAATTGAACAGGCGACACGTATGTGAATTAGTTTTCAAAGTTGTGCTTTGCGTTTCTGTTCTTTCAATGGAAACTTGTTTCTTTGCTGTGCATTTCGATATATCACTTTTCAGTTTTCCTGTATTCTAAATTGAGCGAGCGACACACATGTGATTCCGTTTAAAGGTAGTGCTTTGCTTTTCTGTTCTTTCGTTGGAAACTTGTTCCTGTGCTGTACAGTGTGATATATCACTTTTCAGTTTTCCTGTATTCCTAATTGAGAGTGCGTCACACATGTGTTAGTTTACACAGTAGTGCTTTTTACGTTTACGTTCTTTCATTGGAAACTTGTTCCTATTAGGAACAAGTTAGGGTTAGGGTTAGGGTTAGGGTTAGGGTTAGGGTTAGGGTTACGGTTAGGGTTAGGGTTAGGATTAGGGTTAGGGTTAGGGTAGGGTTAGGGTTAGGGTTAGGGTTAGGGTTAGGGTTAGAGTTAGGGTTAGGGGGTTAGGGTTAGGGTTAGGGTTATATCACTTTTCAGTTTTCCTGTTATAATAATTGAACAGGCGACACGTATGTGAATTAGTTTTCAAAGTTGTGCTTTGCGTTTCTCTTCTTTCAATGGAAACTTGTTTCTTTGCCGTACAGTTCGATATATCACTTTTCAGTTTTCCTGTACTCCTAATTGTGCGAGCGACACACATATCATTCCATTTAAAAGTACTGCTTTGCTTTTCTGTTCTTTCGTTCGAAACTTGTTCCTGTGCTGTACAGTGCATTATATCACTTTTCAGTTTTCCTGTTATAATAATTGAACAGGCGACACGTATGAGAATTAGTTAACAAAGTAGTGCTTTGCTTTTCTGTTCTTTCATTGGAAACTTGTTCCTGTGCTGTACAGTGCGTTATATCACTTTTCAGTTTTCCTGTTATAATAATTGAACAGGCGACACGTATGTGAATTAGTTTTCAAAGTTATGCTTTGCGTTTCTGTTCTTTCAATGGAAACTAGTTTCTTTGCTGTTCAGTTCGATATATCACTTTTCAGTTTTCATGTATTCTAAATTGAGCGGGCGACACACATGTGATTCTGTTTAAAGGTAGTGCTTTGCTTTTCTGTTCTTTCATTGGAAACTTGTTCCTGTGCTGTACAGTGTGATATATCACTTTTCAGTTTTCCTGTATTCCTAATTGAGAGTGCATCACACATGTGATTTAGTTTACACAGTAGTGCTTTTTACGTTTACGTTCTTTCATTGGAAACTTGTTCCTATTAGGAACAAGTTAGGGTTAGGGTTAGGGTTAGGGTTAGGGTTAGGGTTAGGGTTAGGGTAGGGTTAGGGTTAGGGTTAGGGTTAGGGTTAGGGTTTAGGGTTACGGTTAGTGTTAGGGTTAAGGTTAGAGTTAAGGTTGGGTGGTTAGGATTAGGGTTATATCACTATTCAGTTTTCCTGTTATAATAATTGAACAGGCGACACGTATGTGAATTAGTTTTCAAAGTTGTGCTTTGCGTTTCTCTTCTTTCAATGGAAACTTGTTTCTTTGCCGTACAGTTCGATATATCACTTTTCAGTTTTCCTGTATTCCTAATTGTGCGAGCAACACTCATATCATTCCATTTAAAAGTACTGCTTTGCTTTTCTGTTCTTTCGTTCGAAACTTTTTCCTGTGCTGTACAGTGCGTTATATCACTTTTCAGTTTTCCTGTTATAATAATTGAACAGGCGACACGTATGAGAATTAGTTAACAAAGTAGTGCTTTGCTTTTCTGTTCTTTCATTGGAAACTTGTTCCTGTGCTGTACAGTGCGTTATATCACTTTTCAGTTTTCCTGTTATAATAATTGAACAGGCGACACGTATGTGAATTAGTTTTCAAAGTTTTGGTTTGCGTTTCTGTTCTTTCAATGAAAACTTGTTTCTTTGCTGTGCAGTTCGATATATCACTTTTCAGTTTTCCTGTATTCTAAATTGAGCGAGCGACACACATGTGTTAGTTTACACAGTAGTGCTTTTTACGTTTACGTTCTTTCATTGGAAACTTGTTCCTATTAGGAACAAGTTAGGGTTAGGGTTAGGGTTAGGGTTAGGGTTAGGGTTAGGGTTACGGTTAGGGTAGGGTTAGGGTTAGGGTTAGGGTTAGGGTTAGGATTAGGGTTTAGGGTTAGGGTTAGTGTTAGGGTTAGGGTTAGAGTTAAGGTTAGGCGGTTAGGGTTAGGGTTACATCACTTTTCAGTTTTCTTGTTATAATAATTGAACAGGCGACACGTATGTGAATTAGTTTTCAAAGTTGTGCTTTGCGTTTCTGTTCTTTCAATGGAAACTTGTTTTTTTGCCATACAGTTCGATATATCACTTTTCAGTTTTCCTGTATTCCTAATTGAGTGAGCGACACTATTTTGATTTAGTTTTTAAAGTGGTGCTTTGCTTTTCTGTTCTTTCTTTCGAAAATTGTTCCTGTGCTGTACAGTGCGTTATATCACTTTTCAGTTTTCCTGTATTCCTAATTGAGCGAGCGACACACATGTGATTCGGTTTAAAGTTAGTGCTTTGCTTTTCTGTTCTTTTGTTGGAAACTTGTTCCTGTGCTGTACAGTGTGATATATCACTTTTCAGTTTTCCTGTATTCCTAATTGAGCGAGCGACACACTTGTGATTTAGTTTTTAAAGTAGTGCTTTGCTTTTCTGTTCTTTCGTTTGAAACTTGTTCCTGTACTGTACAGTTCGATATATCACTTTTCAGTTTTCGTGTACTCCTAATTGAGCGAGCGACACACATGTGATTTAGTTTTTAAAGTGGTGCTTTACTTTTCTGTTCTTTCTTTCGAAAGTTGTTCCTGTGCTGTACAGTGCGTTATATCACTTTTCAGTTTTCCTGTTATAATAATTGAATAGGCGACACGTATGTGAATTAGTTTTCAAAGTTGTGCTTTGCGTTTCTGTTCTTTCAATGGAAACTTGTTTCTTTGCTGTGCAGTTCGATATATCACTTTTCAGTTTTCCTGTATTCTAAATTGAGCGAGCGACACACATGTGATTCCGTTTAAAGGTAGTGCTTTGCTTTTCTGTTCTTTCCTTGGAAACTTGTTCCTGTGCTGTACAGTGTGATATATCACTTTTCAGTTTTCCTGTATTCCTAATTGAGATTGCGTCACACATGTGTGAGTTTACACAGTAGTGCTTTTTACGTTTACGTTCTTTCATTGGAAACTTGTTCCTATTAGGAACAAGTTAGGGTTAGGGTTAGGGTTAGGGTAGGTTTAGGGTTAGGGTTAGGGTTAGGGTTAGGGTTAGGGTTAGGGTAGGGTTAGGGTTAGTGTTAGGGTTAGAGTTAGGGTTAGGAGGTTAGGGTTAGGGTTAGGGTTATATAACTTTTCAGTTTTCCTGTTATAATAATTGAACAGGCGACACGTTTGTGAATTAGTTTACAAAGTTGTGCTTTGCGTTTCTCTTCTTTCAATGGAAACTTGTTTCTTTGCCGTAAAGTTCGATATATCACTTTTCAGTTTTCCTGTACTCCTAATTCTGCGAGCGACACACATATCATTCCATTTAAAAGTACTGCTTTGCTTTTCTGTTCTTTCGTTCGAAACTTGTTCCTGTGCTGTACAGTGCGTTATATCACTTTTCAGTTTTCCTGTTATAATAATTGAACAGGCGACACGTATGTTAATTAGTTAACAAAGTAGTGCTTTGCTTTTCTGTTCTTTCATTGGAAACTTGTTCCTGTGCTGTACAGTGCGTTATATCACTTTTTAGTTTTCCTGTTATAATAATTGAACAGGCGACACGTATGTGAATTAGTTTTCAAAGTTGTGCTTTGCGTTTCTGTTCTTTCAATGAAAACTTGTTTCTTTGCTGTGCAATTCGATATATCATTTTTCAGTTTTCCTGTATTCTAAATTGAGCGAGCGACACACATGTGTTAGTTTACACAGTAGTGCTTTTTACGTTTACGTTCTTTCATTGGAAACTTGTTCCTATTAGGAACAAGTTAGGGTTAGGGTTAAGGTTAGGGTTAGGGTTAGGGTTAGGGTTAGGGTAGGGTTAGGGTTAGGGTTAGGGTTAGGGTTAGGGTTAGGATTAGGGTTTAGGGTTAGGGTTAGTGTTAGGGTTAGGGTTAGAGTTCAGGTTAGGCGGTTATTGTTAGGGTTACATCACTTTTCAGTTTTCTTGTTATAATAATTGAACAGGCGACACGTATGTGAATTAGTTTTCAAAGTTGTGCTTTGCGTTTCTGTTCTTTCAATGGAAACTAGTTTCTTTGCTGTGCAGTTCGATATATCACTTTTCAGTTTTCATGTATTCTAAATTGAGCGGGCGACACACATGTGATTCTGTTTAAAGGTAGTGCTTTGCTTTTCTGTTCTTTCATTGGAAACTTGTTCCTGTGCTGTACAGTGTGATATATCACTTTTCAGTTTTCCTGTATTCCTAATTGAGAGTGCGTCACACATGTGATTTAGTTTACACAGTAGTGCTTTTTACGTTTACGTTCTTTCATTGGAAACTACAAGTTAGGGTTAGGGTTAGGGTTAGGGTTAGGGTTAGGGTAGGGTTAGGGTTAGGGTTTAGGGTTAGGGTTAGTGTTAGGGTTAAGGTTAGAGTTAAGGTTGGGCGGTTAGGATTAGTGTTATATCACTTTTCAGTTTTCCTGTTATAATAATTGAACAGGCGACACGTATGTGAATTAGTTTTCAAAGTTGTGCTTTGCGTTTCTGTTCTTTCAATGGAAACTTGTTTCTTTGCCGTACAGTTCGATATATCACTTTTCAGTTTTCCTGTATTCCTAATTGAGCGAGCGACACTCATTTGATTTAGTTTTTAAAGTGGTGCTTTGCTTTTCTGTTCTTTCTTTCGAAAATTATTCCTGCGCTGGACAGTGCGTTATATCACTTTTCAGTTTTCCTGTATTCCTAATTGAGCAAGCGACACACATGTGATTCGGTTTAAAGTTAGTGCTTTGCTTTTCTGTTCTTTCGTTGGAAACTTGTCCCTGTGCTGTACAGTGTGATATATCACTTTTCAGTTTTCCTGTATTCCTAATTGAGCGAGCGACACACATGTGATTCCGTTTAAAGGTAGTGCTTTCCTTTTCTGTTCTTTCGTTGGAAAATTGTTCCTGTGCTGTACAGTGTGATATTTCACGTTTCAGTTTTCCTCTATTCCTAATTGAACGAGCGACACACATGTGATTTAGTTTTTAAAGTGGGGCTTTACTTTTCTGTTCTTTCGTTCAAAACTTGTTCCTGTGCTGTACAGTGCGTTATATCAATTTTCACTTTTCCTGTTATAATAATTGAACAGGCGACACGTATGTGAATTAGTTAACAAAGTACTGCTTTGTTTTTCTGTTCTTTCATTGGAAACTTGTTCCTGTGCTGTACAGTGTGTTATATCACTTTTATGTTTTACTGTATTTCTAATTGAGCGAGCGACACACAGGTAATTTAGTTTTTAAAGTAGTGCTTTGCTTTGCTTTTCTTTTGTTCGAAACTTGTTCCTGAGCTATACAGTGCGTTATATCACTTTTCAGTTTTCCTATATTCCTAATTGAGCGAGCGACACACAGGTAATTTAGTTTTTAATGTAGTGCTTTGCTTTTCTGTTCTTTCGTTCGAAACTTGTTCCTGTGCGGTACAGTGCGTTATATCACTTTTCAGTTTTCCTGTATTCCTAATTGAGCGAGCGACACACATCTGATTCGGTTTAAAGTTAGTGCTTTGCTTTTCTGTTCTTTCGTTGGAAACTTGTTCCTGTGCTGTACAGTGTGATATATCACTTTTCAGTTTTCCTGTATTCCTAATTGAGCGAGTGACACACATGTGATTTAGTTTACACAGTAGTGCTTTTTACGTTTACGTTCTTTCATTGGAAACTTGTTCCTGTTAGGAACAAGTTAGGGTTAAGGTTAGGGTTAGGGTTAGGATTAGGGTTAGGGTTAGAGTTAGGGTTAGGGTAGGGTTAGGTTTACGGTTAGGTTTAGGGTTAGGGTTAGGGTAAGGGTTAGGGTTTAGGGTTAGGGTTATATCACTTTTCAGTTTTCCTGTTATAATAATTGAACAGGCGACATGTATGTGAATTATTTAACAAAGTAGTGCTTTGCTTTTCTGTTCTTTCATTGGAAACTTTTTCCTGTGCTGTACAGTGTGTTATATCACTTTTCAGTTTTCCTGTATTCCTAATTGAGCGAGCGACACACATGTGATTCCGTTTAAAGGTAGTGCTTTACTTTTCTGTTCTTTCGTTGGAAACTTGTTCCTGTGCTGTACAGTGTGATATATCACTTTTCAGTTTTCCTGTATTCCTAATTGAGCGAGCGACACACATGTGATTTAGTTTACACAGTAGTGCTTTTTACGTTTACGTTCTTTCATTGGAAACTTGTTCCCTTAGGAACAAGTTAGGGTTAGGGTTAGGGTTAGGGTTAGAGTTAGAGTTAAGGTAGGGTTAGGGTTACGGTTAGTGTTAGGGTTAGGGTTAGGGTTAGAGTTAAGTTTGGGGGTTAGGGTTAGGGTTATATCACTTTTCAGTTTTCCTGTTATAATAATTGAACAGGCGACACGTATGTGATTTAGTTTTCAAAGTTGTGCTTTGCGTTTCTGTTCTTTCAATGGAAACTAGTTTCTTTGCTGTGCAGTTCGATATATCACTTTTCAGTTTTCATGTATTCTAAATTGAGCGGGCGACACACATGTGATTCTGTTTAAAGGTAGTGATTTGCTTTTCTGTTCTTTCATTGGAAACTTGTTCCTGTGCTGTACAGTGTGATATATCACTTTTCAGTTTTCCTGTATTCCTAATTGAGAGTGCGTCACACATGTGATTTAGTTTACACAGTAGTGCTTTTTACGTTTACGTTCTTTCATTGGAAACTTGTTCCTATTAGGAACAAGTTATGGTTAGGGTTAGGGTTAGGGTTAGGGTTAGGGTTAGGGTTAGGGTTAGGGTAGGGTTAGGGTTAGGGTTAGGGGTAGGGTTAGGGTTAGGGTTAGGGTTAGGGTTTAGGGTTAGGGTTAGTGTTAGGGTTAAGGTTAGAGTTAAGGTTGGGCGGTTATGATTAGGGTTATATCACTTTTCAGTTTTCCTGTTATAATAATTGAACAGGCGACACGTATGTGAGTTAGTTTTCAACGTTGTACTTTGCGTTTCTGTTCTTTCAATGGAAACTTGTTTCTTTGCCGTACAGTTCTATATATAAATTTTCAGTTTTCCTGTATTCCTAATTGAGCGAGCGACACTCATTTGATTTAGTTTCTAAAGTGGTGCTTTGCTTTTCTGTTCTTTCTTTCGAAAATTATTCCTGCGCTGTACAGTGCGTTATATCACTTTTCAGTTTTCCTGTATTCCTAATTGAGCAAGCGACACACATGTGATTCGGTTTAAAGGTAGTGCTTTGCTTTTCTGTTCTTTCGTTGGAAACTTGTCCCTGTGCTGTACAGTGTGATATATCACTTTTCAGTTTTCCTGTATTCCTAATTGAGCGAGCGACACACATGTGATTCCGTTTAAAGGTAGTGCTTTCCTTTTCAGTTCTTTCGTTGGAAAATTGTTCCTGTGCTGTACAGTGTGATATTTCACGTTTCAGTTTTCCTCTATTCCTAATTGAGCGAGCGACACACATGTGATTTAGTTTTTAACGTGGGGCTTTACTTTTCTGTTCTTTCGTTCAAAACTTGTTCCTGTGCTGTACAGTGCGTTATATCACTTTTCAGTTTTCCTGTTATAATAATTGAACAGGCGACACGTATGTGAATTAGTTAACAAAGTACTGCTTTGTTTTTCTGTTCTTTCATTGGAAACTTGTTCCTGTGCTGTACAGTGTGTTATATCACTTTTATGTTTTACTGTATTTCTCATTGAGTGAGCAACACACAGGTAATTTAGTTTTTAAAGTAGTGCTTTGCTTTTCTGTTCTTTTGTTCGAAACTTGTTCCTGAGCTATACAGTGCGTTATATCACTTTTCAGTTTTCCTATATTCCTAATTGATCGAGCGACACACATCTGATTCGGTTTAAAGTTAGTGCTTTGCTTTTCTGTTCTTTCGTTGGAAACTTGTTCCTTTGCTGTACAGTGTGATATATCACTTTTCAGTTTTCCTGTATTCCTAATTGAGCGAGCGACACACATGTGATTTAGTTTACACAGTAATACTTTTTACGTTTACGTTCTTTCATTGGAAACTTGTTCCTGTTAGGAACAAGTTAGGGTTAAGGTTAGGGTTAGGGTTAGGGTTAGGGTTAGAGTTAGAGTTAGGGTAGGGTTAGGGTTATGGTTAGGTTTAGGGTTAGGGTTAGGGTTAGGGTTAGGGTTTAGGGTTAGGGTTATATCACTTTTCAGTTTTCCTGTTATAATAATTGAACAGGCGACACGTATGTGAATTAATTAACAAAGTAGTGCTTTGCTTTTCTGTTCTTTCATTGGAAACTTGTTCCTGTGCTTTATAGTGTGTTATATCACTTTTCAGTTTTCCTGTATTCCTAATTGAGCGAGCGACACACATGTGATTCCGTTTAAAGGTAGTGCTTTCCTTTTATGTTCTTTCGTTGGAAACTTGTTCCTGTGCTGTACAGTGTGATATATCACTTTTCAGTTTTCCTGTATTCCTAATTGAGCGAGCGACACACATGTGATTTAGTTTACACAGTAGTGCTTTTTACGTTTACGTTCTTTCATTGGAAACTTGTTCCCTTAGGAACGAGTTAGGGTTAGGGTTAGGGTTAGGGTTAAGGTCGGGTTAGGGTTACGGTTAGTGTTAGGGTTAGGGTTAGGGTTAGAGTTAAGTTTGGGGGTTAGGGTTAGGGTTATATCACTTTTCAGTTTTCCTGTTACAATAATTGAACAGGCGACACGTATGTGAATTAGTTTTCAAAGTTGTGCTTTGCGTTTCTCTTCTTTCAATGGAAACTTGTTTCTTTGCCGTACAGTTCGATATATCACTTTTCAGTTTTCCTGTACTCCTAATTGTGCGAGCGACACACATATCATTCCATTTAAAAGTACTGCTTTGCTTCTCTGTTCTTTCGTTCGAAACTTGTTCCTGTGCTGTACAGTGCGTTATATCACTTTTCAGTTTTTCTGTTATAATAATTGAACAGGCGACACGTATGTGAATTAGTTAACAAAGTAGTGCTTTGCTTTTCTGTTCTTCCATTAGAAACTATTCCTGTGCTGTACAGTGTGTTATATCACTTTTCAGTTTTCCTGTATTCCTAATTGAGCGAGCGACACACAGGTAATTTAGTTTTTAAAGTAGTGCTTTGCTTTTCTGTTCTTTCGTTCGAAACTTGTTCCTGTGCTGTACAGTGCGTTATATCACTTTTCAGTTTTTCTGTATTCCTAATTGAGCGAGCGACACACATGTGATTCGGTTTAAAGTTAGTGCTTTGCTTTTCTGTTCTTTCCTTGGAAACTTGTTCCTGTGCTGTACAGTGTGATATATCACTTTTCAGTTTTCCTGTATTCCTAATTGAGCGAGCGACACATAATTGATTTAGTTTACACAGTAGTGCTTTTTATGTTTACGTTCTTTCATTGGAAACTTGTTCCTGTTAGGATCAAGTTAGGGTTAGGGTTACGGTTAGGGTTAGGGTAGGGTTAGGGTTAGGGTTAGGATTAGGGTTAGGGTTAGGGTAGGGTTAGGGTTAGGGTTAGGGTTAGAGTTAGGGTTAGGGGGTTAGGGTTAGGGTTAGGGTTATATGACTTTTCAGTTTTCCTGTTATAATAATTGGACAGGCGACACGTATGTGAATTAGTTTTCAAAGTTGTGCTTTGCGTTTCTCTTCTTTCAATGGAAACTTGTTTCTTTGCTGTGCAGTTCGATATATCACTTCTCAGTTTTCCTGTATTCTAAATTGAGCGAGCGACACACATGTGATTCCGTTTAAAGGTAGTGCTTTGCTTTTCTGTTCTTTCGTTGGAAACTTGTTCCTGTGCTGTACAGTGTGATATATCACTTTTCAGTTTTCCGGTATTCCTAATTGAGAGTGCGTCACACATGTGTTAGTTTACACAATAGTGCTTTTTACGTTTACGTTCTTTCATTGGAAACTTGTTCCTATTAGGAACAAGTTAGGGTTAGGTTTAGGGTTAGGGTTGGGGTTAGGTTTAGGGTAGGGTTAGGGTTAGGGTTAGGGTTAGGGTTAGGATTAGGGTTTAGGGTTAGGGTTAGTGTTAGGGTTAGGGTTAGAGTTAAGGTTAGGCGGTTAGGGTTAGGGTTATATCACTTTTCAGTTTTCCTGTTATAATAATTGAACCTGCGACACGTATGTGAATTAGTTTTCAAAGTTGTGCTTTGCGTTTCTGTTCTTTCAATGGAAACTTGTTTCTTTGCCGTACAGTTCGATATATCACTTTTCAGTTTTCCTGTATTCCTAATTGAGCGAGCGACACTATTTTGATTTAGTTTTTAAAGTGGTGCTTTGCTTTTCTGTTCTTTCTTTCGAAAATTGTTCCTGTGCTGTACAGTGCGTTTTATCACTTTTCAGTTTTCCTGTATTCCTAATTGAGCGAGCGACACGCATGTGATTCGGTTTCAAGTTAGTGCTTTGCTTTTCTGTTCTTTCGTTGGAAACTTGTTCCTGTGCTGTACAGTGTGATATATCACTTTTCAGTTTTCCTGTATTCCTAATTGAGCGAGCGACACACTTGTGATTTAGTTTTTAAAGTAGTGCTTTGCTTTTCTGTTCTTTCGTTTGAAACTTGTTCCTGTACTGTACAGTTCGATATATCACTTTTCAGTTTTCCTGTACTCCTAATTGAGCGAGCGACACACATGTGATTTAGTTTTTAATGTTGTGCTTTACTTTTCTGTTCTTTCGTTCGAAACTTTTTCCTGTGCTGTACAGTGCGTTATATCACTTTTCAGTTTTCCTGTTATAATAATTGAACAGACGACACGTATGTGAATTACTTTTCAAAGTTGTGCTTTGCGTTTCTGTTCTTTCAATGGAAACTTGTTTCTTTGCTGTGCAGTTCGATATATCACTTTTCAGTTTTCCTGTATTCTAAATTGAGCGAGCGACACACATGTGATTCCGTTTAAAGGTAGTGCTTTGCTTTTCTGTTCTTTCGTTGGAAACTTGTTCCTGTGCTGTACAGTGTGATATATCATTTTTCAGTTTTCCTGTATTCCTAATTGAGAGTGCGTCACACATGTGTTAGTTTACACAGTAGTGCTTTTTACGTTTACGTTCTTTCATTGGAAACTTGTTTCTATTAGGAACAAGTTAGGGTTAGGGTTAGGGTTAGGGTTAGGGTTAGGGTTAGGGTTAGGGTTAGGGTTAGGGTTAGGGTTAGGGTAGGGTTAGGGTTAGGGTTAGGGTTAGAGTTAGGGTTAGGGGGTTAGGGTTAGGGTTAAGGTTATATCACTTTTCAGTTTTACTGTTATAATAATTGAACAGGCGACACGTATGTGAATTAGTTTTCAAAGTTGTGCTTTGCGTAACTCTTCTTTCAATGGAAACTTATTTCTTTGCCGTACAGTTCGATATATCACTTTTCAGTTTTCCTGTACTCCTAATTGTGCGAGCGACACACATATCATTCCATTTAAAAGTACTGCTTTGCTTTTCTGTTCTTTCGTTCGAAACTTGTTCCTGTGCTGTACAGTGCGTTATATCACTTTTCAGTTTTCCTGTTATAATAATTGAACAGGCGACACGTATGTGAATTAGTTTTCAAAGTTGTGCTTTGCGTTTCTGTTCTTTCAATGGAAACTTGTTTCTTTGCTGTGCAGTTCGATATATCACTTTTCAGTTTTCCTGTATTCTAAAGTGAGCGAGCGACACACATGTGATTCCCTTTAAAGGTAGTGCTTTGCTTTTCTGTTCTTTCGTTGGAAACTTGTTCCTGTGCTGTACAGTGTGATATATCACTTTTCAGTTTTCCTGTATTCCTAATTGAGAGTGCGTCACACATGTGTTAGTTTACACAGTAGTCCTTTTTACGTTTACGTTCTTTCATTGGAAACTTGTTCCTATTAGGAAAAAGTTAGGGTTAGGGTTAGGGTTAGGGTTAGGGTTAGGGTAGGGTTAGGGTTAGGGTTAGGGTTAGGGTTAGGATTAGGGTTTAGGGTTAGGGTTAGTGTTAGGGTTTGGGTTAGAGTTAAGGTTAGGCGGTTAGGGTTAGGGTTATATCACTTTTCAGTTTTCCTGTTATAATAATTGAACAGGCGACACGTTTGTGAATTAGTTTTCAAAGTTGTGCTTTGTGTTTTTGTTCTTTCAATGGAAACTTGTTTCTTTGCCGTACAGTTCGATATATCACTTTTCAATTTTCCTGTTATAATAATTGAACAGGCGACACGTATGAGAATTAGTTAACAAAGTAGTGCTTTGCTTTTCTGTTCTTTCATTGGAAACTTGTTCCTGTGCTTACAGTGCGTTATATCACTTTTCAGTTTTCCTGTTATAATAATTGAAGAGGCGACACGTATGTGAATTAGTTTTCAAAGTTGTGCTTTGCGTTTTTGTTCTTTCAATGGAAACTTGTTTCTTTGCCGTACAGTTCGATATATCACTTTTCAGTTTTCCTGTATTCCTAATTGAGCGAGCGACACTCATTTGATTTAGTTTTTAAAGTGGTGCTTTGCTTTTCTGTTCTTTCTTTGGAAAATTGTTCCTGTGCTGTACAGTGCGTAATATCACTTTTCAGTTTTCCTGTATTCATAATTTAGCGAGCGACACACATGTGATTTAGTTTTTAAAGTAGTGCTTTGCTTTTCTGTTCTTTCGTTTGAAACTTGTTCCTGTGCTGTACAGTTCGATATATCACTTTTCAGTTTTCCTGTACTCCTAATTGAGCGAGCGACTCATATGTGATTTAGTTTTTAAAGTGGTGCTTTACTTTTCTGTTCTTTCGTTCGAAACTTGTTCCTGTGCTGTACAGTGCGTTATATCACTTTTCAGTTTTCCTGTTATAATAATTAAACAGGCGACACGTATGTGAATTAGTTAACAAAGTAGTGCTATGCTTTTCTGTTCTTTCATTGGAAACTTGTTCCTGTGCTGTACAGTGCGTTATATCACATTTCCGTTTTCCTGTATTCCTAATTGAGCGAGCGACACACATGTGATTCCGTTTAAAGGTAGTGCTTTCCTTTTCTGTTCTTTCGTTGGAAAATTGTTCCTGTGCTGTACAGTGTGATATTTCACTTTTCAGTTTTCCTGTATTCCTAATTGAGCGAGCGACACACATGTGATTTCGTTTTTAAAGTGGTGCTTTACTTTTCTGTTCATTCATTCGAAACTTGTTCCTGTGCTGTACAGTGTGATATATCACTTTTCAGTTTTCCTGTATTCCTAATTGAGCGAGCGACACACATGTGATTTAGTTTACACAGTAGTGCTTTTTACGTTTACGTTCTTTCATTGGAAACTTGTTCCTGTTAGGAACAAGTTAGGGTTAGGGTTAGGGTTAGGGTTAGGGTTAGGGTTAGGGTAGGGTTAGGGTTAGGGTTAGGGGTAGGGTTAGGGTTTAGGGTTAGGGTTAGTGTTAGAGTTAGGGTTAGAGTTAAGGTTAGGCGGTTAGGGTTAGGGTTATATCACTTTTCAATTTTCCTGTTATAATAATTGAACAGGCGACACGTATGTGAATTAGTTTTCAAAGTTGTGCTTTGCGTTTCTGTTCTTTCTATGGAAACTTGTTTCTTTGCCGTACAGTTCGATATATCACTTTTCAGTTTTCCTGTATTCGTAATTGAGCGCGCAACACTCATTTGATTTAGTTTTTAAAGTGGTGCTTTGCTTTTCTCTTCTTTCATTCGAAAATTGTTCCTGTGCTGTAGAGTGCGTTATATCACTTTTCAGTTTTCCTGTATTCCTAATTGAGCGAGCGACACACAGGTAATTTAGTTTTTAATGTAGGGCTTTGATTTTCTGTTCTTTCATTGGAAACTTGTTCCTGTGTTGTACAGTGCGTTATATCACTTTTCAGTTTTTCTGTTATAATAATTGAACAGGCGACACGTATGTGAATTAGTTAACAAAGTAGTGCTTTGCTTTTCTGTTCTTTCATTAGAAACTATTCCTGTGCTGTACAGTGTGTTATATCACTTTTCAGTTTTCCTGTATTCCTAATTGAGCGATAGACACACAGGTAATTTAGTTTTTAATGTAGTGCTTTGCTTTTCTGTTCTTTCGTTCGAAACTTGTTCCTGTGCGGTACAGTGCGTTATATCAATTTTCAGTTTTCCTGTATTCCTAATTGAGAGTGCGTCACACATGTGTTAGTTTACACAGTAGTGCTTTTTACGTTTACGTTCTTTCATTGGAAACTTGTTCCTATTAGGAACAAGTTAGGGTTAGGGTTAGGGTTAGGGTTAGGGTTAGGGTAGGGTTAGGGTTAGGGTTAGGGTTAGGGTTTAGGGATAGGGTTAGTGTTAGGGTTAGGGTTAGAGTTAAAGTTAGGCGGTTAGGGTTAGGGTTATATCACTTTTCAGTTTTCCTGTTATAATAATTGAACAGGCGACACGTATGTGAATTAGTTTTCAAAGTTGTGCTTTGCGTTTCTGTTCTTTCAATGGAAACTTGTTTCTTTGCCGTACAGTTCGATATATCACTTTTCAGTTTTCCTGTATTCCTAATTGAGCGAGCGACACTCATTTGATTTAGTTTTTAAAGTGGTGCTTTGCTTTTCTGTTCTTTCTTTCGAAAATTGTTCCTGTGCTGTACAGTGCATTATATCACTTTTCAGTTTTCCTGTATTCCTAATTGAGCGAGCGACACACATGTGATTCGGTTTAAAGGTAGTGCTTTCCTTTTCTGTTCTTTCGTGGGAAAATTGTTCCTGTGCTGTACAGTGCGTTATATCACTTTCCAGTTTTCCTGTTATAATAATTGAACAGGAGACACGTATGAGAATTAGTTAACAAAGTAGTGCTTTGCTTTTCTGTTCTTTCATTGGAAACTTGTTCCTGTGCTGTACAATGCGTTATATCAGTTTTCAGTTTTCCTGTTATAATAATTGTACAGGTGACACGTATTTGAATTAGTTTTCAAAGCTGAGCTTTGCTTTTCTGTTCTTTCATTGGAAACTTGTTCCTGTGCTGTACAGTGCGTTATATCACTTTTCCGTTTTCCTGTATTCCTAATTGAGCGAGCGACACACATGTGATTCCGTTTAAAGGTAGTGCTTTCCTTTTCTGTTCTTTCGTTGGAAAATTGTTCCTGTGCTGTACAGTGTGATATTTCACTTTTCAGTTTTCCTGTATTCCTAATTGAGCGAGCGACACACATGTGATTTCGTTTTTAAAGTGGTGCTTTACTTTTCTGTTCTTTCGTTCGAAACTTGTTCCTGTGCTGTACAGTGTGATATATCACTTTTCAGTTTTCCTGTATTCCTAATTGAGCGAGCGACACACATTTGATTTAGTTTACACAGTAGTGCTTTTTACGTTTACGTTCTTTCATTGGAAACTTGTTCCTGTTAGGAACAAGTTAGGGTTAGGGTTAGGGTTAGGGTTAGGGTTAGGGTTAGGGTAGGGTTAGGGTTAGGTTTAGGGGTAGGGTTAGGGTTTAGGGTTAGGGTTAGTGTTAGAGTTAGGGTTAGAGTTAAGGTTAGGCGGTTAGGGTTAGGGTTATATCACTTTTCAATTTTCCTGTTATAATAATTGAACAGGCGACACGTATGTGAATTAGTTTTCAAAGTTGTGCTTTGCGTTTCTGTTCTTTCTATGGAAACTTGTTTCTTTGCCTTACAGTTCGATATATCACTTTTCAGTTTTCCTGTATTCGTAATTGAGCGCGCAACACTCATTTGATTTAGTTTTTAAAGTGGTGCTTTGCTTTTCTCTTCTTTCATTCGAAAATTGTTCCTGTGCTGTAGAGTGCGTTATATCACTTTTCAGTTTTCCTGTATTCCTAATTGAGCGAGCGACACACAGGTAATTTAGTTTTTAATGTAGGGCTTTGATTTTCTGTTCTTTCATTGGAAACTTGTTCCTGTGTTGTACAGTGCGTTATATCACTTTTCAGTTTTTCTGTTATAATAATTGAACAGGCGACACGTATGTGAATTAGTTAACAAAGTAGTGCTTTGCTTTTCTGTTCTTTCATTAGAAACTATTCCTGTGCTGTACAGTGTGTTATGTCACTTTTCAGTTTTCCTGTATTCCTAATTGAGCGATAGACACACAGGTAATTTAGTTTTTAATGTAGTGCTTTGCTTTTCTGTTCTTTCGTTCGAAACTTGTTCCTGTGCGGTACAGTGCGTTATATCAATTTTCAGTTTTCCTGTATTCCTAATTGAGAGTGCGTCACACATGTGTTAGTTTACACAGTAGTGCTTTTTACGTTTACGTTCTTTCATTGGAAACTTGTTCCTATTAGGAACAAGTTAGGGTTAGGGTTAGGGTTAGGGTTAGGGTTAGGGTAGGGTTAGGGTTAGGGTTAGGGTTAGGGTTTAGGGATAGGGTTAGTGTTAGGGTTAGGGTTAGAGTTAAAGTTAGGCGGTTAGGGTTAGGGTTATATCACTTTTCAGTTTTCCTGTTATAATAATTGAACAGGCGACACGTATGTGAATTAGTTTTCAAAGTTGTGCTTTGCGTTTCTGTTCTTTCAATGGAAACTTGTTTCTTTGCCGTACAGTTCGATATATCACTTTTCAGTTTTCCTGTATTCCTAATTGAGCGAGCGACACTCATTTGATTTAGTTTTTAAAGTGGTGCTTTGCTTTTCTGTTCTTTCTTTCGAAAATTGTTCCTGTGCTGTACAGTGCATTATATCACTTTTCAGTTTTCCTGTATTCCTAATTGAGCGAGCGACACACATGTGATTCGGTTTAAAGGTAGTGCTTTCCTTTTCTGTTCTTTCGTGGGAAAATTGTTCCTGTGCTGTACAGTGCGTTATATCACTTTCCAGTTTTCCTGTTATAATAATTGAACAGGCGACACGTATGAGAATTAGTTAACAAAGTAGTGCTTTGCTTTTCTGTTCTTTCATTGGAAACTTGTTCCTGTGCTGTACAATGCGTTATATCAGTTTTCAGTTTTCCTGTTATAATAATTGTACAGGTGACACGTATTTGAATTAGTTTTCAAAGCTGAGCTTTGCGTTTCTGTTCTTTCATTGGAAACTAT
This sequence comes from Meriones unguiculatus, assembly GCF_030254825.1. NCBI lineage: Eukaryota > Metazoa > Chordata > Mammalia > Rodentia > Muridae > Meriones > Meriones unguiculatus. The sequence continues at coordinate 31,682,547 of NC_083361.1, forward strand.
TCCTGTGCTGTACAGTGTGTTATATCACTTTTCAGTTTTCCTATATTCCTAATTGAGCGAGCGACACACAGGTAATTTAGTTTTTAAAGTAGTGCTTTGCTTTTCTGTTCTTTCGTTCGAAACTTGTTCCTGTGCTGTACAGTGCGTTATATCACTTTTCAGTTTTTCTGTATTCCTAATTGAGTGAGCGACACACATGTGATTCGGTTTAAAGTTAGTGCTTTGCTTTTCTGTTCTTTCCTTGAAAACTTGTTCCTGTGCTGTACAGTGTGATATATCACTTTAAAGTTTTCCTGTATTCCTAATTGAGTGAGCGACACATATGTGATTTAGTTTACACAGTAGTGCTTTTTATGTTTACGTTCTTTCATTGGAAACTTGTTCCTGTTAGGATCAAGTTAGGGTTAGGGTTAGAGTTAGGGTTAGGGTAGGGTTAGGGTTAGGGTTAGGGTTAGGGTTAGGATTAGGGTTAGGGTTAGGGTAGGGTTAGGGTTAGGGTTAGGGTGAGAGTTAGGGTTAGGGGGTTAGGGTTAGGGTTAGGGTTATATCACTTTTCAGTTTTCCTGTTATAATAATTGAACAGGCGACACGTATGTGAATTAGTTAACAAAGTAGTGCTTTGCTTTTCTGTTCTTTCATTGGAAACTTGTTCCTGTGCTGTACAGTGCGTTATATCACTTTTCAGTGTTCCTGTTATAATAATTGAACAGGCGACACGTATGAGAATTAGTTAACAATGTAGTGCTTTGCTTTTCTGTTCTTTCATTGGAAACTTGTTCCTGTGCTGTACAGTGCGTTATATCACTTTTCAGTTTTCCTGTTATAATAATTGAACAGGCGACACGTATGTGAATTAGTTTTCAAAGTTGTGCTTTGCGTTTCTGTTCTTTCAATGGAAACATGTTTCTTTGCTGTGCAGTTCGATATATCACTTTTCAGTTTTCCTGTATTCTAAATTGAGCGAGCGACACACATGTGATTCCGTTTAAAGGTAGTGCTTTGCTTTTCTGTTCTTTCGTTGGAAACTTGTTCCTGTGCTGTACAGTGTGATATATCACTTTTCAGTTTTCCTGTATTCCTAATTGAGAGTGCGTCACACATGTGTTAGGTTACACAGTAGTGCTTTTTACGTTTATGTTCTTTCATTGGAAACTTGTTCCTATTAGGAACAAGTTAGGGTTAGGGTTAGGGTTAGGGTTAGAGTTAGGGTTAGGGTAGGGTTAGGGTTAGGGTTAGGGTTAGGGTTAGGGTTAGGATTAGGGTTTAGGGTTAGGGTTAGTGTTAGGGTTAGGGTTAGAGTTAAGGTTAGGCGGTTAGGGTTAGGGTTATATCACTTTTCAGTTTTCCTGTTATAATAATTGAACAGGCGACACGTATGTGAATTAGTTTTCAAAGTTGTGCTTTGCGTTTCTGTTCTTTCAATGGAAACTTGTTTCTTTGCCGTACAGTTCGATATATCACTTTTCAGTTTTCCTGTATTCCTAATTGAGCGAGCGACACTATTTTGATTTAGTTTTTAAAGTGGTGCTTTGCTTTTCTGTTCTTTCTTTCGAAAATTGTTCCTGTGCTGTACAGTGCGTTATATCACTTTTCAGTTTTCCTGTATTCCTAATTGAGCGAGCGACACACTTGTGATTTAGTTTTTAAAGTAGTGCTTTGCTTTTCTGTTCTTTCGTTTGAAACTTGTTCCTGTACTGTACAGTTCGATATATCACTTTTCAGTTTTTTTTTGTACTCCTAATTGAGCGAGCGACACACATGTGATTTAGTTTTTAAAGTGGTGCTTTACTTTTCTGTTCTTTCGTTCGAAACTTGTTCCTGTGCTGTACAGTGCGTTATATCACTTTTCAGTTTTCCTGTTATAATAATTGAACAGGCGACACGTATGTGAATTAGTTTTCAAAGTTGTTCTTTGCGTTTCTGTTCTTTCAATGGAAACTTGTTTCTTTGCTGTGCAGTTCGATATATCACTTTTCAGTTTTCCTGTATTCTAAAGTGAGCGAGCGACACACATGTGATTCCCTTTAAAGGTAGTGCTTTGCTTTTCTGTTCTTTCGTTGGAAACTTGTTCCTGTGCTGTACAGTGTGATATATCACTTTTCAGTTTTCCTGTATTCCTAATTGAGAGTGCGTCACACATGTGTTAGTTTACACAGTAGTGCTTTTTACGTTTACGTTCTTTCATTGGAAACTTGTTCCTATTAGGAACAAGTTAGGGTTAGGGTTAGGGTTAGGGTTAGGGTAGGGTTAGGGTTAGGGTTAGGGTTAGGGTTAGGATTAGGGTTTAGGGTTAGGGTTAGTGTTAGGGTTTGGGTTAGAGTTAAGGTTAGGCGGTTAGGGTTAGGGTTATATCACTTTTCAGTTTTCCTGTTATAATAATTGAACAGGCGACACGTTTGTGAATTAGTTTTCAAAGTTGTGCTTTGTGTTTTTGTTCTTTCAATGGAAACTTGTTTCTTTGCCGTACAGTTCGATATATCACTTTTCAGTTTTCCTGTATTCCTAATTGAGCGAGCGACACTCATTTGATTTAGTTTTTAAAGTGGTGCTTTGCTTTTCTGTTCTTTCTTTGGAAAATTGTTCCTGTGCTGTACAGTGCGTAATATCACTTTTCAGTTTTCCTGTATTAATAATTTAGCGAGCGACACACATGTGATTTAGTTTTTAAAGTAGTGCTTTGCTTTTCTGTTCTTTCGTTTGAAACTTGTTCCTGTGCTGTACAGTTCGATATATCACTTTTCAGTTTTCCTGTACTCCTAATTGAGCGAGCGACTCATATGTGATTTAGTTTTTAAAGTGGTGCTTTACTTTTCTGTTCTTTCGTTCGAAACTTGTTCCTGTGCTGTACAGTGCGTTATATCACTTTTCAGTTTTCCTGTTATAATAATTAAACAGGCGACACGTATGTGAATTAGTTAACAAAGTAGTGCTTTGCTTTTCTGTTCTTTCATTGGAAACTTGTTCCTGTGCTGTACAGTGCGTTATATCACTTTTCCGTTTTCCTGTATTCCTAATTGAGCGAGCGACACACATGTGATTCCGTTTAAAGGTAGTGCTTTCCTTTTCTGTTCTTTCGTTGGAAAATTGTTCCTGTGCTGTACAGTGTGATATTTCACTTTTCAGTTTTCCTGTATTCCTAATTGAGCGAGCGACACACATGTGATTTCGTTTTTAAAGTGGTGCTTTACTTTTCTGTTCTTTCGTTCGAAACTTGTTCCTGTGCTGTACAGTGCGTTATAACACTTTTCAGTTTTCCTGTTATAAGAATTGAACAGGCGACACGTATGTGAATTATTTAACAAAGTAGTGCTTTGCTTTTCTGTTCTTTCATTGGAAACTTGTTCCTGTGCTGTACAGTGTGTTATATCACTTTTCAGTTTTCCTGTATTCGTAATTGAGCGAGCTACACACATGTGATTCGGTTTAAAGTTAGTGCTTTGCTTTTCTGTTCTTTCGTTTGAAACTTGTTCCTGTGCTGTACAGTGTGATATATCACTTTTCAGTTTTCCTGTATTCCTAATTGAGCGAGCGAAACACATGTGATTTAGTTTACACAGTAGTGCTTTTTACGTTTACGTTCTTTCATTGGAAACTTGTTCCTGTTAGGAACAAGTTAGGGTTAGGGTTAGGGTTAGGGTTAGGGTTAGGGTTAGGGTTAGGGTAGGGTTAGGGTTAGGGTTAGGGGTAGGGTTAGGGTTTAGGGTTAGGGTTAGTGTTAGAGTTAGGGTTAGAGTTAAGGTTAGGCGGTTAGGGTTAGGGTTATATCACTTTTCAATTTTCCTGTTATAATAATTGAACAGGCGACACGTAGTTGAATTAGTTTTCAAAGTTGTGCTTTGCGTTTCTGTTCTTTCTATGGAAACTTGTTTCTTTGCCGTACAGTTCGATATATCACTTTTCAGTTTTCCTGTATTCCTAATTGAGCGAGCAACACTCATTTGATTTAGTTTTTAAAGTGGTGCTTTGCTTTTCTCTTCTTTCATTCGAAAATTGTTCCTGTGCTGTAGAGTGCGTTATATCACTTTTCAGTTTTCCTGTATTCCTAATTGAGCGAGCGACACACAGGTAATTTAATTTTTAATGTAGTGCTTTGATTTTCTGTTCTTTCATTGGAGTCTTGTTCCTGTGTTGTACAGTGCGTTATATCACTTTTCAGTTTTTCTGTTATAATAATTGAACAGGAGACACGTATGTGAATTAGTTAACAAAGTAGTGCTTTGCTTTTCTGTTCTTTCATTAGAAACTATTCCTGTGCTGTACAGTGTGTTATATCACTTTTCAGTTTTCTTGTATTCCTAATTGAGCGAGCGACACACAGGTAATTTAGTTTTTAATATAGTGCTTTGCTTTTCTGGTCTTTCGTTCGAAACTTGTTCCTGAGCGGTACAGTGCGTTATATCAATTTTCAGTTTTCCTGTATTCCTAATTGAGAGTGCGTCACACATGTGTTAGTTTACACAGTAGTGCTTTTTACGTTTACGTTCTTTCATTGGAAACTTGTTCCTATTAGGAACAAGTTAGGGTTAGGGTTAGGGTAGGGTTAGGGTTAAGGTTAGGGTTAGGGTTAGGGTTTAGGGGTAGGGTTAGTGTTAGGGTTAGGGTTAGAGTTAAAGTTAGGCGGTTAGGGTTAGGGTTATATCACTTTTCAGTTTTCCTGTTATAATAATTGAACAGGCGACACGTATGTGAATTAGTTTTCAAAGTTGTGCTTTGCGTTTCTGTTCTTTCAATGGAAACTTGTTTCTTTGCCGTACAGTTCGATATATCACTTTTCAGTTTTCCTGTATTCCTAATTGAGCGAGCGACACTCATTTGATTTAGTTTTTAAAGTGGTGCTTTGCTTTTCTGTTCTTTCTTTCGAAAATTGTTCCTGTGCTGTACAGTGCATTATATCACTTTTCAGTTTTCCTGTATTCCTAATTGAGCGAGCGACACACATGTGATTCGGTTTAAAGGTAGTGCTTTCCTTTTCTGTTCTTTCGTGGGAAAATTGTTCCTGTGTTGTACAGTGCGTTATATCACTTTCCAGTTTTCCTGTTATAATAATTGAACAGGCGACACGTATGAGAATTAGTTAACAAAGTAGTGCTTTGCTTTTCTGTTCTTTCATTGGAAACTTGTTCCTGTGCTGTACAGTGTGTTATATCACTTTTCAGTTTTCCTATATTCCTAATTGAGCGAGCAACACACAGGTAATTTAGTTTTTAAAGTAGTGCTTTGCTTTTCTGTTCTTTCGTTCGAAACTTGTTCCTGTGCTGTACAGTGCGTTATATCACTTTTCAGTTTTTCTGTATTCCTAATTGAGCGAGCGACACACATGTGATTCGGTTTAAAGTTAGTGCTTTGCTTTTCTGTTCTTTCCTTGGAAACTTGTTCCTGTGCTGTACAGTGTGATATATCACTTTAAAGTTTTCCTGTATTCCTAATTGAGCGAGCGACACATATGTGATTTAGTTTACACAGTAGTGCTTTTTATGTTTACGTTCTTTCATTGGAAACTTGTTCCTGTTAGGATCAAGTTAGGGTTAGGGTTAGAGTTAGGGTTAGGGTAGGGTTAGGGTTAGGGTTATGGTTAGGGTTAGGGTTAGGGTTAGGATTAGGGTTAGGGTTAGGGTAGGGTTAGGGTTAGGGTTAGGGTTAGAGTTAGGGTTAGGGGGTTAGTGTTAGGGTTAGGGTTATATCACTTTTCAGTTTTCCTGTTATAATAATTGAACAGGCGACACGTATGTGAATTAGTTTTCAAAGTTGTGCTTTGCGTTTCTCTTCTTTCAATGGAAACTTGTTTCTTTGCCGTACAGTTCGATATATCACTTTTCAGTTTTCCTGTACTCTTAATTGTGCGAGCGACACACATGTGATTCGATTTAAAAGTACTGCTTTGCTTTTCTGTTCTTTCATTGGAAACTTGTTCCTGTGCTGTACAGTGTGTTATATCACTTTTCAGTTTTCCTGTTATAATAATTGAACAGGCGACACGTATGTGAATTAGTTTTCAAAGTTGTGCTTTGCCTTTCTGTTCTTTCAATGTAAACTAGTTTCTTTGCTGTGCAGTTCGATATATCACTTTTCAGTTTTCATGTATTCTAAATTGAGCGGGCGACACACATGTGATTCCGTTTAAAGGTAGTGCTTTGCTTTTCTGTTCTTTCATTGGAAACTTGTTCCTGTGCTGTACAGTGTGATATATCACTTTTCAGTTTTCCTGTATTCCTAATTGAGAGTGCAGAAACATGTGATTTAGTTTACACAGTAGTGCTTTTTACGTTTATGTTCTTTCATTGGAAACTTGTTCCTATTAGGAACAAGTTAGGGTTAGGGTCAGGGTTAGGGTTAGGGTTAGGGTTAGGGTAGGGTTAGGGTTAGGGTTAGGGTTAGGGTTAGGGTTAGGGTTAGGGTTTAGGGTTAGGGTTAGTGTTAAGGTTAGGGTTAGAGTTAAGGTTAGGCGGTTAGGGTTAGGGTTATATCACTTTTCAGTTTTCCTGTTATAATAATTGAACAGGCGACACGTATGTGAATTAGTTTTCAAAGTTGTGCTTTGCGTTTCTGTTCTTTCAATGGAAAATTGTTTCTTTGCCGTACAGTTCGATATATCACTTTTCAGTTTTCCTGTATTCCTAATTGAGCGAGCGACACTCATTTGATTTAGTTTTTAAAGTGGTGCTTTGTTTTTCTGTTCTTTCTTTCGAAAATTGTTCCTGTGCTGTACAGTGCGTTATATCACTTTTCAGTTTTCCTGTTATAATAATTGAACAGGCGTCACGTATGTGAATTAGTTTTCAAAGTTGTGCTTTGCGTTTCTGTTCTTTCAATAGAAACTAGTTTCTTTGCTGTGCAGTTCGATATATCACTTTTCAGTTTTCATGTATTCTAAATTGAGCGGGCGACACACATGTGATTCCGTTTAAAGGTAGTGCTTTGCTTTTCTGTTCTTTCATTGGAAACTTGTTTCTGTGCTGTACAGTGTCATATATCACTTTTCAGTTTTCCTGTATTCCTAATTGAGAGTGCGTCACACATGTGTTAGTTTACACAGTAGTGCTTTTTACGTTTACGTTCTTTCATTGGAAACATGTTCCTATTAGGAACAAGTTAGGGTTAGGGTTAGGGTTAGGGTTAGGGTTAGGGTTAGGGTTATATCACTTTTCAGTTTTCCTGTAATAATAATCTAACAGGCGACACGTATGTGAATTAGTTTTCAAAGTTTTGCTTTGCGTTTCTCTTCTTTCAATGGAAACTTGTTTCTTTGCCGTACAGTTCGATATATCACTTTTCAGTTTTCCTGTACTCCTAATTGTGCGAGCGACACACATGTGATTCCATTTAAAAGTACTGCTTTGCTTTTCTGTTCTTTCGTTCGAAACTTGTTCCTGTGCTGTACAGTGCGTTATATCACTTTCCAGTTTTCCTGTTATAATAATTGAACAGGCGACACGTATGAGAGTTAGTTAACAAAGTAGTGCTTTGCTTTTCTGTTCTTTCATTGGAAACTTGTTCCTGTGCTGTACAGTGCGTTATATCACTTTTCAGTTTGCCTGTTATAATAATTGAACAGGCGACACGTATGTGAATTAGTTTTCAAAGTTGTGCTTTGCCTTTCTGTTCTTTCAATGTAAACTAGTTTCTTTGCTGTGCAGTTCGATATATCACTTTTCAGTTTTCATGTATTCTAAATTGAGCGGGCGACACACATGTGATTCCGTTTAAAGGTAGTGCTTTGCTTTTCTGTTCTTTCATTGGAAACTTGTTCCTGTGCTGTACAGTGTGATATATCACTTTTCAGTTTTCCTGTATTCCTAATTGAGAGTGCGTCACACATGTGATTTAGTTCACACAGTAGTGCTTTTTACGTTTACGTTCTTTCATTGGAAACTTGTTCCTATTAGGAACAAGTTAGGGTTAGGGTTAGGGTTAGGGTTAGGGTTAGGGTTAGGGTTAGGGTTAGGGTAGGGTTAGGGTTAGGGTTAGGGTTAGGGTTTAGGGCTAGGGTTAGTGTTAGGGTTAGGGTTAGAGTTAAGGTTAGGCGGTTAGGGTTAGGGTTATATCACTTTTCAGTTTTCCTGTTATAATAATTGAACAGGCGACACGTATGTGAATTAGTTTTCAAAGTTGTGCTTTGCGTTTCTGTTCTTTCAATGGAAACTTGTTTCTTTGCCGTACAGTTCGATATATCACTTTTCAGTTTTCCTGTATTCCTAATTGAGCGAGCGACACTCATTTGATTTAGTTTTTAAAGTGGTACTTTGTTTTTCTGTTCTTTCTTTCGAAAATTGTTCCTGTGCTGTACAGTGCGTTATATCACTTTTCAGTTTTCCTGTTATAATAATTGAACAGGCGTCACGTATGTGAATTACTTTTCAAAGTCGTGCTTTGCGTTTCTGTTCTTTCAATGGAAACTAGTTTCTTTGCTGTGCAGTTCGATATATCACTTTTCAGTTTTCATGTATTCTAAACTGAGCGGGCGACACACATGTGATTTCGTTTAAAGGTAGTGCTTTGCTTTTCTGTTCTTTCATTGGAAACTTGTTCCTGTGCTGTACAGTGTGATATATCACTTTTCAGTTTTCCTGTATTCCTAATTGAGAGTGCGTCACACATGTGTTAGTTTACACAGTAGTGCTTTTTACGTTTACGTTCTTTCATTGGAAACTTGTTCCTATTAGGAACAAGTTAGGGTTAGGGTTAGGGTTAGGGTTAGGGTTAGGGTTATATCACTTTTCAGTTTTCCTGTTATAATAATTGAACAGGCGACACGTATGTGAATTATTTTTCAAAGTTGTGCTTTGCGTTTCTCTTCTTTCAATGGAAACTTGTTTCTTTGCCGTACAGTTCGATATATCACTTTTCAGTTTTCCTGTACTCCTAATTGTGTGAGCGACACACATGTGATTCCATTTAAAAGTACTGCTTTGCTTTTCTGTTCTTTCGTTCGAAACTTGTTCCTGTGCTGTACAGTGCGTTATATCACTTTCCAGTTTTCCTGTTATAATAATTGAACAGGCAACACGTATGAGAATTAGTTAACAAAGTAGTGCTTTGCTTTTCTGTTCTTTCATTGGAAACTTGTTCCTGTGCTGTACAGTGCGTTATATCACTTTTCAGTTTGCCTGTTATAATAATTGAACAGGCGACACGTATGTGAATTAGTTTTCAAAGTTGTGCTTTGCCTTTCTGTTCTTTCAATGTAAACTAGTTTCTTTGCTGTGCAGTTCGATATATCACTTTTCAGTTTTCATGTATTCTAAATTGAGCGGGCGACACACATGTGATTCCGTTTAAAGGTAGTGCTTTGCTTTTCTGTTCTTTCATTGGAAACTTGTACAGTGTGATATATCACTTTTCAGTTTTCCTGTATTCCTAATTGAGAGTGCGTCACACATGTGATTTAGTTTACACAGTAGTGCTTTTTATGTTTACGTTCTTTCATTGGAAACTTGTTCCTATTAGGAACAAGTTAGGGTTAGGGTTAGGGTTAGGGTTAGGGTTAGGGTTAGGGTAGGGTTAGGGTTAGGGTTAGGGTTAGGGTTAGGGTTAGGGTTTAGGGTTAGGGTTAGTGTTAGGGTTATGGTTAGAGTTAAGGTTAGGCGGTTAGGGTTAGGGTTATATCACTTTTCAGTTTTCCTGTTATAATAATTGAACAGGCGACACGTATGTGAATTAGTTTTCAAAGTTGTGCTTTGCGTTTCTGTTCTTTCAATGGAAACTTGTTTCTTTGCCGTACAGTTCGATATATAACTTTTCAGTTTTCCTGTATTCCTAATTGAGCGAGCGACACTCATTTGATTTAGTTTTTTAAGTGGTGCTTTGTTTTTCTGTTCTTTCTTTCGAAAATTGTTCCTGTGCTGTACAGTGCGTTATATCACTTTTCAGTTTTCCTGTTATAATAATTGAACAGGCGTCACGTATGTGAATTAGTTTTCAAAGTTGTGCTTTGCGTTTCTGTTCTTTCATTGGAAACTAGTTTCTTTGCTGTGCAGTTCGATATATCACTTTTCAGTTTTCATGTATTCTAAATTGAGCGGGCGACACACATGTGATTCCGTTTAAAGGTAGTGCTTTCCTTTTCTGTTCTTTCATTGGAAACTTGTACAGTGTGATATATCACTTTTCAGTTTTCCTGTATTCCTAATTGAGCGAGCGACACATATGTGATTTAGTTTACACAGTAGTGCTTTTTATGTTTACGTTCTTTCATTGGAAACTTGTTCCTGTTAGGATCAAGTTAGGGTTAGGGTTAGGGTTAGGGTAGGGTTAGGGTTAGGGTTAGGGTTAGAGTTAGGGTTAGGGTGTTAGGGTTAGGGTTAGGGTTATATCACTTTTCAGTTTTCATGTTATAATAATTGAACAGGCGTCATGTATGTGAATTAGTTTTCAAAGTTGTGCTTTGCGTTTCTGTTCTTTCAATGGAAACTAGTTTCTTTGCTGTGCAGTTCGATATATCACTTTTCAGTTTTCATGTATTCTAAACTGAGCGGGCGAGACACATGTGATTCCGATTAAAGGTAGTGCTTTGCTTTTCTGTTCTTTCATTGGAAACTTGTTCCTGTGCTGTACAGTGTGATATATCACTTTTCAGTTTTCCTGTATTCCTAATTGAGAGTGCGTCACACATGTGTTAGTTTACACAGTAGTGCTTTTTACGTTTACGTTCTTTCATTGGAAACTTGTTCCTATTAGGAACAAGTTAGGGTTAAGGTTAGGGTTAGGGTTAGGGTTAGGGTTAGGGTTATATCACTTTTCAGTTTTCCTGTTATAATAATTGAACAGGCGACACGTATGTGAATTAGTTTTCAAAGTTGTGCTTTGCGTTTCTCTTCTTTCAATGGAAACTTGTTTCTTTGCCGTACAGTTCGATATATCACTTTTCAGTTTTCCTGTACTCCTAATTGTGCGAGCGACACACATGTGATTCCATTTAAAAGTACTGCTTTGCTTTTCTGTTCTTTCTTTCGAAACTTGTTCCTGTGCTGTACAGTGCGTTATATCACTTTCCAGTTTTCCTGTTATAATAATTAAACAGGCGACACGTATGAGAATTAGTTAACAAAGTAGTGCTTTGCTTTTCTGTTCTTTCATTAGAAACTTGTTCCTGTGCTGTACAGTGCGTTATATCACTTTTTAGTTTTCCTGTTATAATAATTGAACAGGCGACACGTATGTGAATTAGTTTTCAAAGTTGTGCTTTGCCTTTCTGTTCTTTAAATGTAAACTAGTTTCTTTGTTGTGCAGTTCGATATATCACTTTTCAGTTTTCATGTATTCTAAATTGAGCGGGCGACACACATGTGATTCCGTTTAAAGGTAGTGCTTTGCTTTTCTGTTCTTTCATTGGAAACTTGTACAGTGTGATATATCACTTTTCAGTTTTCCTGTATTCCTAATTGAGAGTGTGTCACACATGTGATTTAGTTTACACAGTAGTGCTTTTTATGTTTACGTTCTTTCATTGGAAACTTGTTCCTATTAGGAACAAGTTACGGTTAGGGTTAGGGTTAGGGTTAGGGTTAGGGTTAGGGTAGGGTTAGGGTTAGGGTTAGGGTTAGGGTTAGGGTTTAGGGTTAGGGTTAGTGTTAGGGTTAGGGTTAGAGTTAAGGTTAGGCGGTTAGGATTAGGGTTATATCACTTTTCAGTTTTCCTGTTATAATAATTGAACAGGCGACACGTATGAGAATTAGTTAACAAAGTAGTGCTTTGCTTTTCTGTTCTTTCATTGGAAACTTGTTCCTGTGCTGTACAGTGCGTTATATTACTTTTCAGTTTTCCTGTTATAATAATTGAACAGGCGACACGTATGTGAATTAGTTTTCAAAGTTGTGCTTTGCGTTTCTGTTCTTTCAATGGAAACTAGTTTCTTTGCTGTGCAGTTCGATATACCACTTTTCAGTTTTCATGTATTCTAAATTGAGCGGGCGACACACATGTGATTCCGTTTAAAGGTAGTGCTTTGCTTTTCTGTTCTTTCATTGGAAACTTGTTCCTGTGCTGCACAGTGTGATATATCACTTTTCAGTTTTCCTGTATTCCTAATTGAGAGTGCGTCACACATGTGTTAGTTTACACAGTAGTGCTTTTTACGTTTACGTTCTTTCATTGGAAACTTGTTCCTATTAGGAACAAGTTAGGGTTAGGTTTAGGGTTAGGGTTAGGGTTAGGGTTAGGGTAGGGTTAGGGTTAGGGTTAGGGTTTAGGGCTAGGGTTAGTGTTAGGGTTAGGGTTAGAGTTAAGGTTAGGCGGTTAGGGTTAGGGTTATATCACTTTTCAGTTTTCCTGTTATAATAATTGAACAGGCGACACGTATGTGAATTAGTTTTCAAAGTTGTGCTTTGCGTTTCTGTTCTTTCAATGGAAACTTGTTTCTTTGCCGTACAGTTCGATATATCACTTTTCAGTTTTCCTGTATTGTAAATTGAGCGAGCGACACACATGTGATTCCGTTTAAAGGTAGTGCTTTGCTTTTCTGTTCTTTCGTTGGAAGCATGTTCCTGTGCTGTACAGTGTGATATATCACTTTTCAGTTTTCCTGTATTCCTAATTGAGCGTGCGTCACACATGTGATTTAATTTACACAGTATTGCTTTTTACGATTACGTTCTTTCATTGGAAACTTGTTCCTGTTAGGAACAAGTTAGGGTTAGGGTTAGGGTTAGGGTTAGGGTTAGGGTTAGGGTTAGGGTTAGGGTTAGGGTACGGTTAGGGTTAGGGTCAGGGTTAGGGTAAGGGTTAGGGTTAGGGATTAGGGTTAGGGTTAGTGTTAGGGTTAGGGTTAGAGTTAAGTTTAGGCGGTTAGGATTAGGGTTATATCACTTTTCAGTTTTCCTGTTATAATAATTGAACAGGCGACACGTATGTGAATTAGTCTTCAAAGTTGTGCTTTGCGTTTCTGTTCTTTCAATGGACACTTGTTTCTTTGCCGTACAGTTCGATATATAACTTTTCAGTTTTCCTGTATTCCTAATTGAGCGAGCGACACTCATTTTATTTAGTTTTTAAAGTGGTGCTTTGCTTTTCTGTTCATTCTTTCGAAAATTATTCCTGCCTTGTACAGTGCGTTATATCACTTTTCAGTTTTCCTGTATTCCTAATTGAGCAAGCGACACACATGTGATTCGGTTTAAAGTTAGTGCTTTGCTTTTCTGTTCTTTCGTTGGAAACTTGTCCCTGTGCTGTACAGTGTGATATATCACTTTTCAGTTTTCCTGTATTCCTAATTGAGCGAGCGACACACATGTGATTCCGTTTAAAGGTAGTGCTTTCCTTTTCTGTTCTTTCGTTGGAAAATTGTTCCTGTGCTGTACAGTGTGATATTTCACTTTTCAGTTTTCCTGTATTCCTAATTGAGCAAGCGACACACATGTGATTTAGTTTTTAAAGTGGGGCTTTACTTTTCTGTTCTTTCGTTCAAAACTTGTTTTTGTGCTGTACAGTGCGTTATATCACTTTTCAGTTTTCCTGTTATAATAATTGAACTGGTGACACGTATGTGAATTAGTTAACAAAGTACTGCTTTGTTTTTCTGTTCTTTCATTGGAAACTTGTTCCTGTGCTGTACAGTGTGTTATCTCACTTTTATGTTTTACTGTATTTCTAATTGAGCGAGCGACACACAGGTAATTTAGTTTTTAAAGTAGTGCTTTGCTTTTCTGTTCTTTTGTTCGAAACTTGTTTCTGAGCTATACACTGCGTTATATCACTTTTCAGTTTTTCTGTATTCCTAATTGAGCGAGCGACACACAGGTAATTTACTTTTAATGTAGTGCTTTGCTTTTCTGTTCTTTCGTTGGAAACTTGTTCCTGTGCTGTACAGTGTGATATATCACTTTTCAGTATTCCTGTATTCCTAATTGAGCGAGCGACACACATGTGATTTAGTTTACACAGTAGTGCTTTTTACGTTTACGTTCTTTCATTGGAAACTTGTTCCTGTTAGGAAAAATTTAGGGTTAAGGTTAGGGTTAGGGTTAGGGTTAGGGTTAGGGTTAGAGTTAGGGTTATTGTAGGGTTAGGATTACGGATAGGGTTAGGGTTAGGGTTAGGGTTAGGGTTAGGGTTATTGTTAGGGTTTAGGGTTAGGGTTATATCACTTTTCAGTTTTCCTGTTATAATAATTGAACAGGCGACACGTATGTGAATTAATTAACAAAGTAGTGCTTTGCTTTTCTGTTCTTTCATTGGAAACTTGTTCCTGTGCTGTACAGTGCGTTATATCACTTTTCAGTTTTCCTGTTATAATAATTGAACAGGCGACACGTATGTGAATTAGTTTTCAAAGTTGTGCTTTGCGTTTCTGTTCTTTCAATGGAAACTTGTTTCTTTGCCTTACAGTTCGATATATCACTTTTCAGTTTTCCTGTATTCCTAATTGAGCGAGCGACACTCATTTGATTTAGTTTTTAAAGTGGTGCTTTGCTTTTCTGTTCTTTCTTTCGAAAATTATTCCTGCCTTGTATAGTGCGTTATATCACTTTTCAGTTTTCCTGTTATAATAATTGAACTGGCGACACGTATGTGAATTAGTTAACAAAGTACTGCTTTGTTTTTCTGTTCTTTCATTGGAAACTTGTTCCTGTGCTGTATAGTGTGTTATATCACTTTTATGTTTTACTGTATTTCTAATTGAGCGAGCGACACACAGGTAATTTAGTTTTTAAAGTAGTGCTTTGCTTTTCTGTTCTTTTGTTCGAAACTTGTTCCTGAGCTATACAATGCGTTATATCACTTTTCAGTTTTCCTGTATTCCTAATTGAGCGAGCGACACACAGGTAATTTAGTTTTTAATGTAGTGCTTTGCTTTTCTGTTCTTTGGTTCGAAACTTGTTCCTGTGCGGTAAAGTGCGTTATATGAATTTTCAGTTTTCCTGTATTCCTAATTGAGCGAGCGACACACATCTGATTCGGTTTAAAGTTAGTGCTTTGCTTTTCTGTTCTTTCGTTGGAAACTTGTTCCTGTGCTGTACAGTGTGATATATCACTTTTCAGTATTCCTGTATTCCTAATTGAGCGAGCGACACACATGTGATTTAGTTTACACAGTAGTGCTTTTTACGTTTACGTTCTTTCATTGGAAACTTGTTCCTATTAGGAACAAGTTAGGGTTAGGGTTAGGGTTAGGGTTAGGGTTAGGGTTAGGGTAGGGTTAGGGTTAGGGTTAGGGTTAGGGTTAGGGTTAGGGTTTAGGGTTAGGGTTAGTGTTAGGGTTATGGTTAGAGTTAAGGTTAGGCGGTTAGGGTTAGGGTTATATCACTTTTCAGTTTTCCTGTTATAATAATTGAACAGGCGACACGTATGTGAATTAGTTTTCAAAGTTGTGCTTTGCGTTTCTGTTCTTTCAATGGAAACTTGTTTCTTTGCCGTACAGTTCGATATATAACTTTTCAGTTTTCCTGTATTCCTAATTGAGCGAGCGACACTCATTTGATTTAGTTTTTTAAGTGGTGCTTTGTTTTTCTGTTCTTTCTTTCGAAAATTGTTCCTGTGCTGTACAGTGCGTTATATCACTTTTCAGTTTTCCTGTTATAATAATTGAACAGGTGTCACGTATGTGAATTAGTTTTCAAAGTTGTGCTTTGCGTTTCTGTTCTTTCATTGGAAACTAGTTTCTTTGCTGTGCAGTTCGATATATCACTTTTCAGTTTTCATGTATTCTAAATTGAGCGGGCGACACACATGTGATTCCGTTTAAAGGTAGTGCTTTCCTTTTCTGTTCTTTCATTGGAAACTTGTACAGTGTGATATATCACTTTTCAGTTTTCCTGTATTCCTAATTGAGCGAGCGACACATATGTGATTTAGTTTACACAGTAGTGCTTTTTATGTTTACGTTCTTTCATTGGAAACTTGTTCCTGTTAGGATCAAGTTAGGGTTAGGGTTAGGGTTAGGGTAGGGTTAGGGTTAGGGTTAGGGTTAGAGTTAGGGTTAGGGTGTTAGGGTTAGGGTTAGGGTTATATCACTTTTCAGTTTTCATGTTATAATAATTGAACAGGCGTCATGTATGTGAATTAGTTTTCAAAGTTGTGCTTTGCGTTTCTGTTCTTTCAATGGAAACTAGTTTCTTTGCTGTGCAGTTCGATATATCACTTTTCAGTTTTCATGTATTCTAAACTGAGCGGGCGAGACACATGTGATTCCGATTAAAGGTAGTGCTTTGCTTTTCTGTTCTTTCATTGGAAACTTGTTCCTGTGCTGTACAGTGTGATATATCACTTTTCAGTTTTCCTGTATTCCTAATTGAGAGTGCGTCACACATGTGTTAGTTTACACAGTAGTGCTTTTTACGTTTACGTTCTTTCATTGGAAACTTGTTCCTATTAGGAACAAGTTAGGGTTAGGGTTAGGGTTAGGGTTAGGGTTAGGGTTAGGGTTAGGGTTAGGGTTAGGGTTATATCACTTTTCAGTTTTCCTGTTATAATAATTGAACAGGCGACACGTATGTGAATTAGTTTTCAAAGTTGTGCTTTGCGTTTCTGTTCTTTCAATGGAAACTAGTTTCTTTGCTGTGCAGTTCGATATACCACTTTTCAGTTTTCATGTATTCTAAATTGAGCGGGCGACACACATGTGATTCCGTTTAAAGGTAGTGCTTTGCTTTTCTGTTCTTTCATTGGAAACTTGTTCCTGTGCTGCACAGTGTGATATATCACTTTTCAGTTTTCCTGTATTCCTAATTGAGAGTGCGTCACACATGTGTTAGTTTACACAGTAGTGCTTTTTACGTTTACGTTCTTTCATTGGAAACTTGTTCCTATTAGGAACAAGTTAGGGTTAGGTTTAGGGTTAGGGTTAGGGTTAGGGTTAGGGTAGGGTTAGGGTTAGGGTTAGGGTTTAGGGCTAGGGTTAGTGTTAGGGTTAGGGTTAGAGTTAAGGTTAGGCGGTTAGGGTTAGGGTTATATCACTTTTCAGTTTTCCTGTTATAATAATTGAACAGGCGACACGTATGTGAATTAGTTTTCAAAGTTGTGCTTTGCGTTTCTGTTCTTTCAATGGAAACTTGTTTCTTTGCCGTACAGTTCGATATATCACTTTTCAGTTTTCCTGTATTGTAAATTGAGCGAGCGACACACATGTGATTCCGTTTAAAGGTAGTGCTTTGCTTTTCTGTTCTTTCGTTGGAAGCATGTTCCTGTGCTGTACAGTGTGATATATCACTTTTCAGTTTTCCTGTATTCCTAATTGAGCGTGCGTCACACATGTGATTTAATTTACACAGTATTGCTTTTTACGATTACGTTCTTTCATTGGAAACTTGTTCCTGTTAGGAACAAGTTAGGGTTAGGGTTAGGGTTAGGGTTAGGGTTAGGGTTAGGGTTAGGGTTAGGGTACGGTTAGGGTTAGGGTCAGGGTTAGGGTAAGGGTTAGGGTTAGGGATTAGGGTTAGGGTTAGTGTTAGGGTTAGGGTTAGAGTTAAGTTTAGGCGGTTAGGATTAGGGTTATATCACTTTTCAGTTTTCCTGTTATAATAATTGAACAGGCGACACGTATGTGAATTAGTCTTCAAAGTTGTGCTTTGCGTTTCTGTTCTTTCAATGGACACTTGTTTCTTTGCCGTACAGTTCGATATATAACTTTTCAGTTTTCCTGTATTCCTAATTGAGCGAGCGACACTCATTTTATTTAGTTTTTAAAGTGGTGCTTTGCTTTTCTGTTCATTCTTTCGAAAATTATTCCTGCCTTGTACAGTGCGTTATATCACTTTTCAGTTTTCCTGTATTCCTAATTGAGCAAGCGACACACATGTGATTCGGTTTAAAGTTAGTGCTTTGCTTTTCTGTTCTTTCGTTGGAAACTTGTCCCTGTGCTGTACAGTGTGATATATCACTTTTCAGTTTTCCTGTATTCCTAATTGAGCGAGCGACACACATGTGATTCCGTTTAAAGGTAGTGCTTTCCTTTTCTGTTCTTTCGTTGGAAAATTGTTCCTGTGCTGTACAGTGTGATATTTCACTTTTCAGTTTTCCTGTATTCCTAATTGAGCAAGCGACACACATGTGATTTAGTTTTTAAAGTGGGGCTTTACTTTTCTGTTCTTTCGTTCAAAACTTGTTTTTGTGCTGTACAGTGCGTTATATCACTTTTCAGTTTTCCTGTTATAATAATTGAACTGGTGACACGTATGTGAATTAGTTAACAAAGTACTGCTTTGTTTTTCTGTTCTTTCATTGGAAACTTGTTCCTGTGCTGTACAGTGTGTTATCTCACTTTTATGTTTTACTGTATTTCTAATTGAGCGAGCGACACACAGGTAATTTAGTTTTTAAAGTAGTGCTTTGCTTTTCTGTTCTTTTGTTCGAAACTTGTTTCTGAGCTATACACTGCGTTATATCACTTTTCAGTTTTTCTGTATTCCTAATTGAGCGAGCGACACACAGGTAATTTACTTTTAATGTAGTGCTTTGCTTTTCTGTTCTTTCGTTGGAAACTTGTTCCTGTGCTGTACAGTGTGATATATCACTTTTCAGTATTCCTGTATTCCTAATTGAGCGAGCGACACACATGTGATTTAGTTTACACAGTAGTGCTTTTTACGTTTACGTTCTTTCATTGGAAACTTGTTCCTGTTAGGAAAAAGTTAGGGTTAAGGTTAGGGTTAGGGTTAGGGTTAGGGTTAGGGTTAGAGTTAGGGTTATTGTAGGGTTAGGATTACGGATAGGGTTAGGGTTAGGGTTAGGGTTAGGGTTAGGGTTATTGTTAGGGTTTAGGGTTAGGGTTATATCACTTTTCAGTTTTCCTGTTATAATAATTGAACAGGCGACACGTATGTGAATTAATTAACAAAGTAGTGCTTTGCTTTTCTGTTCTTTCATTGGAAACTTGTTCCTGTGCTGTACAGTGCGTTATATCACTTTTCAGTTTTCCTGTTATAATAATTGAACAGGCGACACGTATGTGAATTAGTTTTCAAAGTTGTGCTTTGCGTTTCTGTTCTTTCAATGGAAACTTGTTTCTTTGCCTTACAGTTCGATATATCACTTTTCAGTTTTCCTGTATTCCTAATTGAGCGAGCGACACTCATTTGATTTAGTTTTTAAAGTGGTGCTTTGCTTTTCTGTTCTTTCTTTCGAAAATTATTCCTGCCTTGTATAGTGCGTTATATCACTTTTCAGTTTTCCTGTTATAATAATTGAACTGGCGACACGTATGTGAATTAGTTAACAAAGTACTGCTTTGTTTTTCTGTTCTTTCATTGGAAACTTGTTCCTGTGCTGTATAGTGTGTTATATCACTTTTATGTTTTACTGTATTTCTAATTGAGCGAGCGACACACAGGTAATTTAGTTTTTAAAGTAGTGCTTTGCTTTTCTGTTCTTTTGTTCGAAACTTGTTCCTGAGCTATACAATGCGTTATATCACTTTTCAGTTTTCCTGTATTCCTAATTGAGCGAGCGACACACAGGTAATTTAGTTTTTAATGTAGTGCTTTGCTTTTCTGTTCTTTGGTTCGAAACTTGTTCCTGTGCGGTAAAGTGCGTTATATGAATTTTCAGTTTTCCTGTATTCCTAATTGAGCGAGCGACACACATCTGATTCGGTTTAAAGTTAGTGCTTTGCTTTTCTGTTCTTTCGTTGGAAACTTGTTCCTGTGCTGTACAGTGTGATATATCACTTTTCAGTATTCCTGTATTCCTAATTGAGCGAGCGACACACATGTGATTTAGTTTACACAGTAGTGCTTTTTACGTTTACGTTCTTTCATTGGAAACTTGTTCCTGTTAGGAACAAGTTAGGGTTAAGGTTAGGGTTAGGGTTAGGGTTAGGGTTAGGGTTAGAGTTAGGGTTAGGGTAGGGTTAGGATTACGGATAGGGTTAGGGTTAGGGTTAGGGTTAGGGTTAGTGTTAGGGTTTAGGGTTAGGGTTATATCACTTTTCAGTTTTCCTGTTATAATAATTGAACAGGCGACACGTATGTGAATTAATTAACAAAGTAGTGCTTTGCTTTTCTGTTCTTTCATTGGAAACTTGTTCCTGTGCTGTACAGTGCGTTATATTACTTTTCAGTTTTCCTGTTATAATAATTGAACAGGCGACACGTATGTGAATTAGTTTTCAAAGTTGTGCTTTGCGTTTCTGTTCTTTCAATGGAAACTAGTTTCTTTGCTGTGCAGTTCGATATACCACTTTTCAGTTTTCATGTATTCTAAATTGAGCGGGCGACACAGATGTGATTCCGTTTAAACGTAGTGCTTTGCTTTTCTGTTCTTTCATTGGAAACTTGTTCCTGTGCTGTACAGTGTGATATATCACTTTTCAGTTTTCCTGTATTCCTAATTGAGAGTGCGTCACACATGTGTTAGTTTACACAGTAGTGCTTTTTACGTTTACGTTCTTTCATTGGAAACTTGTTCCTATTAGGAACAAGTTAGGGTTAGGGTTAGGGTTAGGGTTAGGGTTAGGGTTAGGGTAGGGTTAGGGTTAGGGTTAGGGTTAGGGTTTAGGGCTAGGGTTAGTGTTAGGGTTAGGGTTAGAGTTAAGGTTAGGCGGTTAGGGTTAGGGTTATATCACTTTTCAGTTTTCCTGTTATAATAATTGAACAGGCGACACGTATGTGAATTAGTTTTCAAAGTTGTGCTTTGCGTTTCTGTTCTTTCAATGTAAACTTGTTTCTTTGCCGTACAGTTCCATATATCACTTTTCAGTTTTCCTGTATTGTAAATTGAGCGAGCAACACACATGTGATTCCGTTTAAAGGTAGTGCTTTGCTTTTCTGTTCTTTCGTTGGAAGCATGTTCCTGTGCTGTACAGTGTGATATATCACTTTTCAGGTTTCCTGTATTCCTAATTGAGCGTGCGTCACACATGTGATATAATTTACACAGTATTGCTTTTTACGATTACGTTCTTTCATTGGAAACTTGTTCCTGTTAGGAACAAGTTAGGGTTAGGGTTAGGGTTAGGGTTAGGGTTAGGGTTAGGGTAGGGTTAGGGTTAGGGTCAGGGTTAGGGTTAGGGTCAGGGTTAGGGATTAGGGTTAGGGTTAGTGTTAGGGTTAGGGTTAGAGTTAAGTTTAGGCGGTTAGGATTAGGGTTATATCACTTTTCAGTTTTCCTGTTATAATAATTGAACAGGCGACACGTATGTGAATTAGTCTTCAAAGTTGTGCTTTGCGTTTCTGTTCTTTCAATGGACACTTGTTTCTTTGCCATACAGTTCGATATATAACTTTTCAGTTTTCCTGTATTCCTAATTGAGCGAGCGACACTCATTTGATTTAGTTTTTAAAGTGGTGCTTTGCTTTTCTGTTCTTTCTTTCGAAAATTATTCCTGCCTTGTACAGAGCGTTATATCACTTTTCAGTTTTCCTGTATTCCTAATTGAGCAAGCGACACACATGTGATTCGGTTTAAAGTTAGTGCTTTGCTTTTCTGTTCTTTCATTGGAAACTTGTCCCTGTGCTGTACAGTGTGATATATCACTTTTCAGTTTTCCTGTATTCCTAATTGAGCGAGCGACACACATGTGATTCCGTTTAAAGGTAGTGCTTTCCTTTTCTGTTCTTTCGTTGGAAAATTGTTCCTGTGCTGTACAGTGTGATATTTCACTTTTCAGTTTTCCTGTATTCCTAATTGAGCGAGCGACACACATGTGATTTAGTTTTTATCGTGGGGCTTTACTTTTCTGTTCTTTCGTTCAAAACTTGTTTTTGTGCTGTACAGTGCGTTATATCACTTTTCAGTTTTCCTGTTATAATAATTGAACTGGTGACACGTATGTGAATTAGTTAACAAAGTACTGCTTTGTTTTTCTGTTCTTTCATTGGAAACTTTTTCCTGTGCTGTACAGTGTGTTATCTCACTTTTATATTTTACTCTATTTCTAATTGAGCGAGCGACACAAAGGTAATTTAGTTTTTAAAGTAGTGCTTTGCTTTTCTGTTCTTTTGTTCGAAACTTGTTCCTGAGCTATACAGTGCGTTATATCACTTTTCAGTTTTCCTGTATTCCTAATTGAGCGAGCGACACACAGGTAATTTAGTTTTTATTGTAGTGCTTTGCTTTTCTGTTCTTTCGTTGGAAACTTGTTCCTGTGCTGTACAGTGTGATATATCACTTTTCAGTATTCCTGTATTCCTAATTGAGCGAGCAACACACATGTGATTTAGTTTACACAGTAGTGCTTTTTACGTTTACGTTCTTTCATTGGAAACTTGTTCCTGTTAGGAAAAAGTTAGGGTTAAGGTTAGGGTTAGGGTTAGGGTTAGGGTTAGGGTTAGAGTTAGGGTTATTGTAGGGTTAGGATTACGGATAGGGTTAGGGTTAGGGTTAGGGTTAGGGTTAGGGTTAGTGTTAGGGTTTAGGGTTAGGGTTATATCACTTTTCAATTTTCCTGTTATAATAATTGAACAGGCGACACGTATGTGAATTAATTAACAAAGTAGTGCTTTGCTTTTCTGTTCTTTCATTGGAAACTTGTTCCTGTGCTGTACAGTGCGTTATATCACTTTTCAGTTTTCCTGTTATAATAATTGAACAGGCGACACGTATGTGAATTAGTTTTCAAAGTTGTGCTTTGCGTTTCTGTTCTTTCAATGGAAACTTGTTTCTTTGCCGTACAGTTCGATATATCACTTTTCAGTTTTCCTGTATTCCTAATTGAGCGAGCGACACTCATTTGATTTAGTTTTTAAAGTGGTGCTTTGTTTTTCTGTTCTTTCTTTCGAAAATTGTTCCTGTGCTGTACAGTGCGTTATATCACTTTTCAGTTTTCCTGTTATAATAATTGAACAGGCGTCACGTATGTGAATTAGTTTTCAAAGTTGTGCTTTGCGTTTCTGTTCTTTCAATGGAAACTAGTTTCTTTGCTGTGCAGTTCGATATATCACTTTTCAGTTTTCATGTATTCTAAATTGAGCGGTCGACACACATGTGATTCCGTTTAAAGGTAGTGCTTTGCTTTTCTGTTCTTTCATTGGAAATTTGTTTCTGTGCTGTACAGTGTGATATATCACTTTTCAGTTTTCCTGTATTCCTAATTGAGAGTGCGTCACACATGTGTTAGTTTACACAGTAGTGCTTTTTATGTCTACGTTCTATCATTGGAAACTTGTTCCTATTAGGAACAAGTTAGGGTTAGGGTTAGGGTTAGGGTTAGGGTTAGGGTTAGGGTTAGGGTTATATCACTTTTCAGTTTTCCTGTTATAATAATTGAACAGGCGACACGTATGTGAATTAGTTTTCAAAGTTGTGCTTTGCGTTTCTCTTCTTTCAATGGAAACTTGTTTCTTTGCCGTACAGTTCGACATATCACTTTTCAGTTTTCCTGTACTCCTAATTGTGCGAGCGACACACATGTGATTCCATTTAAAAGTACTGCTTTGCTTTTCTGTTCTTTCGTTCGAAACTTGTTCCTGTGCTGTACAGTGCGTTATATCACTTTCCAGTTTTCCTGTTGTAATAATTGAACAGGCGACACGTATGAGAATTAGTTAACAAAGTAGTGCTTTGCTTTTCTGTTCTTTCATTGGAAACTTGTTCCTGTTCTGTACAGTGCGTTATATCACTTTTCAGTTTTCCTGTTATAATAATTGAACAGGCGACACGTATGTGAATTAGTTTTCAAAGTTGTGCTTTGCGTTTCTGTTCTTTCAATGGAAACTTGTTTCTTTGCCGTACAGTTCAATATATCTCTTTTCAGTTTTCCTGTATTCCTAATTGAGCGAGCGACACTCATTTGATTTAGTTTTTAAAGTGCTGCTTTGTTTTTCTGTTCTTTCTTTCGAAAATTGTTCCTTTGCTGTACAGTGCGTTATATCACTTTTCAGTATTCCTGTTATAATAATTGAACAGGCGTCACGTATGTGAATTAGTTTTCAAAATGGTGCTTTGCGTTTCTGTTCTTTCAATGGAAACTAGTTTCTTTGCTGTGCAGTTCGATATATCACTTTTCAGTTTTCATGTATTCTAAATTGAGCGGGCGACACACATGTGATTCCGTTTAAAGGTAGTGCTTTGCTTTTCTGTTCTTTCATTGGAAACTTGTTCCTGTGCTGTACAGTGTGATATATCACTTTTCAGTTTTCCTGTATTCCTAATTGAGAGTGCGTCACACATGTGTTAGTTTACACAGTAGTGCTTTTTACGTTTACGTTCTTTTATTGGAAACTTGTTCCTCTTAGGAACAAGTTAGGGTTAGGGTTAGGGTTAGCGTTACGGTTAGGGTTAGGGTTAGGGTAGGGTTAGGGTTAGGGTTAGGGTTAGGGTATAGGTTTAGGGTTAGTGTTAGGGTTAGGGTTAGAGTTAAGGTTAGGCGGTTAGGGTTAGGGTTATATCACTTTTCAGTTTTTCTGTTATAATAATTGAACAGGCGACACGTATGTGAATTAGTTAACAAAGTAGTGCTTTGCTTTTCTGTTCTTTCATTGGAAACTATTCCTGTGCTGTACAGTGTGTTATATCACTTTTCAGTTTTCCTGCATTCCTAATTGAACGAGCGACACACAGGTAATTTAGTTTTTAAAGTAGTGCTTTGCTTTACTGTTCTTTCGTTCGAAACTTGTTCCTGTGCTGTACAGTGCGTTATATCACTTTTCAGTTTTTCTGTATTCCTAATTGAGCGAGCGACACACATGTGATTCGGTTTAAAGTTAGTGCTTTGCTTTTCTGTTCTTTCCTTGGAAACTTGTTCCTGTGCTGTACAGTGTGATATATCACTTTTCAGTTTTCCTGTATTCCTAATTGAGCGAGCGACACATATGTGATTTAGTTTACACAGTAGTGCTTTTTATGTTTACGTTCTTTCATTGGAAACTTGTTCCTGTTAGGATCAAGTTAGGGTTAGGGTTAGGGTTAGGGTTAAGGTAGGGTTAGGGTTAGGGTTAGGGTTAGGGTTAGGATTAGGGTTAGGGTTCGGCTAGGGTTAGGGTTAGGGTTAGGGTTAGAGTTAGGGTTAGGGGTTTAGGGTTAGGGTTAGGGTTATATCACTTTTCAGTTTTCCTGTTATAATAATTGAACAGGCGACACGTATGAGAATTAGTTAACAAAGTAGTGCTTTGCTTTTTTGTTCTTTCATTGGAAACTTGTTCCTGTGCTTACATTGCGTTATATCACTTTTCAGTTTTCCTGTTATAATAATTGAACAGTCGACACGTATGTGAATTAGTTTTCAAAGTTGTGCTTTGCGTTTCTCTTCTTTCAATGGAAACTTGTTTCTTTGCCGTACAGTTCGATATATCACTTTTCAGTTTTCCTGTACTCCTAATTGTGCGAGCGACACACATGTGATTCCATTTAAAAGTACTGCTTTGCTTTTCTGTTCTTTCGTTCGAAACTTGTTCCTGTGCTGTACAGTGCGTTATATCACTTTCCAGTTTTCCTGTTATAATAATTGAACAGGCGACACGTATGAGAATTAGTTAACAAAGTAGTGCTTTGCTTTTCTGTTCTTTCATTGGAAACTTGTTCCTGTGCTGTACAGTGCGTTATATCACTTTTCAGTTTTCCTGTTATAATAATTGAACAGTCGACACGTATGTGAATTAGTTTTCAAAGTTGTGCTTTGCGTTTCTCTTCTTTCAATGGAAACTTGTTTCTTTGCCATACAGTTCGACATATCACTTTTCAGTTTTCCTGTACTCCTAATTGTGTGAGCGACACACATGTGATTCCATTTAAAAGTACTGCTTTGCTTTTCTGTTCTTTCGTTCGAAACTTGTTCCTGTGCTGTACAGTGCGTTATATCACTTTCCAGTTTTCCTGTTGTAATAATTGAACAGGCGACACGTATGAGAATTAGTTAACAAAGTAGTGCTTTGCTTTTCTGTTCTTTCATTGGAAACTTGTTCCTGTTCTGTACAGTGCGTTATATCACTTTTCAGTTTTCCTGTTATAATAATTGAACAGGCGACACGTATGTGAATTAGTTTTCAAAGTTGTGCTTTGCGTTTCTGTTCTTTCAATGGAAACTTGTTTCTTTGCCGTACAGTTCAATATATCTCTTTTCAGTTTTCCTGTATTCCTAATTGAGCGAGCGACACTCATTTGATTTAGTTTTTAAAGTGCTGCTTTGTTTTTCTGTTCTTTCTTTCGAAAATTGTTCCTTTGCTGTACAGTGCGTTATATCACTTTTCAGTATTCCTGTTATAATAATTGAACAGGCGTCACGTATGTGAATTAGTTTTCAAAATGGTGCTTTGCGTTTCTGTTCTTTCAATGGAAACTAGTTTCTTTGCTGTGCAGTTCGATATATCACTTTTCAGTTTTCATGTATTCTAAATTGAGCGGGCGACACACATGTGATTCCGTTTAAAGGTAGTGCTTTGCTTTTCTGTTCTTTCATTGGAAACTTGTTCCTGTGCTGTACAGTGTGATATATCACTTTTCAGTTTTCCTGTATTCCTAATTGAGAGTGCGTCACACATGTGTTAGTTTACACAGTAGTGCTTTTTACGTTTACGTTCTTTCATTGGAAACTTGTTCCTATTAGGAACAAGTTAGGGTTAGGGTTAGGGTTAGCGTTACGGTTAGGGTTAGGGTTAGGGTAGGGTTAGGGTTAGGGTTAGGGTTAGGGTATAGGTTTAGGGTTAGTGTTAGGGTTAGGGTTAGAGTTAAGGTTAGGCGGTTAGGGTTAGGGTTATATCACTTTTCAGTTTTTCTGTTATAATAATTGAACAGGCGACACGTATGTGAATTAGTTAACAAAGTAGTGCTTTGCTTTTCTGTTCTTTCATTGGAAACTATTCCTGTGCTGTACAGTGTGTTATATCACTTTTCAGTTTTCCTGCATTCCTAATTGAACGAGCGACACACAGGTAATTTAGTTTTTAAAGTAGTGCTTTGCTTTACTGTTCTTTCGTTCGAAATTTGTTCCTGTGCTGTACAGTGCATTATATCACTTTTCAGATTTTCTGTATTCCTAATTGAGCGAGCGACACACATGTGATTCGGTTTAAAGTTAGTGCTTTGCTTTTCTGTTCTTTCCTTGGAAACTTGTTCCTGTGCTGTACAGTGTGATATATCACTTTTCAGTTTTCCTGTATTCCTAATTGAGCGAGCGACACATATGTGATTTAGTTTACACAGTAGTGCTTTTTATGTTTACGTTCTTTCATTGGAAACTTGTTCCTGTTAGGATCAAGTTAGGGTTAGGGTTAGGGTTAGGGTTAAGGTAGGGTTAGGGTTAGGGTTAGGGTTAGGGTTAGGGTTAGGGTTAGGATTAGGGTTAGGGTTCGGGTAGGGTTAGGGTTAGGGTTAGGGTTAGAGTTAGGGTTAGGGGGTTAGGGTTAGGGTTAGGGTTATATCACTTTTCAGTTTTCCTGTTATAATAATTGAACAGGCGACACGTATGAGAATTAGTTAACAAAGTAGTGCTTTGCTTTTTTGTTCTTTCATTGGAAACTTGTTCCTGTGCTTACATTGCGTTATATCACTTTTCAGTTTTCCTGTTATAATAATTGAACAGTCGACACGTATGTGAATTAGTTTTCAAAGTTGTGCTTTGCGTTTCTCTTCTTTCAATGGAAACTTGTTTCTTTGCCGTACAGTTCGATATATCACTTTTCAGTTTTCCTGTACTCCTAATTGTGCGAGCGACACACATGTGATTCCATTTAAAAGTACTGCTTTGCTTTTCTGTTCTTTCGTTCGAAACTTGTTCCTGTGCTGTACAGTGCGTTATATCACTTTCCAGTTTTCCTGTTGTAATAATTGAACAGGCGACACGTATGAGAATTAGTTAACAAAGTAGTGCTTTGCTTTTCTGTTCTTTCATTGGAAACTTGTTCCTGTGCTGTACAGTGCGTTATATCACTTTTCAGTTTTCCTGTTATAATAATTGAACAGGCGACACGTATGTGAATTAGTTTTCAAAGTTGTGCTTTGCCTTTCTGTTCTTTCAATGGAAACTAGTTTCTTTGCTGTGCAGTTCAATATATCACTTTTCAGTTTTCATGTATTCTAAATTGAGCCTGCGACACACATGTGATTCCGTTTAAAGGTAGTGCTTTGCTTTTCTGTTCTTTTATTGGAAACTTGTTCCTGTGCTGTACAGTTTGATATATCACTTTTCAGTTTTCCTGTACTCCTAATTGAGCGAGCTACACACATTTAGTTTTTAAAGTGATTTAGTTTTTAAAGTGGTGCTTTACTTTTCTGTTCTTTCGTTCGAAATTTGTTCCTGTGCTGTACAGTGCGTTATATCACTTTTCAGTTTTCCTGTTATAATAATTGAATAGGCGACACGTATGAGAATTAGTTAACAAAGTAGTGCTTTGCTTTTCTGTTCTTTCATTGGAAACATTTTCCTGTGCTGTACAGTGTGTTATATCACTTTTCAGTTTTCCTGTATTCCTAATTGAGCGAGCGACACACATGTGATTCCGTTTAAAGGTAGTGCTTTCCTTTTCTCTTCTTTCGTTGGAAAATTGTTCCTGTGCTGTACAGTGTGATATTTCACTTTTCAGTTTTCCTGTATTCCTAATTGAGCGAGCGACACACATGTGATTCGGTTTAAAGGTAGTGCTTTGCTTTTCTGTTCTTTCGTTGGAAACTTGTTCATGTGCTGTATAGTGTGATATATCACTTTTCAGTTTTCCTGTATTCCTAATTGAGCGAGCGACACACATGTGATTTAGTTTACACAGTAGTGCTTTTTACGTTTCCGTTCTATCATTGGAAACTTGTTCCTGTTAGGAACAAGTTAGGGTTAGGGTTAGGGTTAGGGTAGGGTTAGGGTTAGTGCTAGGGTTAGGGTTAGAGTTATGGTTAGGGGGTTAGGATTAGGGTTATATCACTTTTCAGTTTTCCTGTTATAATAATTGAACAGGTGATACATATGAGAATTAGTTTTCAAAGTTGTGCTTTGCATTTCTGTTCTTTCCATGGAAACTTGTTTCTTTGCCGTACAGTTCGATATATCACTATTCAGTTTTCCTGTACTCCTAATTGTGCGAGAGACACACATGTGATTCCATTTAAAAGTATTGCTTTGCTTTTCTGTTCTTTCGTTCGAAACTTGTTCCTGTGCTGTACAGTGCGTTATATCACTTTTCAGTTTTCCTGTTATAATAATTGAACAGGCGACACGTATGTGAATTAGTTTTCAAAGTTGTGCTTTGCGTTTCTGTTTTTTCAATGGAAACGTGTATCTTTGCTGTGCAGTTCGATATATCACTTTTCAGTTTTCCTGTATTGTAAATTGAGTGAGCGACACACATGTGATTCCCTTTAAAGGTAGTGCTTTGCTTTTCTGTTCTTTCGTTGGAAGCATGTTCCTGTGCTGTACAGTGTGATATATCACTTTTCAGTTTTCCTGTATTCCTAATTGAGCGTGCGTCACACATGTGATTTAATTTACACAGTATTGCTTTTTACGATTACGTTCTTTCATTGGAAACTTGTTCCTGTTAGGAACAAGTTAGGGTTAGGGTTAGGGTTAGGGTTAGGGTTAGGGTTAGGGTTAGGGTAGGGTTAGGGTTAGGGTTAGGGTTAGGGTTTAGGGTTAGGGTTAGTGATAGGGTTAGGGTTAGAGTTAAGGTTAGGCGGTTAGGATTAGGGTTATATCACTTTTCAGTTTTCCTGTTATAATAATTGAACAGGCGACACGTATGTGAATTAGTTTTCAAAGTTGTGCTTTGCGTTTCTGTTCTTTCAATGGACACTTGTTTCTTTGCCGTACATTTCGATATATAAATTTTCAGTTTTCCTGTATTCCTAATTGAGCGAGCGACACTCATTTGATTTAGTTTTTAAAGTGGTGCTTTGCTTTTCTATTCTTTCTTTCGAAAATTATTCCTGCGCTGTACAGTGTGTTATATCACTTTTCAGTTTTCCTGTATTCCTAATTGAGCAAGCGACACACATGTGATTCGGTTTAAAGTTAGTGCTTTGCTTTTCTGTTCTTTCGTGGGAAAATTGTTCCTGTGCTGTACAGTGTGATATTTCACTTTTCAGTTTTCCTGTATTCCTAATTGAGCGAGCGACACACATGTGATTTAGTTTTTAAAGTGGGGCTTTACTTTTCTGTTCTTTCGTTCAAAACTTGTTTTTGTGCTGTACAGTGCGTTATATCACTTTTCAGTTTTCCTGTTATAATAATTGAACTGGCGACACGTATGTGAATTAGTTAACAAAGTACTGCTTTGTTTTTCTGTTCTTTCATTGGAAACTTGTTCCTGTGCTGTACAGTGTGTTATATCACTTTTATGTTTTACTGTATTTCTAATTGAGCGAGCGACACACAGGTAATTTAGTTTTTAAAGTAGTGCTTTGCTTTTCTGTTCTTTTGTTCGAAACTTGTTCCTGAGCTATACAGTGCGTTATATCACTTTTCAGTTTTCCTGTATTCCTAATTGAGAGTGCGTCACACATGTGATTTAGTTTACACAGTAGTGCTTTTTACGTTTACGTTCTTTCATTGGAAACTTGTTCCTATTAGGAACAAGTTAGGGTTAGGGTTAGGGTTAGGGTTAGGGTTAGGGTTAGGGTAGGGTTAGGGTTAGGGTTAGGGTTAGGGTTAGGGTTTAGGGTTAGGGTTAGTGTTAGGGTTAGGGTTAGAGTTAAGGTTAGGCGGTTAGGGTTAGGGTTATATCACTTTTCAGTTTTCCTGTTATAATAATTGAACAGGCGACACGTATGTGAATTAGTTTTCAAAGTTGTGCTTTGCGTTTCTGTTCTTTCAATGGAAACTTGTTTCTTTTCCGTACAGTTCGATATATCACTTTTCAGTTTTCCTGTATTCCTAATTGAGCGAGCGACACACATGTGATTTAGTTTTTAAAGTGGGGCTTTACATTTCTGTTCTTTCGTTCAAAACTTGTTTTTGTGCTGTACAGTGCGTTATATCACTTTTCAGTTTTCCTGTTATAATAATTGAACTGGCGACACGTATGTGAATTAGTTAACAAAGTACTGCTTTGTTTTTCTGTTCTTTCATTGGAAACTTGTTCCTGTGCTGTACAGTGTGTTATATCACTTTTATGTTTTACTGCATTTCTAATTGAGCGAGCGACACACAGGTAATTTAGTTTTTAAAGTAGTGCTTTGCTTTTCTGTTCTTTCGTTGGAAACTTGTTCCTGTGCTGTACAGTGTGATATATCACATTTCAGTATTCCTGTATTCCTAATTGAGCGAGCGACACACATGTGATTTAGTTTACACAGTAGTGCTTTTTACGTTTACGTTCTTTCATTGGAAACTTGTTCCTGTTAGGAACAAGTTAGGGTTAAGGTTAGGGTTAGGGTTAGGGTTAGGGTTAGGGTTAGGGTTAGGGTTTAGGGTTAGGGTTATATCACTTTTCAGTTTTCCTGTTATAATAATTGAACAGGCGACACGTATGTGAATTAGTTTTCAAAGTTGTGCTTTGCCTTTCTGTTCTTTCAATGGAAACTAGTTTCTTTGCTGTGCAGTTCGATATATCACTTTTCAGTTTTCATGTATTCTAAATTGAGCGGGCGACACACATGTGATTCCGTTTAAAGGTAGTGCTTTGCTTTTCTGTTCTTTCATTGGAAACTTGTTCCTGTGCTGTACAGTGTGATATATCACTTTTCAGTTTTCCTGTATTCCTAATTGAGAGTGCATCACACATGTGTTAGTTTACACAGTAGTGCTTTTTACGTTTACGTTCTTTCATTGGAAACTTGTTCCTATTAGGAACAAGTTAGGGTTAGGGTTAGGGTTAGGGTTAGGGTTAGGGTTAGGGTAGGGTTAGGGTTAGGGTTAATGTTAGGGTTTAGGGTTAGGGTTAGTGTTAGGGTTAGGGTTAGAGTTAAGGTTAGGCGGTTAGGGTTAGGGTTATATCACTTTTCAGTTTTCCTGTTATAATAATTGAACAGGCGACACGTATGTGAATTAGTTTTCAAAGTTGTGCTTTGCGTTTCTCTTCTTTCAATGGAAACTTGTTTCTTTGCCGTACAGTTCGACATATCACTTTTCAGTTTTCCTGTACTCCTAATTGTGCGAGCGACACACATGTGATTCCATTTAAAAGTACTGCTTTGCTTTTCTGTTCTTTCGTTCGAAACTTGTTCCTGTGCTATACAGTGCGTTATATCACTTTCCAGTTTTCCTGTTATAATAATTGAACAGGTGACACGTATGAGAATTAGTTAACAAAGTAGTGCTTTGCTTTTCTGTTCTTTCATTGGAAACTTGTTCCTGTGCTGTACAGTGCGTTATATCACTTTTCAGTTTTCCTGTTATAATAATTGAACAGGCGACACGTATGTGAATTAGTTTTCAAAGTTGTGCTTTGCGTTTCTGATCTTTCAATGTAAACTAGTTTCTTTGCTGTGCAGTTCGATATATCATTTTTCAGTTTTCATGTATTCTAAATTGAGCGGGCGACACACATGTGATTCCGTTTAAAGGTATTGCTTTGCTTTTCTGTTCTTTCATTGGAAACTTATTCCTGTTAGGAACAAGTTAGGGTTAGGGTTAGGGTTAGGGTTACGGTTAGGGTTAGGGTAGGGTTAGGGTTAGGGTTAGGGTTAGGGTTAGGGTTAGGGTTAGGGTTTAGGGTTAGGGTTAGTGTTAGGGTTAGGGTTAGAGTTAAGGTTAGGCGGTTAGGATTAGGGTTATATCACTTTTCAGTTTTCCTGTTATAATAATTGAACAGGCGACACGTATGTGAATTAGTTTTCAAAGTTGTGCTTTGCGTTTCTGTTCTTTCAATGGACACTTGTTTCTTTGCCGTACAGTTCGATATATAACTTTTCAGTTTTCCTGTATTCCTAATTGAGCGAGCGACACTCATTTGATTTAGTTTTTAAAGTGGTGCTTTGCTTTTCTGTTCTTTCTTTCCAAAATTATTCCTGCGCTGTACAGTGCGTTATATCACTTTTCAGTTTTCCTGTATTCCTAATTGAGCAAGCGACACACATGTGATTCGGTTTAAAGTTAGTGCTTTGCTTTTATCTTCTTTCGTTGGAAACTTGTCCCTGTGCTGTACAGTGTGATATATCACTTTTCAGTTTTCCTGTATTCCTAATTGAGCGAGCGACACACATGTGATTTAGTTTACACAGTAGTGCTTTTTACGTTTACGTTCTTTCATTGGAAACTTGTTCCTGTTAGGAACAAGTTAGGGTTAGGTTTAGGGTTAGGATTAGGGTTAGGGTTAGGGTTAGGGTAGGGTTAGGGTTAGGGTTAGGGGTAGGGTTAGGGTTTAGGGTTAGGGTTAGTGTTAGAGTTAGGGTTAGAGTTAAGGTTAGGCGGTTATTGTTAGGGTTATATCACTTTTCAATTTTCCTGTTATAATAACTGAACAGGCGACACGTATGTGAATTAGTTTTCAAAGTTGTGCTTTGCGTTTCTGTTCTTTCTATGGAAACTTGTTTCTTTGCCGTACATTTCGATATATCACTTTTCAGTTTTCCTGTATTCCTAATTGAGCGAGCAACACTCATTTGATTTAGTTTTTAAACTGGTGCTTTGCTTTTCTCTTCTTTCATTCGAAAATTGTTCCTGTGCTGTACAGTGCGTTATATAACTTTTCAGTTTTCCTGTATTCCTAATTGAGCGAACGACACACATGTGATTTAGTTTTTAAAGTAGTGCTTTGCTTTTCTGGTCTTTCGTTTGAAACTTGTTCCTGTGCTGTACAGTTTGATATATCACTTTTCAGTTTTCCTGTACTCCTAATTGAGCGAGCGACACACATGTGATATTGTTTTTAAAGTGGTGCTTTACTTTTCTGTTCTTTCGTTCGAAAGTTGTTCCTGTGCTGTACAGTGCGTTATATCACTTTTCAGTTTTCCTGTTATAATAATTGAATAGGCGACACGTATGAGAATTAGTTAACAAAGTAGTGCTTTGCTTTTCTGTTCTTTCATTGGAAACTTTTTCCTGTGCTGTACAGTGTGTTATATCACTTTTCAGTTTTCCTGTATTCCTAATTGAGGGAGCGACACACATGTGATTCGGTTTAAAGGTAGTGCTTTGCTTTTCTGTTCTTTCGTGGGAAACTTGTTCCTGTGCTGTACAGTGTGATATATCACTTTTCAGTTTTCCTGTATTCCTAATTGAGCTAGCGACACACATGTGATTTAGTTTACACAGTAGTGCTTTTTACGTTTACGTTCTTTCATTGGAAACTTGTTCCTGTTAGGAACAAGTTAGGGTTAGGGTTAGGGTTAGGGTAGGGTTAGGATTAGTGCTAGGGTTAGGGTTAGAGTTAAGGTTAGGGGGTTTGGATTAGGGTTATATCACTCTTCATTTTTCCTGTTATAATAATTGAACAGGCGACACGTATGTGAATTAGTTTTCAAAGTTGTGCTTTGCGTTTCTGTTCTTTCAATGGACACTTGTTTCTTTGCCGTACAGTTCGATATGTCACTATTCAGTTTTCCTGTGCTCCTAATTGTGCGAGTGACACACATGTGATTCCATTTAAAAGTACTGCTTTGCTTTTCTGCTCTTTCGTTCGAAACTTGTTCCTGTGCTGTACAGTGCGTTATATCACTTTTCAGTTTTCCTGTTATAATAATTGAACAGGCGACACGTATGTGAATTAGTTTTCAAAGTTGTGCTTTGCGTTTCTGTTCTTTCAAGGGAAACTTGTTTCTTTGCTGTGCAGTTCGATATATCACTTTTCAGTTTTCCTGTATTGTAAATTGAGCGAGCGACACACATGTGATTCCGTTTAAAGGTAGTGCTTTGCTTTTCTGTTCTTTCGTTGGAAACATGTTCCTGTGCTGTACAGTGTGATATATCACTTTTCAGTTTTCCTGTATTCCTAATTGAGCGTGTGTCACACATGTGATTTAATTTACACAGTATTGCTTTTTACAATTACGTTCTTTCATTGGAAACTTGTTCCTGTTAGGAACAAGTTAGGGTTAGGGTTAGGGCTAGGGTTAGGTTTAGGGTTAGGGTTAGGGTTAGGGTAGGGTTAGGGTTAGTGTCAGGGTTAGGGTTAGGGTTAGGGTTTAGGGTTAGGGTTAGTGTTAGGGTTAGGGTTAGAGTTAAGGTTAGGCGGTTAGGATTAGGGTTATATCACTCTTCATTTTTCCTGTTATAATAATTGAACAGGCGACACGTATGTGAATTAGTTTTCAAAGTTGTGCTTTGCGTTTCTGTTCTTTCAATGGACACTTGTTTCTTTGCCGTACAGTTCTATATATAACTTTTCAGTTTTCCTGTATTCCTAATTGAGCGAGCGACACTCATTTGATTTAGTTTTTAAAGTGGTGCTTTGCTTTTCTGTTCTTTCTTTGGAAAATTATTCCTGCGCTGTACAGTGCGTTATATCACTTTTCAGTTTTCCTGTATTCCTAATTGAGCAAGCGACACACATGTGATTCGGTTTAAAGTTAGTACTTTGCTTTTCTCTTCTTTCGTTGGAAACTTGTCCCTGGGCTGTACAGTGTGATATATCAGTTTTCAGTTTTCCTGTATTCCTAATTGAGCGAGCGACACACATGTGATTCCGTTTAAAGGTAGTGCTTTCCTTTTCTGTTCTTTCGTTGGAAAATTGTTCCTGTGCTGTACAGTGTGATATTTCACGTTTCAGTTTTCCTTTATTCCTAATTGAGCGAGCGACACACATGTGATTTAGTTTTTAAAGTGGGGCTTTACTTTTCTGTTCTTTTGTTCAAAACTTGTTTTTGTGCTGTACAGTGCGTTATATCACTTTTCAGTTTTCCTGTTATAATAATTGAACAGGCGACACGTATGAGAATTAGTTAACAAAGTAGTGCTTTGCTTTTCTGTTCTTTCATTGGAAACTTGTTCCTGTGCTTACAGTGTGTTATATCACTTTTCAGTTTTCCTGTTATAATAATTGAACAGGCGACACGTATGTGAATTAGTTTTCAAAGTTGTGCTTTGCGTTTCTCTTCTTTCAATGGAAACTTGTTTCTTTGCCGTACAGTTCGATATATCACTTTTCAGTTTTCCTGTACTCCTAATTGTGTGAGCAACACACATGTGATTCCATTTAAAAGTACTGCTTTGCTTTTCTGTTCTTTCGTTCGAAACTTGTTCCTGTGCTGTACAGTGCGTTACATCACTTTCCAGTTTTCCTGTTATAATAATTGAACAGGCGACACGTATGAGAATTAGTTAACAAAGTAGTGCTTTGCTTTTCTGTTCTTTCATTGGAAACTTGTTCCTGTGCTGTGCAGTGCGTGATATCACTTTTCAGTTTTCCTGTTATAATAATTGAACAGGCGACACGTATGTGAATTAGTTTTCAAAGTTGTGCTTTGCCTTTCTGTTCTTTCAATGTAAACTAGTTTATTTGCTGTGCAGTTCGATATATCACTTTTCAGTTTTCATGTATTCTAAATTGAGCGGACTACACACATGTGATTCCGTTTAAAGGTAGTGCTTTGCTTTTCTGTTCTTTCATTGGAAACTTGTTCCTGTGCTGTACAGTGTGATATATCACTTTTCAGTTTTCCTGTATTCCTAATTGAGAGTGCGTCACACATGTGATTTAGTTTACACAGTAGTGCTTTTTACGTTTACGTTCTTTCATTGGAAACTTGTTCCTGTTAGGAACAAGATAGGGTTAGGGTTAGGGTTAGGGTAGGGTTAGGGTTAGTGCTAGGGTTAGGGTTAGAGTTAAGGTTAGGCGGTTAGGATTAGGGTTATATCACTTTTCAGTTTTCCTGTTATAATAATTGAACAGGCGACACGTATGTGAATTAGTTTTCAAAGTTGTGCTTTACGTTTCTGTTCTTTCAATTGACACTTGTTTCTTTGCCGTACAGTTCGATATATAACTTTTCAGTTTTCCTGTATTCCTAATTGAGCGAGCGACACTCATTTGATTTAGTTTTTAAAGTGGTGCTTTGCTTTTCTGTTCTTTCTTTCCAAAATTATTCCTGCGCTGTACAGTGCGTTATATCACTTTTCAGTTTTCCTGTATTCCTAATTGAGCAACCGACACACATGTGATTCGGTTTAAAGTTAGTGCTTTGCTTTTCTCTTCTTTCGTTGGAAACTTGTCCCTGTGCTGTACAGTGTGATATATCACTTTTCAGTTTTCCTGTATTCCTAATTGAGCGAGCGACACACATGTGATTTAGTTTACACAGTAGTGCTTTTTACGTTTACGTTCTTTCATTGGAAACTTGTTCCTGTTAGGAACAAGTTAGGGTTAGGGTTAGGGTTAGGATTAGGGTTAGGGTTAGGGTTAGGGTAGGGTTAGGGTTAGGGTTAGGGGTAGGGTTAGGGTTTATGGTTAGGGTTAGTGTTAGAGTTAGGGTTAGAGTTAAGGTTAGGCGGTTAGGGTTAGGGTTATATCACTTTTCAATTTTCCTGTTATAATAATTGAACAGGCGACACGTATGTGAATTAGTTTTCAAAGTTGTGCTTTGAGTTTCTGTTCTTTCTATGGAAACTTGTTTTTTTGCCGTACAGTTCGATATATCACTTTTCAGTTTTCCTGTATTCCTAATTGAGCGAGCAACACTCATTTGATTTAGTTTTTAAACTGGTGCTTTGCTTTTCTCTTCTTTCATTCGAAAATTGTTCCTGTGCTGTAGAGTGCGTTATATCACTTTTCAGTTTTCCTGTATTCCTAATTGAGCAAGCGACACACATGTGATTTAGTTTTTAAAGTAGTGCTTTGCTTTTCTGGTCTTTTGTTTGAAACTTGTTCCTGTGCTGTACAGTTTGATATATCACTTTTCAGTTTTCCTGTACTCCTAATTGAGCGAGCGACACACATGTGATATTGTTTTTAAAGTGGTGCTTTACTTTTCTGTTCTTTCGTTCGAAACTTGTTCCTGTGCTGTACAGTGCGTTATATCACTTTTCAGTTTTCCTGTTATAATAATTGAATAGGCGACACGTATGAGAATTAGTTAACAAAGTAGTGCTTTGCTTTTCTGTTCTTTCATTGGAAACTTTTTCCTGTGCTGTACAGAGTGTTATATCACTTTTCAGTTTTCCTGTATTCCTAATTGAGCGAGCGACACACATGTGATTCCGTTTAAAGGTAGTGCTTTCCTTTTCTGTTCTTTCGTTGGAAAATTGTTCCTGTGCTGTACAATGTGATATTTCACTTTTCAGTTTTCCTGTATTCCTAATTGAGCGAGCGACACACATGTGATTCGGTTTAAAGGTAGTGCTTTGCTTTTCTGTTCTTTCGTTGGAAACTTGTTCCTTTTAGGAACAAGTTAGGGTTAGGGTTAGGGTTAGGGTAGGGTTAGGGTTAGTGCTAGGGTTAGGGTTAGAGTTAAGGTTAGGGGGTTTGGATTAGGGTTATATCACTTTTCAGTTTTCCTGTTATAATAATTGAACAGGCGACACGTATGTGAATTAGTTTTCAAAGTTGTGCTTTGCATTTCTGTTCTTTCAATGGAAACTTGTTTCTTTGCCGTACAGTTCGATATATCACTATTCAGTTTTCCTGTACTCCTAATTGTGCGAGTGACACACATGTGATTCCATTTAAAAGTACTGCTTTGCTTTTCTGTTCTTTCGTTCGAAACTTGTTCCTGTGCTGTACAGTGCGTTATATCACTTTTCAGTTTTCCTGTTATAATAATTGAACAGGCGACACGTATGTGAATTACTTTTCAAAGTTGTGCTTTGCGTTTCTGTTCTTTAAAGGGAAACTTGTTTATTTGCTGTGCAGTTCGATATATCACTTTTCAGTTTTCCTGTATTGTAAATTGAGCGAGCGACACACATGTGATTCCGTTTAAAGGTAGTGCTTTGCTTTTCTGTTCTTTCGTTGGAAACATGTTCCTGTGCTGTACAGTGTGATATATCACTTTTCAGTTTTCCTGTATTCCTAATTGAGCGTGCGTCACACATGTGATTTAATTTACACAGTATTGCTTTTTACGATTATGTTCTTTCATTGGAAACTTGTTCCTGTTAGAAACAAGTTAGGGTTAGGGTTAGGGTTAGGGTTAGGGTTAGGGTTAGGGTAGGGTTAGGGTTAGGGTTAAGGTTAGGGTTAGGGTTAGGGTTAGGGTTAGGGTTTAGGGTTAGGGTTAGTGTTAGGGTTAGGGTTAGAGTTAAGGTTAGGCGGTTAGGATTAGGGTTATATCACTTTTCAGTTTTCCTGTTATAATAATTGTACAGGCGACACGTATGTGAATTAGTTTTCAAAGTTGTGCTTTGCGTTTCTGTTCTTTCAATGGACACTTGTTTCTTTGCCATACAGTTCGATATATCACTTTTCAGTTTTCCTGTATTCCTAATTGAGTGAGCGACACTCATTTGATTTAGTTTTTAAAGTGGTGCTTTGCTTTTCTGTTCTTTCTTTGGGAAATTATTCCTGCGCTGTACAGTGCGTTGTATCACTTTTCAGTTTTCCTGTATTCCTAATTGAGCAAGCGACACACATGTGATTCGGTTTAAAGTTAGTGCTTTGCTTTTCTCTTCTTTCGTTGGAAACTTGTCCCTGTGCTGTACAGTGTGATATATCAGTTTTCAGTTTTCCTGTATTCCTAATTGAGCGAGCGACAAACATGTGATTCCGTTTAAAGGTCGTGCTTTCCTTTTCTGTTCTTTCGTTGGAAAATTGTTCCCGTGCTGTACAGTGTGATATTTCACGTTTCAGTTTTCCTTTATTCCTAATTGAGCGAGCGACACACATGTGATTTAGTTTTTAAAGTGGGGCTTTACTTTTCTGTTCTTTTGTTCAAAACTTGTTTTTGTGCTGTACAGTGCGTTATATCACTTTTCAGTTTTCCTGTTATAATAATTGAACAGGCGACACGTATGTGAATTAGTTAACAAAGTAGTGCTTTGCTTTTCTGTTCTTTCATTGGAAACTATTCCTGTGCTGTACAGTGTGTTATATCAATTTTCAGTTTTCCTGTATTCCTAATTGAGCGAGCGACACACAGGTAATTTAGTTTTTAAAGTAGTGCTTTGCTTTTCTGTTCTTTCGTTCGAAACTTGTTCCTGTGCTGTACAGTGCGTTATATCACTTGTCAGTTTTTCTGTATTCCTAATTGAGCGAGCGACACACATGTGATTCGGTTTAAAGTTAGTGCTTTGCTTTTCTGTTCTTTCCTTGGAAACTTGTTCCTGTGCTGTACAGTGTGATATATCACTTTTCAGTTTTCCTGTATTCCTAATTTAGCGAGCGACACATATGTGATTTAGTTTACACAGTAGTGCTTTTTATGTTTACGTTCTTTCATTGGAAACTTGTTCCTGTTAGGATCAAGTTAGGGTTAGGTTTAGGGTTAGGGTTAGGGTAGGGTTAGGGTTAGGGTTAGGGTTAGGGTTAGGATTAGGGTTAGGGTTAGGGTAGGGCTAGGGTTAGGGTTAGGGTTAGAGTTAGGGATAGGGGGTTAGGGTTTTGGGTTAGGGTTATATCACTTTTCAGTTTTCCTGTTATAATAATTGAACAGGCGACACGTATGTGAATTAGTTTTCAAAGTTGTGCTTTGCGTTTCTCTTCTTTCAATGGAAACTTGTTTCTTTGCTGTACAGTTCGATATATCACTTTTCAGTTTTCATGTACTCCTAATTGTGCGAGCGACACACATGTGATTCCATTTAAAAGTACTGCTTTGCTTTTCTGTTCTTTCGTTCGAAACTTGTTCCTGTGCTGTACAGTGCGTTATATCACTTTCCAGTTTTCCTGTTATACTAATTGAACAGGCGACACGTATGAGAATTAGTTAACAAAGTAGGGCTTTGCTTTTCTGTTCTTTCATTGGAAACTTGTTCCTGTGCTGTACAGTGCGTTATATCACTTTTCAGTTTTCCTGTTATAATAATTGAACAGGCGTCACGTATGTGAATTAGTTTTCAAAGTTGTGCTTTTCGTTTCTGTTCTTTCAATGGAAACTAGTTTCTTTGCTGTGCAGTTCGATATATCACTTTTCAGTTTTCATGTATTCTAAATTGAGCGGGCGACACACATGTGATTCCGTTTAAAGGTAGTGCTTTGCTTTTCTGTTCTTTCATTGGAAACTTGTTCCTGTGCTGTACAGTGTGATATATCACTTTTCAGTTTTCCTGTATTCCTAATTGAGAGTGCGTCACACATGTGTTAGTTTACACAGTAGTGCTTTTTACGTTTACGTTCTTTCATTGGAAACTTGTTCCTATTAGGAACAAGTTAGGGTTAGGGTTAGGGTTAGGGTTAGGGTTAGGGTAGGGTTAGGGTTAGGGTTAGGGTTAGGGTTAGGGTTTAGGGTTAGGGTTAGTGTTAGGGTTAGGGTTAGAGTTAAGGTTAGGCGGTTAGGGTTAGGGTTATATCACTTTTCAGTTTTCCTGTTATAATAATTGAACAGGCGACACGTATGTGAATTAGTTTTCAAAGTTGTGCTTTGCGTTTCTGTTCTTTCAATGGAAACTTGTTTCTTTGCCGTACAGTTCGATATATCACTTTTCAGTTTTCCTGTATTCCTAATTGAGCGAGCGACACTCATTTGATTTAGTTTTTAAAGTGGTGCTTTGCTTTTCTGTTCTTTCTTTTGAAAATTGTTCCTGTGCTGTACAGTGCGTTATATCACTTTTCAGTTTTCCTGTATTCCTAATTGAGCGAGCGACACACATGTGATTCGGTTTAAAGGTAGTGCTTTTGTTTTCTGTTCTTTCGTTGGAAAATTGTTCCTGTGCTGTACAGTGTGATATTTCACTTTTCAGTTTTCCTGTACTCTTCATTGCGCGAGCGACATACATGTGATTTAGTTTTTAAAGTGGTGCTTTACTTTTCTGTTCTTTCGTTCGAAACTTGTTCCTGTGCTGTACAGTGCGTTATATCACTTTTCAGTTTTTCTGTTATAATAATTGAACAGGCGACACGTATGTGAATTAGTTAACAAAGTAGTGCTTTGCTTTTCTGTTCTTTCACTGGAAACTATTCCTGTGCTGTACTGTGTGTTATATCACTTTTCAGTTTTCCTGTATTCCTAATTGAGCGAGCGACACACAGGTAATTTAGTTTTTAAAGTAGTGCTTTGCTTTTCTGTTCTTTCGTTCGAAACTTGTTCCTGTGCTGTACAGTGCGTTATATCACTTTTCAGTTTTTCTGTATTCCTAATTGAGCGAGCGACACACATGTGATTCGGTTTAAAGTTAGTGCTTTGCTTTTCTGTTCTTTCTTTGGAAACTTTTTCCTGTGCTGTACAGTGTGATATATCACTTTTCAGTTTTCCTGTATTCCTAATTTAGCGAGCGACACATATGTGATTTAGTTTACACAGTTGTGCTTTTTATGTTTACGTTCTTTCATTGGAAACTTGTTCCTGTTAGGATCAAGTTAGGGTTAGGGTTAGGGTTAGGGTAAGGGTAGGGTTAGGGTTAGGGTTAGGGTTAGGGTTAGGGTTAGGGTAGGGTTAGGGTTAGGGTTAGGGTTAGAGTTAGGGTTAGGGGGTTAGGGTTAGGGTTAGGGTTATATCACTTTTCAGTTTTCCTGTTATAATAATTGAAAGGCGACACGTATGTGAATTAGTTTTCAAAGTTGTGCTTTGCGTTTCTCTTCTTTCAATGGAAACTTGTTTCTTTGCCGTAAAGTTCGATATATCACTTTTCAGTTTTCCTGTATTCCTAATTGAGCGTGCGTCACACATGTGATTTAATTTACACAGTATTGCTTTTTACGATTACGTTCTTTCATTGGAAACTTGTTCCTGTTAGAAACAAGTTAGGGTTAGAGTTAGGGTTAGGGTTAGGGTTAGGGTTAGGGTTAGGGTAGGGTTAGTGTTAGGGTTAGGGTTAGGGTTAGGGTTTGGGTTTAGGGTTAGGGTTAGTGTTAGGGTTAGGGTTAGAGTTAAGGTTAGGCGGTTAGGATTAGGGTTATATCACTTTTCAGTTTTCCTGTTATAATAATTGTACAGGCGACACGTATGTGAATTAGTTTTCAAAGTTGTGCTTTGCGTTTCTGTTCTTTCAATGGACACTTGTTTCTTTGCCGTACAGTTCGATATATCACTTTTCAGTTTTCCTGTATTCCTAATTGAGTGAGCGACACTCATTTGATTTAGTTTTTAAAGTGGTGCTTTGCTTTTCTGTTCTTTCTTTGGGAAATTATTCCTGCGCTGTACAGTGCGTTGTATCACTTTTCAGTTTTCCTGTATTCCTAATTGAGCAAGCGACACACATGTGATTCGGTTTAAAGTTAGTGCTTTGCTTTTCTCTTCTTTCGTTGGAAACTTGTCCCTGTGCTGTACAGTGTGATATATCAGTTTTCAGTTTTCCTGTATTCCTAATTGAGCGAGCGACACACATGTGATTCCGTTTAAAGGTAGTGCTTTCCTTTTCTGTTCTTTCATTGGAATCTTGTTCCTGTGCTGTACAGTGCGTTATATCACTTTCCAGTTTTCCTGTTATAATAATTGAACAGGCGACTCGTATGAGAATTAGTTAACAAAGTAGTGCTTTGCTTTTCTGTTCTTTCATTGGAAACTTGTTCCTGTGCTGTACAGTGCGTTACATCACCTTTCAGTTTTCCTGTTATAATAATTGAACAGGCGACACGTATGTGAATTAGTT
The DNA here is from genome assembly GCF_030254825.1 of Meriones unguiculatus. Taxonomy (NCBI): domain Eukaryota; kingdom Metazoa; phylum Chordata; class Mammalia; order Rodentia; family Muridae; genus Meriones; species Meriones unguiculatus. Next base: position 31,725,889 of record NC_083361.1, read on the forward strand.
TTCAAAGTTGTGCTTTGCCTTTCTGTTCTTTCAATGTAAACTAGTTTCTTTGCTGTGCAGTTCGATATATCACTTTTCAGTTTTCATGTATTCTAAATTGAGCGGGCGACACACATGTGATTCCGTTTAAAGGTAGTGCTTTGCTTTTCTGTTCTTTCATTGGAATCTTGTTCCTGTGCTGTACAGTGTGATATATCAGTTTTCAGTTTTCCTGTATTCCTAATTGAGAATGCGTCACACATGTGATTTAGTTTACACAGTAGTGCTTTTTCCGTTTAGGTTCTTTCATTGGAAACTTGTTCCTATTAGGAACAAGTTAGGGTTAGGGTTAGGGTTAGAGTTAGGGTTAGGGTTAGGGTTAGGGTTAGGGTAGGGTTAGGGTTAGGGTTAGGGTTAGGGTTAGGGTTAGGGTTAGGGTTTAGGGTTAGGGTTAGTGTTAGTGTTAGGTTTAGGGTTAGAGTTAAGGTTAGGCGGTTAGGGTTAGGGTTATATCACTTTTTAGTTTTTCTGTTATAATAATTGAACAGGCGACACGTATATGAATTAGTTTTCAAAGTTGTGCTTTGCGTTTCTGTTCTTTCAATGGAAACTTGTTTCTTTGCCGTACAGTTCGATATATCACTTTTCAGTTTTCCTGTATTCCTAATTGAGCGAGCGACACTCATTTGATTTAGTTTTTAAAGTGGTGCTTTGTTTTTCTGTTCTTTCTTTCGAAAATTGTTCCTGTGCTGTACAGTGCGTTATATCACTTTTCAGTTTTCCTGTTATAATAATTGAACAGGCGTCACGTATGTGAATTAGTTTTCAAAGTTGTGCTTTGCCTTTCTGTTCTTTCAATGGAAACTAGTTTCTTTGCTGTGCAGTTTGATATATCACTTTTCAGTTTTCATGTATTCTAAATTGAGCGGGCGACACACATGTGATTCCGTTTAAAGGTAGTGCTTTGCTTTTCTGTTCTTTCATTGGAAACTTGTTCCTGTGCTGTACAGTGTGATATATCACTTTTCAGTTTTCTTGTATTCCTAATTGAGAGTGCGTCACACATGTGTTAGTTTACACAGTAGTGCTTTTTACGTTTACGTTCTTTCATTGGAAACTTGTTCCTATTAGGAACAAGTTAGGGTTAGGGTTAGGGTTAGGGTTAGGGTTATGGTTAGGGTTAGGGTTAGGGTAGGGTTAGGGTTAGGGTTAGGGTTAGGGTTTAGGGTTAGGGTTAGTGTTAGGGTTAGGGTTAGAGTTAAGGTTAGGCGGTTAGGGTTAGTGTTATATCACTTTTCAGTTTTCCTGTTATAATAATTGAACAGGCGACACGTATGTGAATTAGTTTTCAAAGTTGTGCTTTGCGTTTCTGTTCTTTCAATGGAAACTTGTTTCTTTGCCGTACAGTTTGATATATCACTTTTCAGTTTTCCTGTGTTCCTAATTGAGCGAGCGACACACATGTGATTTAGTTTTTAAAGTGGTGCTTTGCTTTTCTGTTCTTTCTTTCGAAAATTGTTCCTGTGCTGTACAGTGCGTTATATCACTTTTCAGTTTTCCTGTATTCCTAATTGAACAAGCGACACACATGTGATTCGGTTTAAAGTTAGTGCTTTGCTTTTCTGTTCTTTCGTTGGAAACTTGTTCCTGTGCTCTACAGTGCGTTATATCACTTTTCAGTTTTCCTGTATTCCTAATTGAGCGAGCGACACACATGTGATTCGGTTTAAAGGTAGTGCTTTCCTTTTCTGTTCTTTCGTTGGAAAATTGTTCCTGTGCTGTACAGTGTGATATTTCACTTTTCAGTTTTCCTGTATTCTTAATTGCGCGAGCGACACACATGTGATTTAGTTTTTAAAGTGGTGCTTTTCTTTTCTGTTCTTTTGTTCGAAAGTTGTTCCTGTGCTGTACAGTGCGTTATATCACTTTTCAGTTTTTCTGTTATAATAATTGAACAGGCGACACGTATGTGAATTAGTTAACAAAGTAGTGCTTTGCTTTTCTGTTCTTTTATTGGAAACTATTCCTGTGCTGTACAGTGTGTTATATCACTTTTCAGTTTTCCTGTATTCCTAATTGAGCGAGCGAAACACAGGTAATTTAGTTTTTAAAGTAGTGCTTTGCTTTTCTGTTCTTTCGTTCGAAACTTGTTCCTGTGCTGTACAGTGCGTTATATCACTTTTCAGTTTTTCTGTATTCCTAATTGAGCGAGCGACACACATGTGATTCGGTTTAAAGTTAGTGCTTTGCTTTTCAGTTCTTTCGTTGGAAACTTGTTCCTGTGCTGTACAGTGTGATATATCACTTTTCAGTTTTCCTGTATTCCTAATTGAGCGAGCGACACATATGTGATTTAGTTTACACAGTAGTGCTTTTTATGTTTACGTTCTTTCATTGGAAACTTGTTTCTGAAACTTGTTCCTGTTAGGAACAAGTTAGGGTTAGGGTTAGGGTTAGAGTTAGGGTTAGGGTTAAGGTTAGGATTAGGGTTTAGGGTTAGGGTTAGTGTTAGGGTTAGGGTTAGAGTTAAGGTTAGGCGGTTAGGGTTAGGGTTATATCACTTTTCAGTTTTCCTGTTATAATAATTGAACAGGCGACACGTATGTGAATTAGTTTTCAAAGTGGTGCTTTGCTTTTCTGTTCTTTCTTTCGAAAATTGTTCCTGTGCTGTACAGTGCGTTATATCACTTTTCAGTTTTCCTGTATTCCTAATTGAGCGAGCGACACACATGTGATTCGCTTTAACGTTAGTGCTTTGCTTTTCTGTTCTTTCGTTGGAAACTTGTTCCTGTGCTGTACAGTATGATATATCACTTTTCAGTTTTCCTGTATTCCTAATTGAGCGAGCGACACACTTGTGATTTAGTTTTTAAAGTAGTGCTTTGCTTTTCTGTTCTTTCGTTCGAAACTTGTTCCTGTGCTGTACAGTGAGTTATATCACTTTTCAGTTTTCCTGTTATAATAATTGAACAGGCGACACGTATGTGAATTAGTTTTCAAAGTTGTGCTTTGCGTTTCTGTTCTTTCAATGGAAACTAGTTTCTTTGCTGTGCAGTTCGATGTATCACTTTTCAGTTTTCCTGTATTCTAAATTGAGCGCGCGACACACATGTGATTCCGTTTAAAGGTAGTGCTTTGCTTTTCTGTTCTTTCGTTGGAAACTTGTTCCTGTGCTGTACAGTGTGATATATCACTTTTCAGTTTTCCTGTATTCCTAATTGAGAGTGCGTCACACATGTGTTAGTATACACAGTAGTGCTTTTTACGTTTACGTTCTTTCATTGGAAACTTGTTCCTATTAGGAACAAGTTAGGGTTAGGGTTAGGGTTAGGGTTATTGTAGGGTTAGGGTTAGGGTTAGGGTTAGGGTTAGGATTAGGGATAGGGTTAGGGTAGGGATAGGGTTAGGGTTAGGGTTAGAGTTAGGGTTAGGGGGTTAGGGTTAGGGTTAGGGTTATATCACTTTTCAGTTTTCCTGTTATAATAATTGAACAGGCGACACGTATGTGAATTACTTTTCAAAGTTGTCTTTGCGTTTCTCTTCTTTCAATGGAAACTTGTTTCTTTGCCATACAGTTCGATATATCACTTTTCAGTTTTCCTGTACTCCTAATTGTGCGAGCGACACACATGTGATTCCATTTAAAAGTACTGCTTTGCTTTTCTGTTCTTTCGTTCGAAACTTGTTCCTGTGCTGTACAGTGCGTTATATCACTTTCCAGTTTTCCTGTTATAATAATTGAACAGGCGACTCGTATGAGAATTAGTTAACAAAGTAGTGCTTTGCTTTTCTGTTCTTTCATTGGAAACTTGTTCCTGTGCTGTACAGTGCGTTACATCACCTTTCAGTTTTCCTGTTATAATAATTGAACAGGCGACACGTATGTGAATTAGTTTTCAAAATTGTGCTTTGCCTTTCTGTTCTTTCAATGTAAACTAGTTTCTTTGCTGTGCAGTTCGATATATCACTTTTCAGTTTTCATGTATTCTAAATTGAGCGGGCGACACACATGTGATTCCGTTTAAAGGTAGTGCTTTGCTTTTCTGTTCTTTCATTGGAATCTTGTTCCTGTGCTGTACAGTGTGATATATCAGTTTTCAGTTTTCCTGTATTCCTAATTGAGAGTGCGTCACACATGTGATTTAGTTTACACAGTAGTGCTTTTTCCGTTTAGGTTCTTTCATTGGAAACTTGTTCCTATTAGGAACAAGTTAGGGTTAGGGTTAGGGTTAGAGTTAGGGTTAGGGTTAGGGTTAGGGTTAGGGTAGGGTTAGGGTTAGGGTTAGGGTTAGGGTTAGGGTTAGGGTTAGGGTTTAGGGTTAGGGTTAGTGTTAGTGTTAGGTTTAGGGTTAGAGTTAAGGTTAGGCGGTTAGGGTTAGGGTTATATCACTTTTTAGTTTTTCTGTTATAATAATTGAACAGGCGACACGTATATGAATTAGTTTTCAAAGTTGTGCTTTGCGTTTCTGTTCTTTCAATGGAAACTTGTTTCTTTGCCGTACAGTTCGATATATCACTTTTCAGTTTTCCTGTATTCCTAATTGAGCGAGCGACACTCATTTGATTTAGTTTTTAAAGTGGTGCTTTGTTTTTCTGTTCTTTCTTTCGAAAATTGTTTCTGTGCTGTACAGTGCGTTATATCACTTTTCAGTTTTCCTGTTATAATAATTGAACAGGCGTCACGTATGTGAATTAGTTTTCAAAGTTGTGCTTTGCCTTTCTGTTCTTTCAATGGAAACTAGTTTCTTTGCTGTGCAGTTTGATATATCACTTTTCAGTTTTCATGTATTCTAAATTGAGCGGGTGACACACATGTGATTCCGTTTAAAGGTAGTGCTTTGCTTTTCTGTTCTTTCATTGGAAACTTGTTCCTGTGCTGTACAGTGTGATATATCACTTTTCAGTTTTCTTGTATTCCTAATTGAGAGTGCGTCACACATGTGTTAGTTTACACAGTAGTGCTTTTTACGTTTACGTTCTTTCATTGGAAACTTGTTCCTATTAGGAACAAGTTAGGGTTAGGGTTAGGGTTAGGGTTAGGGTTATGGTTAGGGTTAGGGTTAGGGTAGGGTTAGGGTTAGGGTTAGGGTTAGGGTTTAGGGTTAGGGTTAGTGTTAGGGTTAGGGTTAGAGTTAAGGTTAGGCGGTTAGGGTTAGTGTTATATCACTTTTCAGTTTTCCTGTTATAATAATTGAACAGGCGACACGTATGTGAATTAGTTTTCAAAGTTGTGCTTTGCGTTTCTGTTCTTTCAATGGAAACTTGTTTCTTTGCCGTACAGTTTGATATATCACTTTTCAGTTTTCCTGTGTTCCTAATTGAGCGAGCGACACACATGTGATTTAGTTTTTAAAGTGGTGCTTTGCTTTTCTGTTCTTTCTTTCGAAAATTGTTCCTGTGCTGTACAGTGCGTTATATCACTTTTCAGTTTTCCTGTATTCCTAATTGAACAAGCGACACACATGTGATTCGGTTTAAAGTTAGTGCTTTGCTTTTCTGTTCTTTCGTTGGAAACTTGTTCCTGTGCTGTACAGTGTGATATATCACTTTTCAGTTTTCCTGTATTCCTAATTGAGCAAGCGACACACATGTGATTCGGTTTAAAGTTAGTGCTTTGCTTTTCTGTTCTTTCGTTGGAAACTTGTTCCTGTGCTGTACAGTGTGATATTTCACTTTTCAGTTTTCCTGTATTCCTAATTGAGCGAGCGACACATATGTGATTTAGTTTACACAGTAGTGCTTTTTACGTTTACGTTCTTTCATTGGAAACTTGTTCCTATTAGGAACAAGTTAGGGTTAGGGTTAGGGTAGGGTAAGGTTTAGGGTTAGGGTTAGGGTTAGGATTAGGGTTAGGGTTAGGGTAGGGTTAGGGTTAGGGTTAGTGTTAGAGTTAGGGTTAGGGGGTTAGGGTTATGGTTATATCACTTTTCAGTTTTCCTGTTATAATAATTGAACAGGCGACACGTATGTGAATTAGTTTTCAAAGTTGTCTTTGCGTTTCTCTTCTTTCAATGGAAACTTGTTTCTTTGCCGTACAGTTCGATATATCACTTTTCAGTTTTCCTGTACTCCTAATTGAGCGAGCGACACTCATTTGATTTAGTTTTTAAAGTGGTGCTTTGTTTTTCTGTTCTTTCTTTCGAAAATTGTTCCTGTGCTCTACAGTGCGTTATATCACTTTTCAGTTTTCCTGTATTCCTAATTGAGCGAGCGACACACATGTGATTCGGTTTAAAGGTAGTGCTTTCCTTTTCTGTTCTTTCGTTGGAAAATTGTTCCTGTGCTGTACAGTGTGATATTTCACTTTTCAGTTTTCCTGTATTCTTAATTGCGCGAGCGACACACATGTGATTTAGTTTTTAAAGTGGTGCTTTTCTTTTCTGTTCTTTTGTTCGAAAGTTGTTCCTGTGCTGTACAGTGCGTTATATCACTTTTCAGTTTTCCTGTTATAATAATTGAACAGGCGACACGTATGTGAATTACTTTTCAAAGTTGTCTTTGCGTTTCTCTTCTTTCAATGGAAACTTGTTTCTTTGCCATACAGTTCGATATATCACTTTTCAGTTTTCCTGTACTCCTGATTGTGCGAGCGACACACATGTGATTCCATTTAAAAGTACTGCTTTGCTTTTCTGTTCTTTCGTTCGAAACTTGTTCCTGTGCTGTACAGTGCGTTATATCACTTTCCAGTTTTCCTGTTATAATAATTGAACAGGCGACTCGTATGAGAATTAGTTAACAAAGTAGTGCTTTGCTTTTCTGTTCTTTCATTGGAAACTTGTTCCTGTGCTGTACAGTGCGTTACATCACCTTTCAGTTTTCCTGTTATAATAATTGAACAGGCGACACGTATGTGAATTAGTTTTCAAAGTTGTGCTTTGCCTTTCTGTTCTTTCAATGTAAACTAGTTTCTTTGCTGTGCAGTTCGATATATCACTTTTCAGTTTTCATGTATTCTAAATTGAGCGGGCGACACACATGTGATTCCGTTTAAAGGTAGTGCTTTGCTTTTCTGTTCTTTCATTGGAATCTTGTTCCTGTGCTGTACAGTGTGATATATCAGTTTTCAGTTTTCCTGTATTCCTAATTGAGATTGCGTCACACATGTGATTTAGTTTACACAGTAGTGCTTTTTCCGTTTAGGTTCTTTCATTGGAAACTTGTTCCTATTAGGAACAAGTTAGGGTTAGGGTTAGGGTTAGAGTTAGGGTTAGGGTTAGGGTTAGGGTTAGGGTAGGGTTAGGGTTAGGGTTAGGGTTAGGGTTAGGGTTAGGGTTAGTGTTAGGGTTAGGGTTAGAGTTAAGGTTAGGCGGTTAGGGTTAGTGTTATATCACTTTTCAGTTTTCCTGTTATAATAATTGAACAGGCGACACGTATGTGAATTAGTTTTCAAAGTTGTGCTTTGCGTTTCTGTTCTTTCAATGGAAACTTGTTTCTTTGCCGTACAGTTTGATATATCACTTTTCAGTTTTCCTGTGTTCCTAATTGAGCGAGCGACACACATGTGATTTCGTTTTTAAAGTGGTGCTTTGCTTTTCTGTTCTTTCTTTCGAAAATTGTTCCTGTGCTGTACAGTGCGTTATATCACTTTTCAGTTTTCCTGTATTCCTAATTGAACAAGCGACACACATGTGATTCGGTTTAAAGTTAGTGCTTTGCTTTTCTGTTCTTTCGTTGGAAACTTGTTCCTGTGCTGTACAGTGTGATATATCACTTTTCAGTTTTCCTGTATTCCTAATTGAGCAAGCGACACACATGTGATTCGGTTTAAAGTTAGTGCTTTGCTTTTCTGTTCTTTCGTTGGAAACTTGTTCCTGTGCTGTACAGTGTGATATTTCACTTTTCAGTTTTCCTGTATTCCTAATTGAGCGAGCGACACATATGTGATTTAGTTTACACAGTAGTGCTTTTTACGTTTACGTTCTTTCATTGGAAACTTGTTCCTATTAGGAACAAGTTAGGGTTAGGGTTAGGGTAGGGTAAGGTTTAGGGTTAGGGTTAGGGTTAGGATTAGGGTTAGGGTTAGGGTAGGGTTAGGGTTAGGGTTAGTGTTAGAGTTAGGGTTAGGGGGTTAGGGTTATGGTTATATCACTTTTCAGTTTTCCTGTTATAATAATTGAACAGGCGACACGTATGTGAATTAGTTTTCAAAGTTGTCTTTGCGTTTCTCTTCTTTCAATGGAAACTTGTTTCTTTGCCGTACAGTTCGATATATCACTTTTCAGGTTTCCTGTACTCCTAATTGTGCGAGCGACACACATGTGATTCCATTTTAAAGTACTGCTTTGCTTTTCTGTTCTTTCGTTCGAAACTTGTTCCTGTGCTGTACAGTGCGTTATATCACTTTTCAGTTTTCCTGTTATAATAATTGAACAGGCGACACGTATATGAATTAGTTTTCAAAGTTGTGCTTTGCGTTTCTGTTCTTTCAATGGAAACTTGTTTCTTTGCCGTACAGTTCGATATATGACTTTTCAGTTTTCCTGTATTCCTAATTTAGCGAGCGACACACAGGTAATTTAGTTTTTAATGTAGTGCTTTGCTTTTCTGTTCTTTCGTTCGAAACTTTTTCCTGTGCTGTACAGTGCGTTATATCACTTTTCAGTTTTTCTGTATTCCTAATTGAGCGAGCGACACACATGTGATTCGGTTTAAAGTTAGTGCTTTGCTTTTCTGTTCTTTCGTTGGAAACTTGTTCCTGTGCTGTACAGTGTGATATATCACTTTTCAGTTTTCCTGTATTCCTAATTGAGCGAGTGACACATATGTGATTTAGTTTACACAGTAGTGCTTTTTATGTTTACGTTCTTTCATTGGAAACTTGTTTCTGAAACTTGTTCCTGTTAGGAACAAGTTAGGGTTAGGGTTAGGGTTAGGGTAGGGTTAGGGTTAGGGTTAGGGTTACGGTTAGGATTAGGGTTAGGGTTAGGGTAGGGTTAGGGTTAGGGTTAGGGTTAGAGGTAGTGTTAGGGGGTTAGGGTTAGGGTTAGGGTTATATCACTTTTCAGTTTTCCTGTTATAATAATTAAACAGGCGACACGTATGTGAATTAGTTTTCAAAGTTGTGCTTTGCGTTTCTGTTCTTTCAATGGAAACTTGTTTCTTTGCCGTACAGTTCGATATATCACTTTTCAGTTTTCCTGTATTCCTAATTGAGCGAGCGAAACTATTTTGATTTAGTTTTTAAATTGGTGCTTTGCTTTTCTGTTCTTTCTTTCGAAAATTGTTCCTTTGCTGTACAGTGTGTTATATCACTTTTCAGTTTTCTTGTATTCCTAATTGAGCGAGCGACACACTGGTGATTTAGTTTTTAAAGTAGTGCTTTGCTTTTCTGTTCTTTCGTTTGAAACTTGTTCCTGTACTGTACAGTTCGATATATCACTTTTCAGTTTTCCTGTACTCCTAATTGAGCGAGCGACACACATGTGATTTAGTTTTTAAAGTGGTGCTTTACTTTTCTGTTCTTTCATTCGAAACTTATTCCTGTGCTGTACAGTGTGTTATATCACTTTTCAGTTTTCCTGTTATAATAATTGAACAGGCGACACGTATGTGAATTAGTTTTCAAAGTTGTGCTTTCCTTTTCTGTTCTTTCAATGGAAACTTATTTCTTTGCTGTGCAGTACGATATATCACTTTTCAGTTTTCATGTATTCTAAATTGAGCGAGCGACGCACATGTGATTCCGTTTAAAGGTAGTGCTTTGCTTTTCTGTTCTTTCATTGGAAACTTGTTCCTGTGCTGTACAGTGTGATGTATCACTTTTCAGTTTTCCTGTATTCCTAATTGAGAGTGCGTCACACATGTGTTAGTTTACACAGTAGTGCTTTTTACGTTTACGTTCTTTCATTGGAAACTTGTTCCTATTAGGAACAAGTTAGGGTTAGGGTTAGGGTTAGGGTTAGGGTTAGGGTAGGGTTAGGGTTAGGGTTAGGGTTAGGGTTAGGGTTAGGGTTTAGGGTTAGGGTTAGTGTTAGGGTTAGGGTTAGAGTTAAGGTTAGGCAGTTAGGGTTAGGGTTATATCACTTTTCAGTTTTCCTGTATTCCTAATTGAGCGTGCGTCACACATGTGATTTAGTTTACACAGTAGTGCTTTCTACGTTTACGTTCTTTCATTGGAAACTTGTTCCTATTAGGAACAAGTTAGGGTTAGGTTTAGGGTTAGGGTTAGGGTTAGGGTTAGGGTAGGGTTAGGGTAGGGTTAGGGTTAGGGTTAGGGTTAGGGTTAGGGTTTAGGGTTAGGGTTAGTGTTAGGGTTAGGGTTAGAGTTAAGGTTAGGCGGTTAGGGTTAGTGTTATATCACTTTTCAGTTTTCCTGTTATAATAATTGAACAGGCGACACGTATGTGAATTAGTTTTCAAAGTTGTGCTTTGCGTTTCTGTTCTTTCAATGGAAACTTGTTTCTTTGCCGTACAGTTTGATATATCACTTTTCAGTTTTCCTGTATTCCTAATTGAGCGAGCGACACACATGTGATTTAGTTTTTAAAGTGGTGCTTTGCTTTTCTGTTCTTTCTTTCGAAAATTGTTCCTGTGCTGTACAATGCGTTATATCACTTTTCAGTTTTCCTGTATTCCTAATTGAGCAAGCGACACACATGTGATTCGGTTTAAAGTTAGTGCTTTGCTTTTCTGTTCTTTCGTTGGAAACTTCTTCCTGTGCTGTACAGTGTGATATTTCACTTTTCAGTTTTCCTGTATTCCTAATTGAGCAAGCGACACATATGTGATTTAGTTTACACAGTAGTGCTTTTTACGTTTACGTTCTTTCATTGGAAACTTGTTCCTATTAGGAACAAGTTAGGGTTAGGGTTAGGGTAGGGTTAGGATTAGGGTTAGGGTTAGGGTTAGGATTAGGGTTAGGGTTAGGGTAGGGTTAGGGTTAGGGTTTGGGTTAGAGTTATGGTTAGGGGGTTAGGGTTAGGGTTATATCACTTTTCAGTTTTCCTGTTATAATAATTGAACAGGCGACACGTATGTGAATTAGTTTTCAAAGTTGTCTTTGCGTTTCTCTTCTTTCAATGGAAACTTGTTTCTTTGCCGTACAGTTCGATATATCACTTTTCAGTTTTCCTGTATTCCTAATTGAGCGAGCGACACATATGTGATTTAGTTTACACAGTAGTGCTTTTTATGTTTACGTTCTTTCATTGGAAACTTGTTTCTGAAACTTGTTCCTGTTAGGAACAAGTTAGGGTTAGGGTTAGGGTTAGAGTTAGGGTAGGGTTAGGGTTAGGGTTAGGGTTAGGGTTAGGGTTAGGGTTAGGGTAGGGTTAGGGTAGGGTTAGGGTTAGGGTTAGGATTAGGGTTTAGGGTTAGGGTTAGTGTTCCTGTTAGGAACAAGTTAGGGTTAGGGTTAGGGTTAGGGTAGGGTTAGGGTTAGGGTTAGGGTTAGGATTAGGGTTAGGGTTAGGGTAGGGTTAGGGTTAGGGTTAGGGTTAGAGTTAGTGTTAGGGGGTTGGGTTAGGGTTAGGGTTATATCACTTTTCAGTTTTCCTGTTATAATAATTGAACAGGCGACACGTATGTGAATTAGTTTTCAAAGTTGTGCTTTGCGTTTCTGTTCTTTCAATGGAAACTAGTTTCTTTGCTGTGCAGTTCGATATATCACTTTTCAGTTTTCATGTATTCTAAATTGAGCGGGCGACACACATGTGATTCTGTTTAAAGGTAGTGCTTTGCTTTTCTGTTCTTTCATTGGAAACTTGTTCCTGTGCTGTACAGTGTGATATATCACTTTTCAGTTTTCCTGTATTCCTAATTGAGAGTGCGTCACACATGTGTTACTTTACACAGTAGTGCTTTTTACGTTTACGTTCTTTCATTGGAAACTTGTTCAAGTTAGGGTTAGGGTTAGGGTTAGGGTTAGGGTTAGGGTAGGGTTAGGGTTAGGGTTAGGGTTAGGGTTTAGGGTTAGGGTTAGTGTTAGGGTTAAGGTTAGAGTTAAGGTTGGGCGGTTAGGATTAGGGTTATATCACTTTTCAGTTTTCCTGTATTCCTAATTCAGCGAGCGACACTCATTTGATTTAGTTTTTAAAGTGGTGCTTTGTTTTTCTGTTCTTTCTTTCGAAAATTGTTCCTGTGCTGTACAGTGCGTTATATCACTTTTCAGTTTTCCTGTTATAATAATTGAACAGGCGTCACGTATGTGAATTAGTTTTCAAAGTTGTGCTTTGCGTTTCTGTTCTTTCAATGGAAACTAGTTTCTTTGCTGTGCAGTTCGATATATCACTTTTCAGTTTTCATGTATTCTAAATTGAGCGGGCGACACACATGTGATTCCGTTTAAAGGTAGTGCTTTGCTTTTCTGTTCTTTCATTGGAAACTTGTTCCTGTGCTGTACAGTGTGATATATCACTTTTCAGTTTTCCTGTATTCCTAATTGAGAGTGCATCACACATGTGTTAGTTTACACAGTAGTGCTTTTTACGTTTACGTTCTTTCATTTGAAACTTGTTCCTATTAGGAACAAGTTAGGCTTAGGGTAGGGTTAGGGTTATGTTTAGGGTTAGGGTTTAGGGTTAGGGTTAGTGTTAGGGTTAGGGTTAGAGTTAAGGTTAGCCGGTTAGGGTTAGGGTTATATCACTTTTCAGTTTTCCTGTTATAATATTTGAACAGGCGACACGTATGTTAATTAGTTTTCAAAGTTGTGCTTTGCGTTTCTGTTCTTTCAATGGAAACTTGTTTCTTTGCCGTACAGTTCGATATATCACTTTTCAGTTTTCCTGTATTCCTAATTGAGCGAGCGACACACATGTGATTTAGTTTTTAAAGTGGTGCTTTGCTTTTCTGTTCTTTCTTTCGAAAATTGTTCCTGTGCTGTACAGTGCGTTATATCACTTTTCAGTTTTCCTGTATTCCTAATTGAGCGAGCAACACACATGTGATTCGGTTTAAAGTTAGTACTTTGCTTTTCTGTTTTTTCGTTGGAAACTTGTTCCTGTGCTGTACAGTGTGATATATCACTTTTCAGTTTTCCTGTATTCCTAATTGAGCGAGCGACACATATGTGATTTAGTTTACACAGTAGTGCTTTTTATGTTTACGTTCTTTCATTGGAAACTTGTTTCTGAAACTTGTTCCTGTTAGGAACAAGTTAGGGTTAGGGTTAGGGTTAGGGTTAGGGTTAGGGTTAGGGTAGGGTTAGGGTTAGGGTTAGGGTTAGGGTTAGGGTTAGGATTAGGGTTAGGGTTAGGGTAGGGTTAGGGTTAGGGTTAGGCTTAGAGTTAGTGTTAGGGGGTTAGGGTTAGGGTTAGGGTTATATCACTTTTCAGTTTTCCTGATATAATAATTGAACAGGCGACACGTATGTGAATTAGTTTTCAAAGTTGTTCTTTGCGTTTCTGTTCTTTCAATGGAAACTTGTTTCTTTGCTGTGCAGTTCGATATATCACTTTTCATTTTCCTGTATTCTAAATTGAGCGAGCGACACACATGTGATTCCGTTTAAAGGTAGTGCTTTGCTTTTCTGTTCTTTCGTTGGAAACTTGTTCCTGTGCTGTACAGTGTGATATATCACTTTTTAGTTTTCCTGTATTCCTAATTGAGAGTGCGTCACACATGTGTTAGTTTACACAGTAGTGCTTTTTACGTTTACGTTCTTTCATTGGAAACTTGTTCCTATTATGAACAAGTTAGGTTTAGGGTTAGGGTAGGGGTAGGGTTAGGGTTAGGGTTAGGGTTAGGGTTAGGATTAGGGTTAGGGTTAGGGTAGGGTTAGGGTTAGGGTTAGGGTTAGAGTTAGGGTTAGGGTTAGAGTTAGGGTTGGGGTTAGGATTAGGGTTTAGGGTTAGGGTTAGTGTTAGGGTTAGGGTTAGAGTTAAGGTTAGGCGGTTAGGGTTAGGGTTATATCACTTTTCAGTTTTCCTGTATAATAATTGAACAGGCGACACGTATGTGAATTAGTTTTCAAAGTTGTGCTTTGCGTTTCTGTTCTTTCAATGGAAACTTGTTTCTTTGCCGTACAGTTCGATATATCACTTTTCAGTTTTCCTGTATTCCTAATTGAGCGAGCGACACTATTTTAATTTAGTTTTTAAAGTGGTGCTTTGCTTTTCTGTTCTTTTTTTCGAAAATTGTTCCTGTGCTGTACAGTGCGTTATATCACTTTTCAGTTTTCCTGTATTCCTAATTGAGCTAGCGACACACATGTGAATCGGTTTAAAGTTAGTGCTTTGCTTTTCTGTTCTTTCGTTGGAAACTTGTTCCTGTGCTGTACAGTGTGATATATCACTTTTCAGTTTTCCTGTATTCCTAATTGAGCGAGCGACACACTTGTGATTTAGTTTTTAAAGTAGTGCTTTGCTTTTCTGTTCTTTCGTTTGAAACTTGTTCCTGTACTGTACAGTTCGATATATCACTTTTCAGTTTTCCTGTACTCCTAATTGAGCGAGCGACACACATGTGATTGAGTTTTTAAAGTGGTGCTTTACTTTTCTGTTCTTTCTTTCGAAACTTGTTCCTGTGCTGTACAGTGCATTATATCACTTTTCAGTTTTCCTGTTATAATAATTAGGGTAGGGTTAGGGTTAGGGTTAGGGTTAGAGTTAGGGTTAGGGGGTTAGGGTTAGGGTTAGGGTTATATCACTTTTCAGTTTTCCTGTTATAATAATTGAACAGGCGACACGTATGTGAATTAGTTTTCAAAGTTGTGCTTTGCGTTTCTCTTCTTTCAATGGAAAATTGTTTCTTTTCCGTACAGTTCGATATATCACTTTTCAGTTTTCCTGTACTCCTAATTGTGCGAGCGACAAACATATCATTCCATTTAAAAGTACTGCTTTGCTTTTCTGTTCTTTCGTTCGAAACTTGTTCCTGTGCTGTAGAGTGCGTTATAACACTTTTCAGTTTTCCTGTTATAATAATTGAACAGGCGACACGTATGAGAATTAGTTAACAAAGTAGTGCTTTGCTTTTCTGTTCTTTCATTGGAAACTTGTTCCTGTGCTGTACAGTGCGTTATATCACTTTTCAGTTTTCCTGTTATAATAATTGAACAGGCGACACGTATGTGAATTAGTTTTCAAAGTTGTGCTTTGCGTTTCTGTTCTTTCAATGGAAACTTGTTTCTTTGCTGTGCAGTTCGATATATCACTTTTCAGTTTTCCTGTATTCCTAATTGAGAGTGCGTCACACATGTGTTAGTTTACACAGTAGTGCTTTTTACGTTTACGTTCTTTCATTGGAAACAAGTTAGGGTTAGGGTTAGGGTTAGGGTTAGGGTTAGGGTTAGGGTTAGGGTAGGGTTAGGGTTAGGGTTAGGGTTAGGATTAGGGTTTAGGGTTAGGGTTAGTGTTAGGGTTATGGTTAGAGTTAAGGTTAGGCGGTTAGGGTTAGGGTTATATCACTTTTCAGTTTTCCTGTTATAATAATTGAACAGGCGACACGTATGTGAATTAGTTTTCAAAGTTGTGCTTTGCGTTTCTGTTCTTTCAATGGAAACTTGTTTCTTTGCCGTACAGTTCGATATATCACTTTTCAGTTTTCCTGTATTCCTAATTGAGCGAGCGACACTATTTTGATTTAGTTTTTAATGTGGTGCTTAGCTTTTCTGTTCTTTCTTTCGAAAATTGTTCCTGTGCTGTACAGTGCGTTATATCACTTTTCAGTTTTCCTGTATTCCTAATTGAGCGAGTGACACACATGTGATTCGGTTTAAAGGTAGTGCTTTCCTTTTCTGTTCTTTCGTTGGAAAATTGTTCCTGTGCTGTACAGTGTGATATTTCACTTTTCAGTTTTCCTGTATTCTTAATTGCGCGAGCGACACACATGTGATTTAGTTTTTAAAGTGGTGCTTTACTTTTCTGTTCTTTTGTTCGAAACTAGTTCCTGTGCTGTACAGTGCGTTATATCATGTTTCAGTTTTTCTCTTATAATAATTGAACAGGCGACACGTATGTGAATTAGTTAACAAAGTAGTGCTTTGCTTTTCTGTTCTTTCATTGGAAACTATTCCTGTGCTGTACAGTGTGTTATATCACTTTTCAGTTTTCCTGTATTCCCAATTGAACGAGCGACACACAGGTAATTTAGTTTTTAAAGTACTGCTTTGCTTTTCTGTTCTTTCGTTCGAAACTTGTTCCTGTGCTGTACAGTGCGTTATATATCTTTTCAGTTTTTCTGTATACCTAATTGAGCGAGCGACACACATGTGATTCGGTTTAAAGTTAGTGCTTTGCTTTTCTGTTCTTTCGTTGGAAACACGTTCCTGTGCTGTACAGTGTGATATATCACTTTTCAGTTTTCCTGTATTCCTAATTGAGCAAGCGACACATATGTGATTTCGTTTACACAGTAGTGCTTTTTATGTTTACGTTCTTTCATTGGAAACTTGTTTCTGAAACTTGTTCCTGTTAGGAACAAGTTAGGGTTAGGGTTAGGGTTAGGGTTAGGGTAGGGTTAGGGTTAGGGTTAGGGTTAGGGTTAGGATTAGGGTTAGGGTTAGGGTAGGGTTAGGGTTAGGGTTAGGGTTAGAGTTAGTGTTAGGGGGTTAGGGTTAGGGTTAGGATTATATCACTTTTCAGTTTTCCTGATATAATAATTGAACAGGCGACACGTATGTGAATTAGTTTTCAAAGTTGTGCTTTGCCTTTCTCTTCTTTCAATGGAAACTTGTTTCTTTGCCGTACAATTCGATATATCACTTTTCAGTTTTCCTGTACTCCTAATTGTGCGAGCAACACACATATCATTCCATTTAAAAGTACTGCTTTGCTTTTCTGTTCTTTCATTGGAAACTTGTTCCTGTGCTGTACAGTGCGTTATATCACTTTTCAGTTTTCCTGTTATAATAATTGAACAGGCGACACGTATGTGAATTAGTTTTCAAAGTTGTGCTTTGCGTTTCTGTTCTTTCAATGGAAACTTGTTTCTTTGCTGTGCAGTTCGATATATCACTTTTCAGTTTTCCTGTATTCTAAATTGAGCGAGCGACACACATGTGATTCCGTTTAAAGGTAGTGCTTTCCTTTTCTGTTCTTTCGTTGGAAATGTGTTCCTGTGCTGTACAGTGTGATATATCACTTTTATGTTTTACTGTATTCCTAATTGAGCGAGCGACACACATGTGATTTAGTTTACACAGTAGTGCTTTTTACGTTTACGTTCTTTCATTGGAAACTTGTTCCCTTAGGAACAAGTTAGGGTTAGGGTTAGGGTTAGGGTTAGGGTTAGAGTTAGGGTTAAGGTAGAGTTAGGGTTACGGTTAGTGTTAGGGTTAGAGTTAGGGTTAGAGTTAAGTTTGGGGGTTAGGGTTAGGGTTATATCACTTTTCAGTTTTCCTGTTATAATAATTGAACAGGCGACACGTATGTGAATTAGTTTTCAAAGTTGTGCTTTGCGTTTCTGTTCTTTCAATGGAAACTTGTTTCTTTGCCGTACAGTTCGATATATAACTTTTCAGTTTTCCTGTACTCCTAATTGTGCGAGCGACAAACATATCATTCCATTTAAAAGTACTGCTTTGCTTTTCTGTTCTTTCGTTCGAAACTTGTTCCTGTGCTGTAGAGTGCGTTATATCACTTTTCAGTTTTCCTGTTATAATAATTGAACAGGCTACACGTATGAGAATTAGTTAACAAAGTAGTGCTTTGCTTTTCTGTTCTTTCATTGGAAACTTGTTCCTGTGCTGTAAAGTGCGTTATATCACTTTTCAGTTTTCCTGTTATAATAATTGAACAGGCGACACGTATGTGAATTAGTTTTCAAAGTTGTGCTTTGCGTTTCTGTTCTTTCAATGGAAACTAGTTTCTTTGCTGTGCAGTTCGATATATCACTTTTCAGGTTTCATGTATGCTAAATTGAGCGGGCGACACACATGTGATTCTGTTTAAAGGTAGTGCTTTGCTTTTCTGTTCTTTCATTGGAAACTTGTTCCTGTGCTGTACAGTGTGATATATCACTTTTCAGTTTTCCTGTATTCCTAATTGAGAGTGCGTCACACATGTGATTTAGTTTACACAATAGTGCATTTTACGTTTACGTTCTTTCATTGGAAACTTGTTCCTATTAGGAACAAGTTAGGGTTAGGGTTAGGGTTAGGGTTAGGGTTAGGGTTAGGGTTAGGGTAGGGTTAGGGTTAGGGTTAGAGTTAGGGTTAGGGGGTTAGGGTTAGGGTTAGGGTTAGAGTTAAGTTTGGGCGGTTAGGATTAGGGTTATATCACTTTTCAGTTTTCCTGTTATAATAATTGAACAGGCGACACGTATGTGAATTAGTTTTCAAAGTTGTGCTTTGCCTTTCTGTTCTTTCAATGGAAACTTGTTTCTTTGCTGTGCAGTTCGATATATCACTTTTCAGTTTTCCTGTATTCCTAATTGAGAGTGCGTCACACATGTGTTAGTTTACACAGTAGTGCTTTTTACGTTTACGTTCTTTCATTGGAAACTTGTTCCTATTAGGAACAAGTTAGGGTTAGGGTTAGGGTTAGGGTTAGGGTTAGGGTTAGGGTAGGGTTAGGGTTAGGGTTAGGGTTAGGGTTAGGGTTAGGATTATGGTTTAGGGTTAGGGTTAGTGTTAGGGTTAGGGTTAGAGTTAAGGTTAGGCGGTTAGGGTTAGGGTTATATCACTTTTCAGTTTTCCTGTTATAATAATTGAACAGGCGACACGTATGTGAATTAGTTTTCAAAGTTGTGCTTTGCGTTTCTGTTCTTTCAATGGAAACTTGTTTCTTTGCCGTACAGTTCGATATATCACTTTTCAGTTTTCCTGTATTCCTAATTGAGCGAGCGACACTATTTTGATTTAGTTTTTAATGTGGTGCTTTGCTTTTCTGTTCTTTCTTTCGAAAATTGTTCCTGTGCTGTACAGTGCGTTATATCACTTTTCAGTTTTCCTGTATTCCTAATTGAGCGAGTGACACACATGTGATTCGGTTTAAAGGTAGTGCTTTCCTTTTCTGTTCTTTCGTTGGAAAATTGTTCCTGTGCTGTACAGTGTGATATTTCACTTTTCAGTTTTCCTGTATTCTTAATTGCGCGAGCGACACACATGTGATTTAGTTTTTAAAGTGGTGCTTTACTTTTCTGTTCTTTTGTTCGAAACAAGTTCCTGTGCTGTACAGTGCGTTATATCATGTTTCAGTTTTTCTCTTATAATAATTGAACAGGCGACACGTATGTGAATTAGTTAACAAAGTAGTGCTTTGCTTTTCTGTTCTTTCATTGGAAACTATTCCTGTGCTGTACAGTGTGTTATATCACTTTTCAGTTTTCCTGTATTCCTAATTGAGCGAGCGACACACAGGTAATTTAGTTTTTAAAGTACTGCTTTGCTTTTCTGTTCTTTCGTTCGAAACTTGTTCCTGTGCTGTACAGTGCGTTATATATCTTTTCAGTTTTTCTGTATACCTAATTGAGCGAGCGACACACATGTGATTCGGTTTAAAGTTAGTGCTTTGCTTTTCTGTTCTTTCGTTGGAAACACGTTCCTGTGCTGTACAGTGTGATATATCACTTTTCAGTTTTCCTGTATTCCTAATTGAGCGAGCGACACATATGTGATTTCGTTTACACAGTAGTGCTTTTTATGTTTACGTTCTTTCATTGGAAACTTGTTTCTGAAACTTGTTCCTGTTAGGAACAAGTTAGGGTTAGGGTTAGGGTTAGGGTTATGGTAGGGTTAGGGTTAGGGTTAGGGTTAGGGTTAGGATTAGGGTTAGGGTTAGGGTAGGGTTAGGGTTAGGGTTAGGGTTAGAGTTAGTGTTAGGGGGTTAGGGTTAGGGTTAGGATTATATCACTTTTCAGTTATCCTGATATAATAATTGAACAGGCGACACGTATGTGAATTAGTTTTCAAAGTTGTGCTTTGCGTTTCTCTTCTTTCAATGGAAACTTGTTTCTTTGCCGTACAGTTCGATATATCACTTTTCAGTTTTCCTGTACTCCTAATTGTGCGAGCAACACACATATCATTCCATTTAAAAGTACTGCTTTGCTTTTCTGTTCTTTCGTTCGAAACTTGTTCCTGTGCTGTACAGTGCGTTATATCACTTTTCAGTTTTCCTTTTATAATAATTGAGCAGGCGACACGTATGAGAATTAGTTAACAAAGTAGTGCTTTGCTTTTCTGTTCTTTCATTGGAAACTTGTTCCTGTGCTGTACAGTGCGTTATATCACTTTTCAGTTTTCCTGTTATAATAATTGAACAGGCGACACGTATGTGAATTAGTTTTCAAAGTTGTGCTTTGCGTTTCTGTTCTTTCAATGGAAACTTGTTTCTTTGCTGTGCAGTTCGATATATCACTTTTCAGTTTTCCTGTATTCTAAATTGAGCGAGCGACACACATGTGATTTCGTTTAAAGGTAGTGCTTTCCTTTTCTGTTCTTTCGTTGGAAATGTGTTCCTGTGTTGTACAGTGTGATATATCACTTTTATGTTTTACTGTATTCCTAATTGAGCGAGCGACACACATGTGATTTAGTTTACACAGTAGTGCTTTTTACGTTTACGTTCTTTCATTGGAAACTTGTTCCCTTAGGAACAAGTTAGGGTTAGGGTTAGGGTTAGGGTTAGAGTTAGGGTTAAGGTAGAGTTAGGGTTACGGTTAGTGTTAGGGTTAGAGTTAGGGTTAGAGTTAAGTTTGGGGGTTAGGGTTAGGGTTATATCACTTTTCAGTTTTCCTGTTATAATAATTGAACAGGCGACACGTATGTGAATTAGTTTTCAAAGTTGTGCTTTGCGTTTCTGTTCTTTCAATGGAAACTTGTTTCTTTGCCGTACAGTTCGATATATCACTTTTCAGTTTTCCTGTACTCCTAATTGTGCGAGCGACAAACATATCATTCCATTTAAAAGTACTGCTTTGCTTTTCTGTTCTTTCGTTCGAAACTTGTTCCTGTGCTGTAGAGTGCATTATATCACTTTTCAGTTTTCCTGTTATAATAATTGAACAGGCGACACGTATGTGAATTAGTTTTCAAAGTTGTGCTTTGCGTTTCTGTTCTTTCAATGGAAACTAGTTTCTTTGCTGTGCAGTTCGATATATCACTTTTCAGGTTTCATGTATGCTAAATTGAGCGGGCGACACACATGTGATTCTGTTTAAAGGTAGTGCTTTGCTTTTCTGTTCTTTCATTGGAAACTTGTTCCTGTGCTGTACAGTGTGATATATCACTTTTCAGTTTTCCTGTATTCCTAATTGAGAGTGCGTCACACATGTGATTTAGTTTACACAGTAGTGCTTTTTACGTTTACGTTCTTTCATTGGAAACTTGTTCCTATTAGGAACAAGTTAGGGTTAGGGTTAGGGTTAGGGTTAGGGTTAGGGTTAGGGTAGGGTTAGGGTTAGGGTTAGAGTTAGGGTTAGGGGGTTAGGGTTAGGGTTAGGGTTAGAGTTAGGGTTAAGGTAGAGTTAGGGTTACGGTTAGTGTTAGGGTTAGAGTTAGGGTTAGAGTTAAGTTTGGGGGTTAGGATTAGGGTTATATCACTTTTCAGTTTTCCTGTTATAATAATTGAACAGGCGACACGTATGTGAATTAGTTTTCAAAGTTTTCTTTGCGTTTCTGTTCTTTCAATGGAAACTTGTTTCTTTGCTGTACAGTTCGATATATCACTTTTCAGTTTTCCTGTATTCCTAATTGATCGAGGGACACTCATTTGATTTAGTTTTTAAAGTGGTGCTTTGCTTTTCTGTTCTTTCTTTCGAAAATTGTTCCTGTGCTGTACAGTGCGTTATATCACTTTTCAGTTTTCCTGTATTCCTAATTGAGCGAGTGACACACATGTGATTCGGTTTAAAGTTAGTGCTTTCCTTTTCTGTTCTTTCGTTGGAAAATTGTCCCTGTGCTGTACAGTGTGATATTTCACTTTTCAGTTTTCTTGTGTTCTTAATTGCGCGAGCGACACACATGTGATTTAGTTTTTAATGTGGTGCTTTACTTTTCTGTTCTTTTGTTCGAAACTTGTTCCTGTGCTGTACAGTGCGTTATATCACGTTTCAGTTTTTCTGTTATAATAATTGAACAGGCGACACGTATGTGAATTAGTTAACAAAGTAGTGCTTTGCTTTTCTGTTCTTTCATTGGAAACTATTCCTGTGCTGTACAGTGTGTTATATCACTTTTCAGTTTTCCTGTATTCCTAATTGAGCGAGCGACACACAGGTAATTTAGTTTTTAAATTAGTGCTTTACTTTTCTGTTCTTTCGTTCGAAACTTGTTCCTGTGCTGTACAGTGCGTTTCAGTTTTTCTGTATACCTAATTGAGCGAGCGACACACATGTGATTCGGTTTAAAGTTAGTGCTTTGCTTTTCTGTTCTTTCGTTGGAAACTTGTTCCTGTGCTGTACAGTGTGATATATCACTTTTCAGTTTTCCTGTATTCCTAATTGAGCGAGCGACACATATGTGATTTCGTTTACACAGTAGTGCTTTTTATGTTTACGTTCTTTCATTGGAAACTTGTTTCTGAAACTTGTTCCTGTTAGGAACAAGTTAGGGTTAGGGTTAGGGTTAGGGTAGGGTTAGGGTTAGGGTTAGGGTTAGGGTTAGGGTTAGGATTAGGGTTAGGGTTAGGGTAGGGTTAGGGTTAGGGTTAGGGTTAGAGTTAGTGTTAGGGGGTTAGGGTTAGGGTTAGGATTATATCACTTTTCAGTTTTCCTGATATAATAATTGAACAGGCGACACGTATGTGAATTAGTTTTCAAAGTTGTGCTTTGCGTTTCTCTTCTTTCAATGGAAACTTGTTTCTTTGCCGTACAGTTCGATATATCACTTTTCAGTTTTCCTGTACTCCTAATTGTGCGAGCAACACACATATCATTCCATTTAAAAGTACTGCTTTGCTTTTCTGTTCTTTCGTTCGAAACTTGTTCCTGTGCTGTACAGTGCGTTATATCACTTTTCAGTTTTCCTGTTATAATAATTGAACAGGCGACACGTATGAGAATTAGTTAACAAAGTAGTGCTTTGCTTTTCTGTTCTTTCATTGCAAACTTGTTCCTGTGCTGTACAGTGCGTTATATCACTTTTCAGTTTTCCTGTTATAATAATTGAACAGGCGACACGTATGTGAATTAGTTTGTCAAGTTGTGCTTTGCGTTTCTGTTCTTTCAATGGAAACTTGTTTCTTTGCTGTGCAGTTCTATATATCACTTTTCAGGTTTCATGTATTCTAAATTGAGCGAGCGACACACATGTGATTCCATTTAAAGGTAGTGCTTTCCTTTTCTGTTCTTTCGTTGGAAACTTGTTCCTGTGCTGTACAGTGTGATATATCACTTTTATGTTTTACTGTATTCCTAATTGAGCGAGCGACACACATGTGATTTAGTTTACACAGTAGTGCTTTTTACGTTTACGTTCTTTCATTGGTAACTTGTTCCATTAGGAACAAGTTACGGTTAGGGTTAGGGTTAGGGTTAGGGTTAGAGTTAGGGTTAAGGTAGGGTTAGGGTTACGGTTAGTGTTAGGGTTAGAGTTAGGGTTAAAGTTAAGTTTGGGGGTTAGGGTTAGGGTTATATCACTTTTCAGTTTTCCTGTTATAATAATTGAACAGGCGACACGTATGTGAATTAGTTTTCAAAGTTGTGCTTTGCGTTTCTCTTCTTTCAATGGAAACTTGTTTCTTTGCCATACAGTTCGATATATATAACTTTTCAGTTTTCCTGTACTCCTAATTGTGCGAGCGACAAACATATCATTCCATTTAAAAGTACTGCTTTGCTTTTCTGTTCTTTCGTTCGAAACTTGTTCCTGTGCTGTAGAGTGCGTTATATCACTTTTCAGTTTTCCTGTTATAATAATTGAACAGGCGACACGTATGTGAATTAATTTTCAAAGTTGTGCTTTGCTTTTCTCT
The DNA here is from genome assembly GCF_030254825.1 of Meriones unguiculatus. Taxonomy (NCBI): domain Eukaryota; kingdom Metazoa; phylum Chordata; class Mammalia; order Rodentia; family Muridae; genus Meriones; species Meriones unguiculatus. The sequence goes on from NC_083361.1 coordinate 31,749,663, forward strand.
TCTTTCAATGGAAACTTGTTTCTTTGCCGTACAGTTCGATATATCACTTTTCAGTTTTCCTGTACTCCTAATTGTGCGAGCGACACACATATCATTCCATTTAAAAGTACTGCTTTGCTTTTTTGTTCATTCGTTTGAAACTTGTTCCTGTGCTGTACAGTGCGTTATATCACTTTTCAGTTTTCCTGGTATAATAATTGAACAGGCGACACGTATGAGAATTAGTTAACAAAGTAGTGCTTTGCTTTTCTGTTCTTTCATTGGAAACTTGTTCCTGTGCTGTACAGTGCGTTATATCACTTTTCAGTTTTCCTGTTATAATAATTGAACAGGCGACACGTATGTGAATTAGTTTTCAAAGTTGTGCTTTGCGTTTCTGTTCATTCAATGGAAACTTGTTTCTTTGCCGTACAGTACGATATATCACTTTTCAGTTTTCCTGTATTCCTAATTGAGCGAGCGACACTCATTTGATTTAGTTTTTAAAGTGGTGCTTTGCTTTTCTGTTCTTTCTTTTGAAAATTGTTCCTGTGCTGTACAGTGCGTTATATCACTTTTCAGTTTTCCTGTATTCCTAATTGAGCGAGCGACACACATGTGATTCGGTTTAAATCTAGTGCTTTCCTTTTCTGTTCGTTCATTGGAAAATTGTTCCTGTGCTGTACAGTGCGTTATATCACTTTTCAGTTTTCCTGTATTCTTAATTGCGCGAGCGACACACATGTGATTTAGTTTTTAAAGTGGTGCTTTACTTTTCTCTTCTTTCGTTCGAAACTTGTTACTGTGCTGTACAGTGCATTACATCACTTTTCAGTTTTTCTGTTATAATAATTGAACAGGCGACACGTATGTGAATTAGTTAACAAAGTAGTGCTTTGCTTTTCTGTTCTTTCATTGGAAACTATTCCTGTGCAGTACACTGTGTTATATCACTTTTCAGTTTTCCTGTATTCCTAATTGAGCGAGCGACACACAGGCAATTTAGTTTTTAAAGTAGTGCTTTGCTTTTCTGTTCTTTCGTTCAAAACTTGTTCCTGTGCTGTACAGTGCGTTATATCACTTTTCAGTTTTTCTGTATTCCTAATTGAGTGAACGACACACATGTGATTCGGTTTAAAGTTAGTGCTTTGCTTTTCTGTTCTTTCGTTGGAAACTTGTTCCTGTGCTGTACAGTGTGATATATCACTTTTCAGTTTTCCTGTATTCCTAATTGAGCGAGCGACACATATGTGGTTTAGTTTACACAGTAGTGCTTTTTATGTTTACGTTCTTTCATTGGAAACTTGTTGCTGTTAGGAACAAGTGAGGGTTAGGGTTAGGGTTAGGGTTAGGGTAGGGTTAGGGTTAGGGTTAGGGTTAGGGTTAGGATTAGGGTTAGGGTTAGGGTTAGGGTAGGGTTAGGGTTAGGGTTACGGTTAGAGTTAGGGTTAGGGGGTTAGGGTTAGGTTTAGGGTTATATCACTTTTCAGTTTTCCTGTTATAATAATTGAACAGGCGACACGTATGTAAATTAGTTTTCAAAGTTGTGCTTTGCGTTTCTCTTCTTTCAATGGAAACTTGTTTCTTTGCCGTACAGTTCGATATATAACTTTTCAGTTTTCCTGTACTCCTAATTGTGCGAGCGACACACATATCATTCCATTGAAAAGTACTGCTTTGCTTTTCTGTTCTTTCGTTCGAAACTTGTTCCTGTGCTGTACAGTGCATTATATCACTTTTCAGTTTTCCTGTTATAATAATTGAACAGGCGACACATATGTGAATTAGTTTTCAAAGTTGTGCTTTGCGTTTCTGTTCTTTCAATGGAAACTTGTTTCTTTGCTGTGCAGTTCGATATATCACTTTTCATTTTTCCTGTATTCTAAATTGAGGGAGCGACACACATGTGATTCCGTTTAAAGGTAGTGCTTTGCTTTTCTGTTCTTTCGTTGGAAACTTGTTCCTGTGCTGTACAGTGTGATATATCACTTTTTCAGTTTTCCTGTATTCCTAATTGAGAGTGCGTCACACATGTGTTAGTTTACACAGTAGTGCTTTTTACGTTTACGTTCTTTCATTGGAAACTTGTTCCTATTAGGAACAAGTTAGGGTTAGGGTTAGGGTTAGGGTAGGGTTAGGGTTAGGGTTAGGGTTAGGGTTAGGATTAGGGTTAGGGTTAGGGTAGGGTTAGGGTTAGGGTTAGGGTTAGAGTTAGGGTTAGGGGGTTAGGGTTAGGGTTATATCACTTTTCAGTTTTCGTGTTATAATAATTGAACAGGCGACACGTATGTGAATTAGTTTTCAAAGTTGTGCTTTGCTTTTCTCTTCTTTCAATGGAAACTTGTTTCTTTGCCGTACAGTTCGATATATCACTTTTCAGTTTTCCTGTACTCCTAATTGTGCGAGCGACACACATATCATTCCATTTAAAAGTACTGCTTTGCTTTTCTGTTCTTTCGTTCGAAACTTGTTCCTGTGCTGTACAGTGCGTTATATCACTTTTCAGTTTTCCTGTTATAATAATTGAACAGGCGACACGTATGAGAATTAGTTAACAAAGTAGTGCTTTGCTTTTCTGTTCTTTCATTGGAAACTTGTTCCTGTGCTGTACAGTGCGTTATATCACTTTTCAGTTTTCCTGTTATAATAATTGAACAGGCGACACGTATGTGAATTAGTTTTCAAAGTTGTGCTTTGCGTTTCTGTTCTTTCAATGGAAACTTGTTTCTTTGCTGTGCAGTTCGATATATCACTTTTCAGTTTTTCTGTATTCTAAATTGAGCGAGCGACACACATGTGATTCCGTTTAAAGGTAGTGCTTTGCTTTTCTGTTCTTTCGTTGGAAACTTGTTCCTGTGCTGGACAGTGTGATATATCACTTTTCAGTTTTCCTGTATTCCTAATTGAGAGTGCGTCACACATGTGATTTAGTTTACACAGTATTGCTTTTTACGTTTACGTTCTTTCATTGGAAACTTGTTCCTATTAGGAACAAGTTAGGGTTAGGGTTAGGGTTAGGGTTAGGGTTAGGGAAGGTTAGGGTTAGGGTTAGCGTTAGGGTTAGGGTTTAGGGTTAGGGTTAGTGTTAGGGTTAAGGTTAGAGTTAAGGTTGGGCGGTTAGGATTAGGGTTATATCACTTTTCAGTTTTCCTGTTATAATAATTGAACAGGCGACACGTATGTGAATTAGTTTTCAAAGTTGTGCTTTGCGTTTCTGTTCTTTCAATGGAAACTTGTTTCTTTGCCGTACAGTTCGATATATCACTTTTCAGTTTTCCTGTACTCCTAATTGTGCGAGCGACACACATATCATTCCATTTAAAAGTACCGCTTTGCTTTTCTGTTCTTTCGTTCGAAACTTGTTCCTGTGCTGTACAGTGCGTTATATCACTTTTCAGTTTTCCTGTTATAATAATTGAACAGGCGACACGTATGAGAATTAGTTAACAAAGTAGTGCTTTGCTTTTCTGTTCTTTCATTGGAAACTTGTTCCTGTGCTGTACAGTGCGTTATATCACTTTTCAGTTTTCCTGTTATAATAATTGAACAGGCGACACGTATGTGAATTAGTTTTCAAAGTTGTGCTTTGCGTTTCTGTTCTTTCAATGGAAACTAGTTTCTTTGCTGTGCAGTTCGATATATCACTTTTCAGTTTTCATGTATTCTAAATTGAGCGGGCGACACACATGTGATTCTGTTTAAAGGTAGTGCTTTGCTTTTCTGTTCTTTCATTGGAAACTTGTTCCTGTGCTGTACAGTGTGATATATCACTTTTCAGTTTTTCTGTTATAATAATTGAACAGGCGACACGTATGTGAATTAGTTAACAAAGTAGTGCTTTGCTTTTCTGTTCTTTCATTGGAAACTATTCCTGTGCTGTACAGTGCGTTATATCACTTTTCAGTTTTCCTGTTATAATAATTGAACAGGCGACACGTATGAGAATTAGTTAACAAAGTAGTGATTTGCTTTTCTGTTCTTTCATTGGAAACTTGTTCCTGTGCTGTACAGTGCGTTATATCACTTTTCAGTTTTCCTGTTAAAATAATTGAACAGGCGACACGTATGGGAATTAGTTAACAAAGTAGTGATTTGCGTTTCTCTTCTTTCAATGGAAACTTGTTTCTTTGCCGTACAGTTCGATATATCACTTTTCAGTTTTCCTGTACTCCTAATTGTGCGAGCAACACACATATCATTCCATTTAAAAGTACTGCTTTGCTTTTCTGTTCTTTCGTTCGAAACTTGTTCCTGTGCTGTACAGTGCGTTATATCACTTTTCAGTTTTCCTGTTATAATAATTGAACAGGCGACACGTATGAGAATTAGTTAACAAAGTAGTGCTTTGCTTTTCTGTTCTTTCATTGCAAACTTGTTCCTGTGCTGTACAGTGCGTTATATCACTTTTCAGTTTTCCTGTTATAATAATTGAACAGGCGACACGTATGTGAATTAGTTTGTAAAGTTGTGCTTTGCGTTTCTGTTCTTTCAATGGAAACTTGTTTCTTTGCTGTGCAGTTCTATATATCACTTTTCAGGTTTCATGTATTCTAAATTGAGCGAGCGACACACATGTGATTCCATTTAAAGGTAGTGCTTTCCTTTTCTGTTCTTTCGTTGGAAACTTGTTCCTGTGCTGTACAGTGTGATATATCACTTTTATGTTTTACTGTATTCCTAATTGAGCGAGCGACACACATGTGATTTAGTTTACACAGTAGTGCTTTTTACGTTTACGTTCTTTCATTGGTAACTTGTTCCATTAGGAACAAGTTACGGTTAGGGTTAGGGTTAGGGTTAGGGTTAGAGTTAGGGTTAAGGTAGGGTTAGGGTTACGGTTAGTGTTAGGGTTAGAGTTAGGGTTAAAGTTAAGTTTGGGGGTTAGGGTTAGGGTTATATCACTTTTCAGTTTTCCTGTTATAATAATTGAACAGGCGACACGTATGTGAATTAGTTTTCAAAGTTGTGCTTTGCGTTTCTCTTCTTTCAATGGAAACTTGTTTCTTTGCCATACAGTTCGATATATATAACTTTTCAGTTTTCCTGTACTCCTAATTGTGCGAGCGACAAACATATCATTCCATTTAAAAGTACTGCTTTGCTTTTCTGTTCTTTCGTTCGAAACTTGTTCCTGTGCTGTAGAGTGCGTTATATCACTTTTCAGTTTTCCTGTTATAATAATTGAACAGGCGACACGTATGTGAATTAATTTTCAAAGTTGTGCTTTGCTTTTCTCTTCTTTCAATGGAAACTTGTTTCTTTGCCGTACAGTTCGATATATCACTTTTCAGTTTTCCTGTACTCCTAATTGTGCGAGCGACACACATATCATTCCATTTAAAAGTACTGCTTTGCTTTTTTGTTCATTCGTTTGAAACTTGTTCCTGTGCTGTACAGTGCGTTATATCACTTTTCAGTTTTCCTGGTATAATAATTGAACAGGCGACACGTATGAGAATTAGTTAACAAAGTAGTGCTTTGCTTTTCTGTTCTTTCATTGGAAACTTGTTCCTGTGCTGTACAGTGCGTTATATCACTTTTCAGTTTTCCTGTTATAATAATTGAACAGGCGACACGTATGTGAATTAGTTTTCAAAGTTGTGCTTTGCGTTTCTGTTCATTCAATGGAAACTTGTTTCTTTGCCGTACAGTACGATATATCACTTTTCAGTTTTCCTGTATTCCTAATTGAGCGAGCGACACTCATTTGATTTAGTTTTTAAAGTGGTGCTTTGCTTTTCTGTTCTTTCTTTTGAAAATTGTTCCTGTGCTGTACAGTGCGTTATATCACTTTTCAGTTTTCCTGTATTCCTAATTGAGCGAGCGACACACATGTGATTCGGTTTAAATCTAGTGCTTTCCTTTTCTGTTCGTTCATTGGAAAATTGTTCCTGTGCTGTACAGTGCGTTATATCACTTTTCAGTTTTCCTGTATTCTTAATTGCGCGAGCGACACACATGTGATTTAGTTTTTAAAGTGGTGCTTTACTTTTCTCTTCTTTCGTTCGAAACTTGTTACTGTGCTGTACAGTGCATTACATCACTTTTCAGTTTTTCTGTTATAATAATTGAACAGGCGACACGTATGTGAATTAGTTAACAAAGTAGTGCTTTGCTTTTCTGTTCTTTCATTGGAAACTATTCCTGTGCAGTACAGTGTGTTATATCACTTTTCAGTTTTCCTGTATTCCTAATTGAGCGAGCGACACACAGGCAATTTAGTTTTTAAAGTAGTGCTTTGCTTTTCTGTTCTTTCGTTCAAAACTTGTTCCTGTGCTGTACAGTGCGTTATATCACTTTTCAGTTTTTCTGTATTCCTAATTGAGTGAACGACACACATGTGATTCGGTTTAAAGTTAGTGCTTTGCTTTTCTGTTCTTTCGTTGGAAACTTGTTCCTGTGCTGTACAGTGTGATATATCACTTTTCAGTTTTCCTGTATTCCTAATTGAGCGAGCGACACATATGTGGTTTAGTTTACACAGTAGTGCTTTTTATGTTTACGTTCTTTCATTGGAAACTTGTTGCTGTTAGGAACAAGTGAGGGTTAGGGTTAGGGTTAGGGTTAGGGTAGGGTTAGGGTTAGGGTTAGGGTTAGGGTTAGGATTAGGGTTAGGGTTAGGGTTAGGGTAGGGTTAGGGTTAGGGTTACGGTTAGAGTTAGGGTTAGGGGGTTAGGGTTAGGTTTAGGGTTATATCACTTTTCAGTTTTCCTGTTATAATAATTGAACAGGCGACACGTATGTAAATTAGTTTTCAAAGTTGTGCTTTGCGTTTCTCTTCTTTCAATGGAAACTTGTTTCTTTGCCGTACAGTTCGATATATAACTTTTCAGTTTTCCTGTACTCCTAATTGTGCGAGCGACACACATATCATTCCATTGAAAAGTACTGCTTTGCTTTTCTGTTCTTTCGTTCGAAACTTGTTCCTGTGCTGTACAGTGCATTATATCACTTTTCAGTTTTCCTGTTATAATAATTGAACAGGCGACACATATGTGAATTAGTTTTCAAAGTTGTGCTTTGCGTTTCTGTTCTTTCAATGGAAACTTGTTTCTTTGCTGTGCAGTTCGATATATCACTTTTCATTTTTCCTGTATTCTAAATTGAGGGAGCGACACACATGTGATTCCGTTTAAAGGTAGTGCTTTGCTTTTCTGTTCTTTCGTTGGAAACTTGTTCCTGTGCTGTACAGTGTGATATATCACTTTTTCAGTTTTCCTGTATTCCTAATTGAGAGTGCGTCACACATGTGTTAGTTTACACAGTAGTGCTTTTTACGTTTACGTTCTTTCATTGGAAACTTGTTCCTATTAGGAACAAGTTAGGGTTAGGGTTAGGGTTAGGGTAGGGTTAGGGTTAGGGTTAGGGTTAGGGTTAGGATTAGGGTTAGGGTTAGGGTAGGGTTAGGGTTAGGGTTAGGGTTAGAGTTAGGGTTAGGGGGTTAGGGTTAGGGTTATATCACTTTTCAGTTTTCGTGTTATAATAATTGAACAGGCGACACGTATGTGAATTAGTTTTCAAAGTTGTGCTTTGCTTTTCTCTTCTTTCAATGGAAACTTGTTTCTTTGCCGTACAGTTCGATATATCACTTTTCAGTTTTCCTGTACTCCTAATTGTGCGAGCGACACACATATCATTCCATTTAAAAGTACTGCTTTGCTTTTCTGTTCTTTCGTTCGAAACTTGTTCCTGTGCTGTACAGTGCGTTATATCACTTTTCAGTTTTCCTGTTATAATAATTGAACAGGCGACACGTATGAGAATTAGTTAACAAAGTAGTGCTTTGCTTTTCTGTTCTTTCATTGGAAACTTGTTCCTGTGCTGTACAGTGCGTTATATCACTTTTCAGTTTTCCTGTTATAATAATTGAACAGGCGACACGTATGTGAATTAGTTTTCAAAGTTGTGCTTTGCGTTTCTGTTCTTTCAATGGAAACTTGTTTCTTTGCTGTGCAGTTCGATATATCACTTTTCAGTTTTTCTGTATTCTAAATTGAGCGAGCGACACACATGTGATTCCGTTTAAAGGTAGTGCTTTGCTTTTCTGTTCTTTCGTTGGAAACTTGTTCCTGTGCTGTACAGTGTGATATATCACTTTTCAGTTTTCCTGTATTCCTAATTGAGAGTGCGTCACACATGTGATTTAGTTTACACAGTATTGCTTTTTACGTTTACGTTCTTTCATTGGAAACTTGTTCCTATTAGGAACAAGTTAGGGTTAGGGTTAGGGTTAGGGTTAGGGTTAGGGAAGGTTAGGGTTAGGGTTAGCGTTAGGGTTAGGGTTTAGGGTTAGGGTTAGTGTTAGGGTTAAGGTTAGAGTTAAGGTTGGGCGGTTAGGATTAGGGTTATATCACTTTTCAGTTTTCCTGTTATAATAATTGAACAGGCGACACGTATGTGAATTAGTTTTCAAAGTTGTGCTTTGCGTTTCTGTTCTTTCAATGGAAACTTGTTTCTTTGCCGTACAGTTCGATATATCACTTTTCAGTTTTCCTGTACTCCTAATTGTGCGAGCGACACACATATCATTCCATTTAAAAGTACCGCTTTGCTTTTCTGTTCTTTCGTTCGAAACTTGTTCCTGTGCTGTACAGTGCGTTATATCACTTTTCAGTTTTCCTGTTATAATAATTGAACAGGCGACACGTATGAGAATTAGTTAACAAAGTAGTGCTTTGCTTTTCTGTTCTTTCATTGGAAACTTGTTCCTGTGCTGTACAGTGCGTTATATCACTTTTCAGTTTTCCTGTTATAATAATTGAACAGGCGACACGTATGTGAATTAGTTTTCAAAGTTGTGCTTTGCGTTTCTGTTCTTTCAATGGAAACTAGTTTCTTTGCTGTGCAGTTCGATATATCACTTTTCAGTTTTCATGTATTCTAAATTGAGCGGGCGACACACATGTGATTCTGTTTAAAGGTAGTGCTTTGCTTTTCTGTTCTTTCATTGGAAACTTGTTCCTGTGCTGTACAGTGTGATATATCACTTTTCAGTTTTTCTGTTATAATAATTGAACAGGCGACACGTATGTGAATTAGTTAACAAAGTAGTGCTTTGCTTTTCTGTTCTTTCATTGGAAACTATTCCTGTGCTGTACAGTGCGTTATATCACTTTTCAGTTTTCCTGTTATAATAATTGAACAGGCGACACGTATGAGAATTAGTTAACAAAGTAGTGATTTGCTTTTCTGTTCTTTCATTGGAAACTTGTTCCTGTGCTGTACAGTGCGTTATATCACTTTTCAGTTTTCCTGTTAAAATAATTGAACAGGCGACACGTATGGGAATTAGTTAACAAAGTAGTGCTTTGCTTTTTTGTTCTTTCATTGGAAACTATTCCTGTGCTGTACGGTGTGTTATATCAATTTTCAGTTTTCCTGTATTCCTAATTGAGCGAGCGACACACAGGTAATTTAGTTTTTAAAGTAGTGCTTTGCTTTTCTGTTCTTTCGTTCGAAACTTGTTCCTGTGCTGTACAGTGCGTTATATCACTTTTCAGTTTTTCTGTATTCCTAATTGAGCGAGCGACACACATGTGATTCGGTTTAAAGTTAGTGCTTTGCTTTTCTGTTCTTTCCTTGGAAACCCTTTCCTGTGCTGTACAGTGTGATATATCACTTTTCAGTTTTCCTGTATTCCTAATTGAGCGAGCGACACATATGTGATTTAGTTTACACAGTAGTGCTTTTTATGTTTACATTCTTTCATTGGAAACTTGTTCCTGTTAGGATCAAGTTAGGGTTAGGGTTAGGGTTAGGGTTAGGGTTAGGGTAGGGTTAGGGTTAGGGTTAGGGTTAGGATTAGGGTTAGGGTTAGGGTTAGTGTTAGAGTTAGGGTAGGGTTAGGGTTAGGGTTAGGTTTAGAGTTATGGTTAGGGGGTTAGGGTTAGGGTTAGGGTTATATCACTTTTCAGTTTTCCTGTTATAATAATTGAACAGACGACACGTATGTGAATTAGTTTTCAAAGTTGTGCTTTGCGTCTCTCTTCTTTCAATGGAAACTTGTTTCTTTGCCGTACAGTTCGATATATCACTTTTCAGTATTCCTGTACTCCTAATTGTGCGAGCGACACACATGTGATTCCATTTAAAAGTACTGCTTTGCTTTTCTGTTCTTTCGTTCGAAACTTGTTCCTGTGCTGTACAGTGCGTTATATCACGTTCCAGTTTTCCTGTTATAATAATTGAACAGGCGACACGTATGAGAATTAGTTAACAAAGTTGTGCTTTGCCTTTCTGTACTTTCAATGTAAACTAGTTTCTTTACTGTGCAGTTCGATATATCACTTTTCAGTTTTCATGTATTCTAAATTGAGCGGGCGACACACATGTGAATCCGTTTAAAGGTAGTGCTTTGCTTTTCTGTTCTTTCATTGGAAACTTGTTCCTGTGCTGTACAGTGTGATATATCACTTTTCAGTTTTCCTGTATTCCTAATTGAGAGTGCGTCACACATGTGTTAGTTTACACAGTAGTGCTTTTTACGTTTACGTTCTTTCATTGGAAACTTGTTCCTATTAGGAACAAGTTAGGGTTAGGGTTAGGGTTAGGGTTAGGGTTAGGGTTAGGGTTAGGGTAGGGTTAGGGTAAGGGTTAGGGTTAGAGTTAAGGTTAGGCGGTTAGGGTTAGGGTTATATCACTTTTCAGTTTTCCTGTTATAATAATTGAACAGGCGACACGTATGTAAATTAGTTTTCAAAGATGTGCTTTGCGTTTCTGTTCTTTCAATGGAAACTTGTTTCTTTGCCGTACAGTTCAATATATCACTTTTCAGTTTTCCTGTATTCCTAATTGAGCGAGCGACACTCATTTGATTTAGTTTTTAAAGTGGTGCTTTGCTTTTCTGTTCTTTCTTTCGAAAATTGTTCCTGTGCTGTACAGTGCGTTATATCACTTTTCAGTTTTCCTGTATTCCTAATTGAGCGAGCGACACACATGTGATTCGGTTTAAAGGTAGTGCTTTCCTTTTCTGTTCTTTCGTTGGAAAATTGTTCCTGTGCTGTACAGTGTGATATTTCACTTTTCAGTTTTCCTGTATTCTTAATTGCGCGAGCGACACACATGTGATTTAGTTTTTAAAGTGGTGCTTTACTTTTCTGTTCTTTCGTTCGAAACTTGTTCCTGTGCTGTACAGTGCGTTATATCACTTTTCAGTTTTTCTGTTATAATAATTGAACAGGCGACACGTATGTGAATTAGTTAACAAAGTAGTGCTTTGCTTTTCTGTTCTTTCATTGGAAACTATTCCTGTGCTGTACAGTGTGTTATATCACTTTTCAGTTTTCCTGTATTTCTAATTGAGCGAGCGACACACCGGTAATTTAGTTTTTAAAGTAGTGCTTTGCTTTTCTGTTCTTTCGTTCGAAACTTGTTCCTGTGCTGTACAGTGCGTTATATCACTTTTCAGTTTTTCTGTATTCCTAATTGAGCGAGCGACACACATGTGATTCGGTTTAAAGTTATTGCTTTGCTTTTCTGTTCTTTCCTTGGAAACTTGTTCCTGTGCTGTACAGTGTGATATATCACTTTTCAGTTTTCCTGTATTCCTAATTGAGCGAGTGACACATATGTGATTTAGTTTACACAGTAGTGCTTTTTATGTTTACGTTCTTTCATTGGAAACTTGTTCCTGTTAGGATCAAGTTAGGGTTAGGGTTAGGGTTAGGGTTAGGGTTAGGGTAGGGTTAGGGTTAGGGTTAGGGTTAGGGTTAGGATTAGGGTTAGGGTTAGGGTTAGTGTTAGAGTTAGGGTAGGGTTAGGGTTAGGGTTAGGTTTAGAGTTACGGTTAGCGGGTTAGGGTTAGTGTTAGGGTTATATCACTTTTCAGTTTTCCTGTTATAATAATTGAACAGGCGGCACGTATGTGAATTAGTTTTCAAAGTTGTGCTTTGCGTCTCTCTTCTTTCAATGGAAACTTGTTTCTTTGCCGTACAGTTCGATATATCACTTTTCAGTATTCCTGTACTCCTAATTGTGCGAGCGACACACATGTGATTCCATTTAAAAGTACTGCTTTGCTTTTCTGTTCTTTCGTTCGAAACTTGTTCCTGTGCTGTACAGTGCGTTATATCACTTTCCAGTTTTCCTGTTATAATAATTGAACAGGCGACACGTATGAGAATTAGTTAACAAAGTAGTGCTTTGCTTTTCTGTTCTTTCATTGGAAACTTGTTCCTGTGCTGTACAGTGCGTTATATCACTTTTCAGTTTTCCTGTTATAATAATTGAACAGGCGACACGTATGTGAATTAGTTTTCAAAGTTGTGCTTTGCCTTTCTGTACTTTCAATGTAAACTAGTTTCTTTGCTGTGCAGTTCGATATATCACTTTTCAGTTTTCATGTATTCTAAATTGAGCGGGCGACACACATGTGAATCCGTTTAAAGGTAGTGCTTTGCTTTTCTGTTCTTTCATTGGAAACTTGTTCCTGTGCTGTACAGTGTGATATATCACTTTTCAGTTTTCCTGTATTCCTAATTGAGAGTGCGTCACACATGTGTTAGTTTACACAGTAGTGCTTTTTACGTTTACGTTCTTTCATTGGAAACTTGTTCCTATTAGGAACAAGTTAGGGTTAGGGTTAGGGTTAGGGTTAGGGTTAGGGTTAGGGTTAGGGTAGGGTTAGGGTTAGGGTTAGGGTTTAGGGTTAGGGTTAGTGTTAGGGTTAGGGTTAGAGTTAAGGTTAGGCGGTTAGGGTTAGGGTTATATCACTTTTCAGTTTTCCTGTTATAATAATTGAACAGGCGACACGTATGTAAATTAGTTTTCAAAGTTGTGCTTTGTGTTTCTGTTCTTTCAATGGAAACTTGTTTCTTTGCCGTACAGTTCAATATATCACTTTTCAGTTTTCCTGTATTCCTAATTGAGCGAGCGACACTCATTTGATTTAGTTTTTAAAGTGGTGCTTTGCTTTTCTGTTCTTTCTTTCGAAAATTGTTCCTGTGCTGTACAGTGCGTTATATCACTTTTCAGTTTTCCTGTATTCCTAATTGAGCGAGCGACACACATGTGATTCGGTTTAAAGGTAGTGCTTTCCTTTTCTGTTCTTTCGTTGGAAAATTGTTCCTGTGCTGTACAGTGTGATATTTCACTTTTCAGTTTTCCTGTATTCTTAATTGCGCGAGCGACACACATGTGATTTAGTTTTTAAAGTGGTGCTTTACTTTTCTGTTCTTTCGTTCGAAACTTGTTCCTGTGCTGTACAGTGCGTTATATCACTTTTCAGTTTTTCTGTTATAATAATTGAACAGGCGACACGTATGTGAATTAGTTAACAAAGTAGTGATTTGCTTTTCTGTTCTTTCATTGGAAACTATTCCTGTGCTGTACAGTGTGTTATATCACTTTTCAGTTTTCCTGTATTTCTAATTGAGCGAGCGACACACCGGTAATTTAGTTTTTAAAGTAGTGCTTTGCTTTTCTGTTCTTTCGTTCGAAACTTGTTCCTGTGCTGTACAGTGCGTTATATCACTTTTCAGTTTTTCTGTATTCCTAATTGAGCGAGCGACACACATGTGATTCGGTTTAAAGTTATTGCTTTGCTTTTCTGTTCTTTCCTTGGAAACTTGTTCCTGTGCTGTACAGTGTGATATATCACTTTTCACTTTTCCTGTATTCCTAATTGAGCGAGCGACACATATGTGATTTAGTTTACACAGTAGTGCTTTTTATGTTTACGTTCTTTCATTGGAAACTTGTTCCTGTGCTGTACAGTGTGATATATCACTTTTCAGTTTTCCTGTATTCCTAATTGAGAGTGCGTCACACATGTGATTTAGTTTACACAGTAGTGCTTTTTACGTTTACGTTCTTTCATTGGAAACTTGTTCCTATTAGGAACAAGTTAGGGTAAGAGTTAGGGTTAGGGTTAGGGTTAGGGTTAGGGTTAGGTTTTAGGGTTAGGGTTAGTGTTAGGGTTAGGGTTAGAGTTAAGGTTAGGCGGTTAGGGTTAGGGTTATATCACTTTTCAGTTTTCCAGTTATAATAATTGAACAGGCGACACGTATGTGAATTAGTTTTCAAAGTTGTGCTTTGCGTTTCTGTTCTTTCAATGGAAACTTGTTTCTTTGCCGTACAGTTCAATATATCACTTTTCAGTTTTCCTGTATTCCTAATTGAGCGAGCGACACTCATTTGATTTAGTTTTTAACGTGGTGCTTTGTTTTTCTGTTCTTTCTTTCGAAAATTGTTCCTGTGCTGTACAGTGCGTTATATCACTTTTCAGTTTTCCTGTTATAATAATTGAACAGGCTTCACGTATGTGAATTAGTTTTCAAAGTTGTGCTTTGCGTTTCTGTTTCAATGGAAACTAGTTTCTTTGCTGTGCAGTTCGATATATCACTTTTCAGTTTTCATGTATTCTAAATTGAGCATGGGACACACATGTGATTCCGTTTAAAGGTAGTGCTTTGCTTTTCTGTTCTTTCGTTCGAAACTTGTTCCTGTGCTGTACAGTGCGTTATATCACTTTTCAGTTTTTCTGTATTCCTAATTGAGCGAGCGACACACATGTGATTCGGTTTAAAGTTATTGCTTTGCTTATCTGTTCTTTCCTTGGAAACTTATTCCTGTGCTGTACAGTGTGATATATCACTTTTCAGTTTTCCTGTATTCCTAATTGAGCGAGCGACACATATGTGATTTAGTTTACACAGTAGTGCTTTTTATGTTTACGTTCTTTCATTGGAAACTTGTTACTGTTAGGATCAAGTTAGGGTTAGGGTTAGGGTTAGGGTTAGGGTTAGGGTAGGGTTAGGGTTAGGGTTAGGGTTAGGGTTAGGGTTAGGGTTAGGGTTAGTGTTAGAATTAGGGTAGGGTTAGGGTTAGGGTTAGGGTTAGGGTTAAGGTTAGGGGGTTAGGGTTAGGGTTAGGGTTATATCACTTTTCCGTTTTCCTGTTATAATAATTGAACAGGCGACACGTATGTGAATTAGTTTTCAAAGTTGTGCTTTGCGTCTCTCTTCTTTCAATTGAAACTTATTTCTTTGCCGTACAGTTCGATATATCACTTTTCAGTTTTCCTGTACTCCTAATTGTGCGAGCGACACACTTGATTCCGTTTAAAGTTAGTGCTTTGCTTTTCTGTTCTTTCATTGGAAACTTGTTCCTGTGCTGTACAGTGTGATATATCACTTTTCAGTTTTCCTGTATTCCTAATTGAGAGTGCGTCACATATGTGTTAGTTTACACAGTAGTGCTTTTTACGTTTACGTTCTTTCATTGGAAACTTGTTCCTATTAGGAACAAGTTAGGGTTAGGGTTAGGGTTAGGGTTAGGGTTAGGGTTAGGGTTAGGGTAGGGTTAGGGTTAGGGTTAGGGTTAGGGTTTAGGGTTAGGGTTAGTGTTAGGGTTAGGGTTAGAGTTAAGGTTAGGCGGTTAGGGTTAGGGTTATATCACTTTTCAGTTTTCCTGTTATAATAATTGAACAGGCGACACGTATGTGAATTAGTTTTCAAAGTTGTGCTTTGCGTTTCTGTTCTTTCAATGGAAACTTGTTTCTTTGCCGTACTGTTCGATATATCACTTTTCAGTTTTCCTGTATTCTTAATTGCGCGAGCGACACAGATGTGATTTAGTTTTTAAAGTGGTGCTTTACTTTTCTGTTCTTTCGTTCGAAACTTGTTCCTGTGCTGTACAGTGCGTTATATCACTTTTCAGTTTTTCTGTTATAATAATTGAACAGGCGACACGTATGTGAATTAGTTAACAAAGTAGTGCTTTGCTTTTCTGTTCTTTCATTGGAAACTATTCCTGTGCTGTACAGTGTGTTATATCAATTTTCAGTTTTCCTGTATTCCTAATTGAGCGAGCGACACACAGGTAATTTAGTTTTTAAAGTAGTGCTTTGCTTTTCTGTTCTTTCGTTCGAAACTTGTTCCTGTGCTGTACAGTGCGTTATATCACTTTTCAGTTTTTCTGTATTCCTAATTGAGCGAGCGACACACATGTGATTCGGTTTAAAGTTATTGCTTTGCTTTTCTGTTCTTTCCTTGGAAACTTGTTCCTGTGCTGTACAGTGTGATATATCACTTTTCAGATTTCCTGTATTCCTAATTGAGCGAGCGACACATATGTGATTTAGTTTACACAGTAGTGCTTTTATGTTTACGTTCTTTCATTGGAAACTTGTTCCTGTTAGGATCAAGTTAGGGTTAGGGTTAGTGTTAGGGTTAGGGTAGGGTTAGGGTTAGGGTTAGGGTTAGGGTTAGGATTAGGGTTAGGGTTAGGGTTAGTGTTAGAGTTAGGGTAGGGTTAGGGTTAGGGTTAGGGTTAGAGATAGGGTTAGGGGGTTAGGGTTAGGGTTAGGGTTATATCACTTTTCAGTTTTCCTGTTATAATAATTGAACAGGCGACACGTATGTGAATTAGTTTTCAAAGTTGTGCTTTGCGTCTCTCTTCTTTCAATGGAAACTTGTTTCTTTGCCGTACAGTTCGATATATCACTATTCAGTATTCCTGTACTCCTAATTGTGCGAGCGACACACATGTGATTCCATTTAAAAGTACTGCTTTGCTTTTCTGTTCTTTCGTTCGAAACTTGTTCCTGTGCTGTACAGTGCGTTATATCACTTTCCAGTTATCCTGTTATAATAATTGAACAGGCGACACGTATGAGAATTAGTTAACAAAGTAGTGCTTTGCTTTTCTGTTCTTTCATTGGAAACTTGTTCCTGTGCTGTACAGTGCGTTATATCACTTTTCAGTTTTCCTGTTATAATAATTGAACAGGCGACACGTATGTGAATTAGTTTTCAAAGTTGTGCTTTGCCTTTCTGTACTTTCAATGTAAACTAGTTTCTTTGCTGTGCAGTTCGATATATCACTTTTCAGTTTTCATGTATTCTAAATTGAGCGGGCGACACACATGTGAATCCGTTTAAAGGTAGTGCTTTGCTTTTCTGTTCTTTCATTGGAAACTTGTTCCTGTGCTGTACAGTGTGATATATCACTTTTCAGTTTTCCTGTATTCCTAATTGAGAGTGCGTCACACATGTGTTAGTTTACACAGTAGTGCTTTTTACGTTTACGTTCTTTCATTGGAAACTTGTTCCTATTAGGAACAAGTTAGGGTTAGGGTTAGGGTTAGGGTTAGGGTTAGGGTTAGGGTTAGGGTTAGGGTAGGGTTAGGGTTAGGGTTAGGGTTAGGGTTTAGGGTTAGGGTTAGTGTTAGGCTTAGGGTTAGAGTTAAGGTTAAGCGGTTAGAGTTAGGGTTATATCACTTTTCAGTTTTCCTGTTATAATAATTGAACAGGCGACACGTATGTGAATTAGTTTTCAAAGTTGTGCTTTGCGTTTCTGTTCTTTCAATGGAAACTTGTTTCTTTGCCGTACAGTTCGATATATCACTTTTCAGTTTTCCTGTATTCCTAATTGAGCGAGCGACACTCATTTGATTTAGTTTTTAAAGTGGTGCTTTGCTTTTCTGTTCTTTCTTTCGAAAATTGTTCCTGTGCTGTACAGTGCGTTATATCACTTTTCAGTTTTCCTGTATTCCTAATTGAGCGAGCGACACACAGGTAATTTAGTTTTTAAAGTAGTGCTTTGCTTTTCTGTTCTTTCGTTCGAAACTTGTTCCTGTGCTGTACAGTGCGTTATATCACTTTTCAGTTTTTCTGTATTTCTAATTGAGCGAGCGACACACATGTGATTCGGTTTAAAGTTATTGCTTTGCTTTTCTGTTCTTTCCTTGGAAACTTGTTCCTGTGCTGTACAGTGTGATATATCACTTTTCAGTTTTCCTGTATTCCTAATTGAGCGAGCGACACATATGTGATTTAGTTTACACAGTAGTGCTTTTTATGTTTACGTTCTTTCATTGGAAACTTGTTCCTGTTAGGATCAAGTTAGGGTTAGGGTTAGTGTTAGGGTTAGGGTAGGGTTAGGGTTAGGGTTAGGGTTAGGGTTAGGATTAAGGTTAGGGTTAGGGTTAGTGTTAGAGTTAGGGTAGGGTTAGGGTTAGGGTTAGGTTTAGAGTTACGGTTAGGGGGTTAGGGTTAGGGTTAGGGTTATATCACTTTTCAGTTTTCCTGTTATAATAATTGAACAGGCGACACGTATGTGAATTAGTTTTCAAAGTTGTGCTTTGCGTCTCTCTTCTTTCAATGGAAACTTGTTTCTTTGCCGTACAGTTCGATATATCACTTTTCAGTATTCCTGTACTCCTAATTGTGCGAGCGACACACATGTGATTCCATTTAAAAGTACTGCTTTGCTTTTCTGTTCTTTCGTTCGAAACTTGTTCCTGTGCTGTACAGTGCGTTATATCACTTTCCAGTTTTCCTGTTATAATAATTGAACAGGCGACACGTATGAGAATTAGTTAACAAAGTAGTGCTTTGCTTTTCTGTTCTTTCATTGGAAACTTGTTCCTGTGCTGTACAGTGCGTTATATCACTTTTCAGTTTTCCTGTTATAATAATTGAACAGGCGACACGTATGTGAATTAGTTTTCAAAGTTGTGCTTTGCCTTTCTGTACTTTCAATGTAAACTAGTTTCTTTGCTGTGCAGTTCGATATATCACTTTTCAGTTTTCATGTATTCTAAATTGAGCGGGCGACACACATGTGAATCCGTTTAAAGGTAGTGCTTTGCTTTTCTGTTCTTTCATTGGAAACTTGTTCCTGTGCTGTACAGTGTGATATATCACTTTTCAGTTTTCCTGTATTCCTAATTGAGAGTGCGTCACACATGTGTTAGTTTACACAGTAGTGCTTTTTACGTTTACGTTCTTTCATTGGAAACTTGTTCCTATTAGGAACAAGTTAGGGTTAGGGTTAGGGTTAGGGTTAGGGTTAGGGTTAGGGTTAGGGTAGGGTTAGGGTTAGGGTTAGGGTTAGGGTTTAGGGTTAGGGTTAGTGTTAGGGTTAGGGTTAGAGTTAAGGTTAGGCGGTTAGGGTTAGGGTTATATCACTTTTCAGTTTTCCTGTTATAATAATTGAACAGGCGACACGTATGTAAATTAGTTTTCAAAGTTGTGCTTTGCGTTTCTGTTCTTTCAATGGAAACTTGTTTCTTTGCCGTACAGTTCAATATATCACTTTTCAGTTTTCCTGTATTCCTAATTGAGCGAGCGACACTCATTTGATTTAGTTTTTAAAGTGGTGCTTTGCTTTTCTGTTCTTTCTTTCGAAAATTGTTCCTGTGCTGTACAGTGCGTTATATCACTTTTCAGTTTTCCTGTATTCCTAATTGAGCGAGCGACACACCGGTAATTTAGTTTTTAAAGTAGTGCTTTGCTTTTCTGTTCTTTCGTTGGAAAATTGTTCCTGTGCTGTACAGTGTGATATTTCACTTTTCAGTTTTCCTGTATTCTTAATTGCGCGAGCGACACACATGTGATTTAATTTTTAAAGTGGTGCTTTACTTTTCTGTTCTTTCGTTCGAAACTTGTTCCTGTGCTGTACAGTGCGTTATATCACTTTTCAGTTTTTCTGTTATAATAATTGAACAGGCGACACGTATGTGAATTAGTTAACAAAGTAGTGCTTTGCTTTTCTGTTCTTTCATTGGAAACTATTCCTGTGCTGTACAGTGTGTTATATCACTTTTCAGTTTTCCTGTATTCCTAATTGAGCGAGCGACACACCGGTAATTTAGTTTTTAAAGTAGTGCTTTGCTTTTCTGTTCTTTCGTTCGAAACTTGTTCCTGTGCTGTACAGTGCGTTATATCACTTTTCAGTTTTTCTGTATTCCTAATTGAGCGAGCGACACACATGTGATTCGGTTTAAAGTTAGTGCTTTGCTTTTCTGTTCTTTCCTTGGAAACTTGTTCCTGTGCTGTACAGTGTGATATATCACTTTTCAGTTTTCCTGTATTCCTAATTGAGAGAGCGACACATATGTGATTTAGTTTACACAGTAGTGCTTTTTATGTTTACGTTCTTTCATTGGAAACTTGTTTCTGAAACTTGTTCCTGTTAGGAACATGTTAGGGTTAGGGTTAGGGTTAGGGTAGGGTTAGGGTTAGGGTTAGGGTTAGGGTTAGGATTAGGGTTAGGGTTAGGGTAGGGTTAGGGTTAGGGTTAGGGTTAGAGTTAGTGTTAGGGGGTTAGGGTTAGGGTTAGGGTTATATCACTTTTCAGTTTTCCTGTTATAATAATTGAACAGGCGACACGTATATGAATTAGTTTTCAAAGTTGTGCTTTGCTTTGCTGTTCTTTCGTTCGAAACTTGTTCCTGTGCTGTACAGTGCGTTATATCACTTTCCAGTTTTCCTGTTATAATAATTGAACAGGCTACACTTATGAGAATTAGTTAACAAAGTAGTGCTTTGCTTTTCTGTTCTTTCATTGGAAACTTTTTCCTGTGCTGTACAGTGTGTTATATCACTTTTCAGTTTTCCTGTTATAATAATTGAACAGGCGACACGTATGTGAATTAGTTTTCAAAGTTGTGCTTTGCCTTTCTGTTCTTTCAATGTAAACTAGTTTCTTTGCTGTGCAGTTCGATATATCACTTTTCAGTTTTCATGTATTCTAAATTGAGCGGGCGACACACATGTAATTCCGTTTAAAGGTAGTGCTTTGCTTTTCTGTTCTTTCATTGGAAACTTGTTCCTGTGCTGTACAGTGTGATATATCACTTTTCAGTTTTCCTGTATTCCTAATTGAGAGTGCGTCACACATGTGATTTAGTTTACACAGTAGTGCTTTTTACGTTTACGTTCTTTCATTGGAAACTTGTTCCTATTAGGAACAAGTTAGGGTAAGAGTTAGTTTTAGGGTTAGGGTTAGGGTTAGGGTTAGGGTTAGGGTTTAGGGTTAGGGTTAGTGTTAGGGTTAGGGTTAGAGTTAAGGTTAGGCGGTTAGGGTTAGGGTTATATCACTTTTCAGTTTTCCTGTTATAATAATTGAACAGGCGACACGTATGTGAATTAGTTTTCAAAGTTGTGCTTTGCGTTTCTGTTCTTTCAATGGAAACTTGTTTCTTTGCCGTACAATTCGATATATCACTTTTCAGTTTTCCTGTATTCCTAATTGAGCGAGCGACACTCATTTGATTTAGTTTTTAACGTGGTGCTTTGTTTTTCTGTTCTTTCTTTCGAAAATTGTTCCTGTGCTGTACAGTGCGTTATATCACTTTTCAGTTTTCCTGTTATAATAATTGAACAGGCTTCATGTATGTGAATTAGTTTTCAAAGTTGTGCTTTGCGTTTCTGTTTCAATGGAAACTAGTTTCTTTGCTGTGCAGTTCGATATATCACTTTTCAGTTTTCATGTATTCTAAATTGAGCATGGGACACACATGTGATTCCGTTTAAAGGTAGTGCTTTGCTTTTCTGTTCTTTCGTTCGAAACTTGTTCCTGTGCTGTACAGTGCGTTATATCACTTTTCAGTTTTTCTGTATTCCTAATTGAGCGAGCGACACACATGTGATTCGGTTTAAAGTTATTGCTTTGCTTTTCTGTTCTTTCCTTGGAAACTTATTCCTGTGCTGTACAGTGTGATATATCACTTTTCAGTTTTCCTGTATTCCTAATTGAGCGAGCGACACATATGTGATTTAGTTTACACAGTAGTGCTTTTTATGTTTACGTTCTTTCTTTGGAAACTTGTTCCTGTTAGGATCAAGTTAGGGTTAGGGTTAGGGTTAGGGTTAGGGTAGGGTTAGGGTTAGGGTTAGGGTTAGGGTTAGGATTAGGGTTAGGGTTAGGGTTAGTGTTAGAATTAGGGTAGGGTTAGGGTTAGGGTTAGGGTTAGGGTTAGGGTTAGGGGGTTAGGGTTAGGGTTAGGGTTATATCACTTTTCAGTTTTCCTGTTATAATAATTGAACAGGCGACACGTATGTGAATTAGTTTTCAAAATTGTGCTTTGCGTCTCTCTTCTTTCAATGGAAACTTGTTTCTTTGCCGTACAGTTCGAAATATCACTTTTCAGTTTTCCTGTATTCCTAATTGAGCGAGCGACACTCATTTGATTTAGTTTTTAAAGTGGTGCTTTGCTTTTCTGTTCTTTCTTTCGAAAATTGTTCCTGTGCTGTACAGTGCGTTATATCACTTTTCAGTTTTCCTGTATTCCTAATTGAGCGAGCGACACACATGTGCTTCGATTTAAAGGTAGTGCTTTCCTTTTCTGTTCTTTCGTTGGAAAATTGTTCCTGTGCTGTACAGTGTGATATTTCACTTTTCAGTTTTCCTGTGTTCTTAATTGCGCGAGCGACACACATGTGATTTAGTTTTTAAAGTGGTGCTTTACTTTTCTGTTCTTTCGTTCGAAA
Organism: Meriones unguiculatus; assembly: GCF_030254825.1. NCBI lineage: Eukaryota > Metazoa > Chordata > Mammalia > Rodentia > Muridae > Meriones > Meriones unguiculatus. The sequence goes on from NC_083361.1 coordinate 31,771,859, forward strand.
CTTGTTCCTGTGCTGTACAGTGCGTTATATCACTTTTCAGTTTTTCTGTTATAATAATTGAACAGGCGACACGTATGTGAATTAGTTAACAAAGTAATGATTTGCATTTCTGTTCTTTCATTGGAAACTATTCCTGTGCTGTACAGTGTGTTATACCACTTTTCAGTTTTCCTGTATTCCTAATTGAGCGAGCGACACACAGGTAATTTAGTTTTTAAAGTAGTGCTTTGCTTTTCTGTTCTTTCGTTCGAAACTTGTTCCTGTGCTATACAGTGCGTTATATCACTTTTCAGTTTTTCTGTATTCCTAATTGAGCGAGCGACACACATGTGATTCGGTTTAAAGTTAGTGCTTTGCTTTTCTGTTCTTTCCTTGGAAACTTGTTCCTGTGCTGTACAGTGTGATATATCATTTTTCAGTTTTCCTGTATTCCTAATTGAGCGAGCGACACATATGTGATTTAGTTTACACAGTAGTGCTGTTTATGTTTACGTTCTTTCATTGGAAACTTGTTTCTGAAACTTGTTCCTGTTAGGAACATGTTAGGGTTAGGGTTAGGGTTAGGGTAGGGTTAGGGTTAGGGTTAGGGTTAGGGTTAGGGTTTAGGGTTAGGGTTAGGGTTAGAGTTAAGGTTAGGCAGTTAGGGTTAGGGTTATATCACTTTTCAGTTTCCCTGTTATAATAATTGAACAGGCGACACGTATGTGAATTAGTTTTCAAAGTTGTGCTTTGCGTTTCTGTTTTTTCAATGGAAACTTGTTTCTTTGCCGTACAGTTCGATATATCACTTTTCAGTTTTCCTGTATTCCTAATTGAGCGAGCGACACTCATTTGATTTAGTTTTTAAAGTGGTGCTTTATTTTTCTGTTCTTTCTTTCGAAAATTGTTCCTGTGCTGTACAGTGCGTTATATCACTTTTCAGTTTTCCTGTTATAATAATTGAACAGGTGTCACGTATGTGAATTAGATTTCAAATTTGTGCTTTGAGTTTCTGTTCTTTCAATGGAAACTAGTTTCTTTGCTGTGCAGTTCGATATATCACTTTTCAGTTTTCATGTATTCTAAATTGAGCGGGCGACACACATGTGATTCCGTTTAAAGGTAGTGCTTTGCTTTCCTGTTCTTTCATTGGAAACTTGTTCCTGTGCTGTACAGTGTGATATATCACTTTTCAGTTTTCTTGTATTCCTAATTGAGAGTGCGTCACACATGTGTTAGTTTACACAGTAGTGCTTTTTACGTTTACGTTCTTTCATTGGAAACTTGTTCCTATTAGGAACAAGTTAGCGTTAGGGTTAGGGTTATGGTTAGGGTTAGGGTTAGGGTAGGGTTAGGGTTATGGTTAGGGTTAGGGTTTAGGGTTAGGGTTAGTGTTACGGTTAGGGTTAGAGTTAAGGTTAGGCGGTTAGGGTTAGGGTTATATCACTTTTCAGTTTTCCTGTTATAATAATTGAACAGGCGACACGTATGTGAATTAGTTTTCAAAGTTGTGCTTTGCGTTTCTGTTCTTTCAATGGAAACTTGTTTCTTTGCCGTACAGTTCGATATATCACTTTTCAGTTTTCCTGTATTCCTAATTGAGCGAACGACACTCATTTGATTTAGTTTTTAAAGTGCTGCTTTGCTTTTCTGTTCTTTCTTTCGAAACTTGTTCCTGTGCTGTACAGTGCGTTATATCACTTTTCAGTTTTCCTGTATTCCTAATTGAGCGAGCGACACACATGTGATTCGGTTTAAAGTTAGTGCTTTGCTTTTCTGTTCTTTCGTTGGAAACTTGTTCCTGTGCTGTACAGTGTGATATATCACTTTTCAGTTTTCCTGTATTCCTAATTGAGCGAGCGACACATATGTGATTTAGTTTACACAGTAGTGCTTTTTATGTTTACATTCTTTCATTGGAAACTTGTTCCTATTAGGGTTAGGGTAGGGTTAGGGTTAGGGTTAGGGATAGGGTTAGGATTAGGGTTAGGGTTAGGGTAGGGTTAGGGTTAGGGTTAGGGTTAGAGTTAGGGTTAGGGGGTTAGGGTTAGGGTTAGGGATAGGGTTAGGATTAGGATTAGTGTTAGGGTAGGGTTAGGGTTAGGGTTAGGGTTAGAGTTAGGATTAGGGGGTTAGGGTTAGGGTTAGGATTATATCACTTTTCAGTTTTCCTGTTATAATAATTGAACAGGCGACACGTATGTGAATTAGTTTTCAAAGTTGTCTTTGCGTTTCTCTTCTTTCAATGGAAACTTGTTTCTTTGCCGTACAGTTCGATATATCACTTTTCAGTTTTCCTGTACTCCTAATTGTGCGAGCGACACACATGTGATTCCATTTAAAAGTACTGCTTTGCTTTTCTGTTCTTTCGTTCGAAACTTGTTCCTGTGCTGTCCAGTGCGTTATATCACTTTCCAGTTTTCCTGTTATAATAATTGAACAGGCGACACGTATGAGAATTAGTTAACAAAGTAGTGCTTTGCTTTTCTGTTCTTTCATTGGAAACTTGTTCCTGTGCTGTACAGTGCGTTATATCACTTTTCAGTTTTCCTGTTATAATAATTGAACAGGCGACACGTATGTGAATTAGTTTTCAAAGTTGTGCTTTGCCTTTCTGTTCTTTCAATGTAAACTAGTTTCTTTGCTGTGCAGTTCGATATATCACTTTTCAGTTTTCATGTATTCTAAATTGAGCGGGAGACACACATGTGATTCCGTTTAAAGGTAGTGCTTTGCTTTTCTCTTCTTTCATTGGAAACTTGTTCCTGTGCTGTACAGTGTGATATATCACTTTTCAGTTTTCCTGTATTCCTAATTGAGAGTGCGTCACACATGTGATTTAGTTTACACAGTAGTGCTTTTTACGTTTAGGTTCTTTCATTGGAAACTTGTTCCTATTAGGAACAAGTTAGGGTTAGGGTTAGGGTTAGGGTTAGGGTTAGGGTTAGGGTTAGAGTAGGGTTAGGGTTAGGGTTAGGGTTAGGGTTTAGGGTTAGGGTTAGTGTTAGGGTTAGGGTTAGAGTTAAGGTTAGGCGGTTAGGGTTAGGGTTATATCACTTTTTAATTTTCCTGTTATAATAATTGAACAGGCGACACGTATATGAATTAGTTTTCAAAGTTGTGCTTTGCGTTTCTGTTCTTGCAATGGAAACTTGTTTCTTTGCCGTACAGTTCAATATATCACTTTTCAGTTTTCCTGTTATAATAATTGAACAGGCGACACGTATGTGAATTAATTAACAAAGTAGTGCTTTTCTTTTCTTTTCTTTCATTGGAAACTTGTTCCTGTGCTGTACAGTGTGATATATCACTTTTCAGTTTTCCTGTATTCCTAATTGAGCGAGCGACACACATGTGATTCCGTTTAAAGGTAGTGCTTTCCTTTTCTGTTCTTTCGTTGGAAAATTGTTCCTGTGCTGTACAGTGTGATATTTCACGTTTCAGTTTTCCTCTATTCCTAATTGAGCGAGCGACACACATGTGATTTAGTTTTTAAAGTGGGGCTTTACTTTTCTGTTCTTTCGTTCAAAACTTGTTCCTGTGCTGTACAGTGCGTTATATCACTTTTCACTTTTCCTGTTATAATAATTGAACAGGCGACACGTATGTGAATTAGTTAACAAAGTACTGCTTTGTTTTTCTGTTCTTTCATTGGAAACTTGTTCCTGTGCAGTACAGTGTGTTATATCACTTTTATGTTTTACTGTATTTCTAATTTAGCGAGCGACACACAGGTAATTTAGTTTTTAAAGTAGTGCTTTGCTTTTCTGTTCTTTTGTTCAAAACTTGTTCCTGAGCTATACAGTGCGTTATATCACTTTTCAGTTTTCCTTTATTCCTAATTGAGCGAGCGACACAGGTAATTTAGTTTTTAAAGTGGTGCTTTGCTTTTCTGTTCTTTCTTTCGAAACTTGTTCCTGTGCGGTACAGTGCGTTATATCACTTTTCAGTTTTCCTGTATTCCTAATTGAGCGAGCGACACACATCTGATTCGGTTTAAAGATAGCGCTTTGCTTTTCTGTTCTTTCGTTGGAAACTTGTTCCTGTGCTGTACAGTGTGATATATCACTTTTCAGTTTTCCTGTATTCCTAATTGAGAGTGCGTCACACATGTGTTAGTTTACACAGTAGTGCTTTTTACGTTTACGTTCTTTCATTGGAAACTTGTTCCTGTTAGGAACAAGTTAGGGTTAAGGTTAGGGTTAGGGTTAGGGTTAGGGTTAGGGTTAGAGTTAGGGTTAGGGTAGGGTTAGGGTTACGGTTAGGTTTAGGGTTAGGGTTAGGGTTAGGGTTAGGGTTTAGGGTTAGGTTTATATCACTTTTCAGTTTTCCTGTTATAATAATTGAACAGGCGACACGTATGTGAATTAATTAACAAAGTAGTGCTTTGCTTTTCTGTTCTTTCATTGGAAACTTGTTCCTGTGCTGTACTGTGTGTTATATCACTTTTCAGTTTTCCTGTATTCCTAATTGAGCGAGCGACACTCATTTGATTTAGTTTTTAAAGTGGTGCTTTGCTTTTCTGTTCTTTCTTTCGAAAATTGTTCCTGTGCTGTACAGTGCGTTATATCACTTTTCAGTTTTCCTGTATTCCTAATTGAGCGAGCTACACACATGTGATTCGGTTTAAAGGTAGTGCTTTCCTTTTCTGTTCTTTTTTGGAAAATTGTTCCTGTGCTGTACAGTGTGATATTTCACTTTTCAGTTTTCCTGTATTCTTAAATGCGCGAGCAAAACACATGTGATTTAGTTTTTAAAGTGGTGCTTTACTTTTCTGTTCTTTCGTTCGAAACTTGTTCCTGTGCTGTACAGTGCGTTATATCACTTTTCAGTTTTTCTGTTATAATAATTGAACAGGCGACACGTATGTGAATTAGTTAACAAAGTTGTGCTTTGCTTTTCTGTTCTTTCATTGGAAACTATTCCTGTGCTGTACAGTGTGTTATATCACTTTTCAGTTTTCCTGTATTCCTAATTGAGCGAGCGACACACAGGTAATTTAGTTTTTAAAGTAGTGGTTTGCTTTTCTATTCTTTCGTTCGAAACTTGTTCCTGTGCTGTACAGTGCGTTATATCACTTTTCAGTTTTTCTGTATTCCTAATTAAGTGAACGACACACATGTGATTCGGTTTAAACTTAGTGCTTTGCTTTTCTGTTCTTTCGTTGGAAACTTGTTCCTGTGCTGTACAGTGTGATATATCACTTTTCAGTTTTCCATATTCCTAATTGAGCGAGCGACACATATGTGATTTAGTTTACACAGTAGTGCTTTTTATGTTTACGTTCTTTCATTGGAAACTTGTTGCTGTTAGGAACAAGTTAGGGTTAGGGTTAGGGTAGGGTTAGGGTTAGGGTTAGGGTTAGGGTTAGGATTAGGGTTAGGGTTAGGGTAGGGTTAGGGTTAGGGTTAGGGTTAGAGTTAGTGTTAGGGGGTTAGGGTTAGGGTTAGGGTTATATCACTTTTCAGTTTTCCTGATATACTAATTGAACAGGCGACACGTATGTGAATTAGTTTTCAAAGTTGTGCTTTGCGTTTCTCTTCTTTCAATGGAAACTTGTTTCTTTGCCGTACAGTTCGATATATCACTTTTCAGTTTTCCTGTACTCCTAATTGTGCGAGCAACACACATATCATTCCATTTAAAAGTACTGCTTTGCTTTTCTGTTCTTTCGTTCGAAACTTGTTCCTGTGCTGTACAGTGCGTTATATCACTTTTCAGTTTTCCTGTTATAATAATTGAACAGGCGACACGTATGTGAATTAGTTTTCAAAGTTGTGCTTTGCGTTTCTGTTCTTTCAATGGAAACTTGTTTCTTTGCTGTGCATTTCGATATATCACTTTTCAGTTTTCCTGTATTCTAAATTGAGCGAGCGACACACATGTGATTCCGTTTAAAGGTAGTGCTTTGCTTTTCTGTTCTTTCGTTGGAATCTTGTTCCTGTGCTCTACAGTGTGATATATCACTTTTCAGTTTTCCTGTATTCCTAATTGAGAGTGCGTCACACATGTGTTAGTTTACACAGTAGTGCTTTTTACGTTTACGTTCTTTCATTGGAAACTTGTTCCTATTAGGAACAAGTTAGGGTTAGGTTTAGGGTTAGGGTTAGGGTTAGGGTTAGGGTTAGGATTAGGGTTTAGGGTTAGGGTTAGTGTTAGGGTTAGGGTTAGAGTTAAGGTTAGGCTGTTAGGGTTAGGGTTATATCACTTTTCAGTTTTCCTGTTTTAATAATTGAACAGGCGACACGTATGTGAATTAGTTTTCAAAGTTGTGCTTTGCGTTTCTGTTCTTTCAATGGAAACTTGTTTCTTTGCCGTACAGTTCGATATATCACTTTTCAATTTTCCTGTATTCCTAATTGAGCGAGCGACACTATTTTGATTTAGTTTTTAAAGTGGTGCTTTGCTTTTCTGTTCTTTCTTTCGAAAATTGTTCCTGTGCTGTACAGTGCGTTATATCACTTTTCAGTTTTTCTGTATTCCTAATTGAGCGAGCGACACACATGTGAATCGGTTTAAAGTTAGTGCTTTGCTTTTCTGTTCTTTCGTTGGAAACTTGTTCCTGTGCTGTACAGTTCGATATATCACTTTTCAGTTTTCCTGTACCCCTAACTGAGCGAGCGACACACATGTGATTTAGTTTTTAAAGTGGTGCTTTACTTTTCTGTTCTTTCGTTCGAAACTTGTTCCTGTGCTGTACAGTGCATTATATCACTTTTCAGTTTTCCTGTACTCCTAATTGAGCGAGCGACACACATGTGATTTAGTTTTTAAAGTGGTGCTTTACTTTTCTGTTCTTTCGTTCGAAACTTGTTCCTGTGCTGTACAGTGCATTATATCACTTTTCAGTTTTCCTGTTATAATAATTGAACAGGCGACACGTATGTGAATTAGTTTTCAAAGTTGTGCTTTGCGTTTCTGTTCTTTCAATGGAAACTTGTTTCTTTGCTGTGCAGTTCGATATATCACTTTTCAGTTTTCCTGTATTCTAAATTGAGCAAGCGACACACATGTGATTCCGTTTAAAGGTAGTGCTTTGCTTTTCTGTTCTTTCGTTGGAATCTTGTTCCTGTGCTGTACAGTGTGATATATCACTTTTCAGTTTTCCTGTATTCCTAATTGAGAGTGCGTCACACATGTGTTAGTTTACACAGTAGTGCTTTTTACGTTTACGTTCTTTCATTGGAACATTGTTCCTATTAGGAAAAAGTTAGGGTTAGGGTTAGGGTTAGGGTAGGGTTAGGGTTAGGGTTAGGGTTAGGGTTAGGGTTAGGGTTAGGATTAGGGTTAGGGTTAGGGTTAGGGTAGGGTTAGGGTTAGGGTTAGGGTTAGGGTTAGAGTTAGGGTTAGGGGGTTAGGGTTAGGTTTAGGGTTATATCACTTTTCAGTTTTCTTGTTATAATAATTGAACAGGTGACACGTATGTGAATTAGTTTTCAAAGTTGTGCTTTGCGTTTCTCTTCTTTCAATGGAAACTTGTTTCTTTGCCGTACAGTTCGATATATAACTTTTCAGTTTTCCTGTACTCCTAATTGTGCGAGCGACACACATATCATTCCATTTAAAAGTACTGCTTTGCTTTTCTGTTCTTTCGTTCGAAACTTGTTCCTGTGCTGTAGAGTGCGTTATATCACTTTTCAGTTTTCCTGTTATAATAATTGAACAGGCGACACGTATGAGAATTAGTTAACAAAGTAGTGCTTTGCTTTTCTGTTCTTTCATTGGAAACACTTTCCTGTGCTGTACAGTGCGTTATATTACTTTTCAGTTTTCCTGTTATAATAATTGAACAGGCGACACGTATGTGAATTAGTTTTCAAACTTGTGCTTTGCGTTTCTGTTCTTTCAATGGAAACTAGTTTCTTTGCTGTGCAGTTCGATATATCACTTTTCAGGTTTCATGTATTCTAAATTGAGCGGGCGACACACATGTGATTCTGTTTAAAGGTAGTGCTTTGCTTTTCTGTTCTTCCATTGGAAACTTGTTCCTGTGCTGTACAGTGTGATATATCACTTTTCAGTTTTCCTGTATTCCTAATTGAGAGTGCGTCACACATGTGATTTAGTTTACACAGTAGTGCTTTTTACGTTTACGTTCTTTCATTGGAAACTTGTTCCTATTAGGAACAAGTTAGGGTTAGGGTTAGGGTTAGGGTTAGGGTTAGGGTAAGGGTTAGGGTTAGGGTAGGGTTAGGGTTAGGGTTAGGGTTAGAGTTAGGGTTAGGGGGTTAGGGTTAGGGTTAGGGTTAGAGTTAAGGTTGGGCGGTTAGGATTAGGGTTATATCACTTTTCAGTTTTCCTGTTATAATAATTGAACAGGCAACACGTATGTGAATTAGTTTTCAAAGTTGTGCTTTGCGTTTCTGTTCTTTCAATGGAAACTTGTTTCTTTGCTGTGCAGTTCGATATATCACTTTTCAGTTTTCCTGTATTCTAAATTGAGCGAGCGACACACATGTGATTCCGTTTAAAGGTAGTGCTTTCCTTTTCTGTTCTTTCGTTGGAAACTTGTTCCTGTGCTGTACAGTGTGATATATCACTTTTATGTTTTACTGTATTCCTAATTGAGCGAGCGACACACATGTGATTTAGTTTACACAGTAGTGCTTTTTACGTTTACGTTCTTTCATTGGAAAATTTTTCCCTTAGGAACAAGTTAGGGTTAGGGTTAGGGTTAGGGTTAGGGTTAGGGTTAGAGTTAGGGTTAAGGTAGGGTTAGGGTTACGGTTAGTGTTAGGGTTAGAGTTAGGGTTAGAGTTAAGTTTGGGGGTTAGGGTTAGGGTTATATCACTTTTCAGTTTTCATGTTATAATAATTGAACAGGCGACAGGTATGTGAATTAATTTTCAAAGTTGTGCTTTGCGTTTCTCTTATTTCAATGGAAACTTGTTTCTTTGCCGTACAATTCGATATATCACTTTTCAGTTTTCCTGTACTCCTAATTGTGCGAGCGACACACATATCATTCCATTTAAAAGTACTGCTTTGCTTTTCTGTTCTTTCGTTCGAAACTTGTTCCTGTGCTGTACAGTGCGTTATATCACTTTTCAGTTTTCCTGGTATAATAATTGAACAGGCGACACGTATGAGAATTAGTTAACAAAGTAGTGCTTTGCTTTTCTGTTCTTTCATTGGAAACTTGTTCCTGTGCTGTACAGTGCGTTATATCACTTTTCAGTTTTCCTGTTATAATAATTGAATAGGCGACACGTATGTGAATTAGTTTTCAAAGTTGTGCTTTGCGTTTCTGTTCTTTCAATGGAAACTTGTTTCTTTGCCGTACAGTTCGATATATCACTTTTCAGTTTTCCTGTATTCCTAATTGAGCGAGCGACACTCATTTGATTTAGTTTTTAAAGTGGTGCTTTGCTTTTCTGTTCTTTCTTTCGAAAATTGTTCCTGTGCTGTACAGTGCGTTATATCACTTTTCAGTTTTCCTGTATTCCTAATTGAGCGAGCGACACATATGTGATTCGGTTTAAAGGTAGTGCTTTCCTTTTCTGTTCTTTCATTGGAAAATTGTTCCTGTGCTGTACAGTGTGATATTTCACTTTTCAGTTTTCCTGTATTCTTAATTGCGCGAGCGACACACATGTGATTTAGTTTTTAAAGTGGTGCTTTACTTTTCTCTTCTTTCGTTCGAAACTTGTTCCTGTGCTGTACAGTGCGTTATATCACTTTTCAGTTTTTCTGTTATAATAATTGAACAGGGGACACGTATGTGAATTAGTTAACAAAGTAGTGCTTTGCTTTTCTGTTCTTTCATTGGAAACTATTCCTGTGCTGTACAGTGTGTTATATCACTTTTCAGTTTTCCTGTATTCCTAATTGAGCGAGCGACACACAGGTAATTTAGTTTTTAAAGTAGTGCTTTGCTTTTCTGTTCTTTCGTTGGAAACTTGTTCCTGTGCTGTACACTGTGATATATCACTTTTCAGTTTTCCTGTATTCCTAATTGAGCGAGCGACACATATGTGATTTAGTTTACACAGTAGTGCTTTTTATGTTTACGTTCTTTCATTGGAAACATGTTGCTGTTAGGAACAAGTTAGGGTTAGGGTTAGGGTTAGGGTTAGGGTAGGGTTAGGGTTAGGGTTAGGGTTAGGATTAGGGTTAGGGTTTATGGTTAGGGTTAGTGTTAGGGTTAGGGTTAGAGTTAAGGTTAGGCGGTTAGGGTTAGGGTTATATCACTTTTCAGTTTTCCTGTTATAATAATTGAACAGGCGACACGTATGTGAATTAGTTAACAAAGTAGTGCTTTGCTTTTCTGTTCTTTCATTGGAAACTATTCCTGTGCTGTACAGTGTGTTATATCACTTTTCAGTTTTCCTGTATTCCTAATTGAGCGAGCGACACACAGGTAATTTAGTTTTTAAAGTAGTGCTTTGCTTTTCTGTTCTTTCGTTCGAAACTTGTTCCTGTGCTGTACAGTGCGTTATATCACTTTTCAGTTTTTCTGTATTCCTAATTAAGTGAACGACACACATGTGATTCGGTTTAAACTTAGTGCTTTGCTTTTCTGTTCTTTCGTTGGAAACTTGTTCCTGTGCTGTACAGTGTGATATATCACTTTTCAGTTTTCCATATTCCTAATTGAGCGAGCGACACATATGTGATTTAGTTTACACAGTAGTGCTTTTTATGTTTACGTTCTTTCATTGGAAACTTGTTGCTGTTAGGAATAAGTTAGGGTTAGGGTTAGGGTTAGGGTTAGGGTAGGGTTAGGGTTAGGGTTAGGGTTAGGATTAGGGTTAGGGTTAGGGTAGGGTTAGGGTTAGGGTTAGGGTTAGAGTTAGTGTTAGGGGGTTAGGGTTAGGGTTAGGGTTATATCACTTTTCAGTTTTCCTGATATACTAATTGAACAGGCGACACGTATGTGAATTAGTTTTCAAAGTTGTGCTTTGCGTTTCTCTTCTTTCAATGGAAACTTCTTTCTTTGCCGTACAGTTCGATATATCACTTTTCAGTTTTCCTGTACTCCTAATTGTGCGAGCAACACACATATCATTCCATTTAAAAGTACTGCTTTGCTTTTCTGTTCTTTCGTTCGAAACTTGTTCCTGTGCTGTACAGTGCGTTATATCACTTTTCAGTTTTCCTGTTATAATAATTGAACAGGCGACACGTATGTGAATTAGTTTTCAAAGTTGTGCTTTGCGTTTCTGTTCTTTCAATGGAAACTTGTTTCTTTGCTGTGCATTTCGATATATCACTTTTCAGTTTTCCTGTATTCTAAATTGAGCGAGCGACACACATGTGATTTCGTTTAAAGGTAGTGCTTTGCTTTTCTGTTCTTTCGTTGGAATCTTGTTCCTGTGCTCTACAGTGTGATATATCACTTTTCAGTTTTCCTGTATTCCTAATTGAGAGTGCGTCACACATGTGTTAGTTTACACAGTAGTGCTTTTTACGTTTACGTTCTTTCATTGGAAACTTGTTCCTATTAGGAACAAGTTAGGGTTAGGGTTAGGGTTAGGGTTAGGGTTAGGGTTAGGGTTAGGATTAGGGTTTAGGGTTAGGGTTAGTGTTAGGGTTAGGGTTAGAGTTAAGGTTAGGCGGTTAGGGTTAGGGTTATATCACTTTTCAGTTTTCCTGTTATAATAATTGAACAGGCGACACGTATGTGAATTAGTTTTCAAAGTTGTGCTTTGCGTTTCTGTTCTTTCAATGGAAACTTGTTTCTTTGCCGTACAGTTCGATATATCACTTTTCAATTTTCCTGTATTCCTAATTGAGCGAGCGACACTATTTTGATTTAGTTTTTAAAGTGGTGCTTTGCTTTTCTGTTCTTTCTTTCGAAAATTGTTCCTGTGCTGTACAGTGCGTTATATCACTTTTCAGTTTTCCTGTATTCCTAATTGAGCGAGCGACACACATGTGAATCGGTTTAAAGTTAGTGCTTTGCTTTTCTGTTCTTTCGTTGGAAACTTGTTCCTGTGCTGTACAGTTCGATATATCACTTTTCAGTTTTCCTGTACCCCTAACTGAGCGAGCGACACACATATGATTTAGTTTTTAAAGTGGTGCTTTACTTTTCTGTTCTTTCATTCGAAACTTGTTCCTGTGCTGTACAGTGCATTATATCACTTTTCAGTTTTCCTGCACTCCTAATTGAGCGAGCGACACACATGTGATTTAGTTTTTAAAGTGGTGCTTTACTTTTCTGTTCTTTCGTTCGAAACTTGTTCCTGTGCTGTACAGTGCATTATATCACTTTTCAGTTTTCCTGTTATAATAATTGAACAGGCGACACGTATGTGAATTAGTTTTCAAAGTTGTGCTTTGCGTTTCTGTTCTTTCAATGGAAACTTGTTTCTTTGCTGTGCAGTTCGATATATCACTTTTCAGTTTTCCTGTATTCTAAATTGAGCGAGCGACACACATGTGATTCCGTTTAAAGGTAGTGCTTTGCTTTTCTGTTCTTTCGTTGAAATCTTGTTCCTGTGCTGTACAGTGTGATATATCACTTTTCAGTTTTCCTGTATTCCTAATTGAGAGTGCGTCACACATGTGTTAGTTTACACAGTAGTGCTTTTTACGTTTATGTTCTTTCATTGGAACCTTGTTCCTATTAGGAAAAAGTTAGGGTTAGGGTTAGGGTTAGGGTTAGGGTAGGGTTAGGGTTAGGGTTAGGGTTAGGATTAGGGTTAGGGTTAGGGTTAGGGTAGGGTTAGGGTTAGGGTTAGGGTTAGAGTTAGGGTTAGGGGGTTAGGGTTAGGGTTAGGGTTATATCACTTTTCAGTTTTCCTGTTATAATAATTGAACAGGTGACACGTATGTGAATTAGTTTTCAAAGTTGTGCTTTGCGTTTCTCTTCTTTCAATGGAAACTTGTTTCTTTGCCGTACAGTTCGATATATAACTTTTCAGTTTTCCTGTACTCCTAATTGTGCGAGCGACACACATATCATTCCATTTAAAAGTACTGCTTTGCTTTTCTGTTCTTTCGTTCGAAACTTGTTCCTGTGCTGTAGAGTGCGTTATATCACTTTTCAGTTTTCCTGTTATAATAATTGAACAGGCGACACGTATGAGAATTAGTTAACAAAGTAGTGCTTTGCTTTTCTGTTCTTTCATTGGAAACACTTTCCTGTGCTGTACAGTGCGTTATATTACTTTTCAGTTTTCCTGTTATAATAATTGAACAGGCGACACGTATGTGAATTAGTTTTAAAACTTGTGCTTTGCGTTTCTGTTCTTTCAATGGAAACTAGTTTCTTTGCTGTGCAGTTCGATATATCACTTTTCAGGTTTCATGTATTCTAAATTGAGCGGGCGACACACATGTGATTCTGTTTAAAGGTAGTGCTTTGCTTTTCTGTTCTTCCATTGGAAACTTGTTCCTGTGCTGTACAGTGTGATATATCACTTTTCAGTTTTCCTGTATTCCTAATTGAGAGTGCGTCACACATGTGATTTAGTTTACACAGTAGTGCTTTTTACGTTTATGTTCTTTCATTGGAAACTTGTTCCTATTAGGAACAAGTTAGGGTTAGGGTTAGGGTTAGGGTTAGGGTTAGGGTTAGGGTTAGGGTAGGGTTAGGGTTAGGGTTAGGGTTAGAGTTAGGGTTAGGGGGTTAGGGTTAGGGTTAGGGTTAGAGTTAAGGTTGGGCGGTTAGGATTAGGGTTATATCACTTTTCAGTTTTCCTGTTATAATAATTGAACAGGCGACACGTATGTGAATTAGTTTTCAAAGTTGTGCTTTGCGTTTCTGTTCTTTCAATGGAAACTTGTTTCTTTGCTGTGCAGTTCGATATATCACTTTTCAGTTTTCCTGTATTCTAAATTGAGCGAGCGACACACATGTGATTCCGTTTAAAGGTAGTGCTTTCCTTTTCTGTTCTTTCGTTGGAAACTTGTTCCTGTGCTGTACAGTGTGATATATCACTTTTATGTTTTACTGTATTCCTAATTGAGCGAGCGACACACATGTGATTTAGTTTACACAGTAGTGCTTTTTACGTTTACGTTCTTTCATTGGAAAATTGTTCCCTTAGGAACAAGTTAGGGTTAGGGTTAGGGTTAGGGTTAGGGTTAGGGTTAGGGTTAGAGTTAGGGTTAAGGTAGGGTTAGGGTTACGGTTAGTGTTAGGGTTAGAGTTAGGGTTAGAGTTAAGTTTGGGGGTTAGGGTTAGGGTTATATCACTTTTCAGTTTTCATGTTATAATAATTGAACAGGCGACACGTATGTGAATTAGTTTTCAAAGTTGTGCTTTGCGTTTCTCTTCTTTCAATGGAAACTTGTTTCTTTGCCATACAGTTCGATATATCACTTTTCAGTTTTCCTGTACTCCTAATTGTGCGAGCGACACACATATCATTCCATTTAAAAGTACTGCTTTGCTTTTTTGTTCATTCGTTTGAAACTTGTTCCTGTGCTGTACAGTGCGTTATATCACTTTTCAGTTTTCCTGGTATAATAATTGAACAGGCGACACGTGTGAGAATTAGTTAACAAAGTAGTGCATTGCTTTTCTGTTCTTTCATTGGAAACTTGTTCCTGTGCTGTACAGTGCGTTATATCACTTTTCAGTTTTCCTGTTATAATAATTTAACAGGCGACACGTATGTGAATTAGTTTTCAAAGTTGTGCTTTGCGTTTCTGTTCTTTCAATGGAAACTTGTTTCTTTTCCGTACAGTTCGATATATCACTTTTCAGTTTTCCTATATTCCTAATTGAGCGAGCGACACTCATTTGATTTAGTTTTTAAAGTGGTGCTTTGCTTTTCTGTTCTTTCTTTCGAAAATTGTTCCTGTACTGTACAGTGTGATATTTCACTTTTCAGTTTTCCTGTATTCTTAATTGCGTGAGCGACACACATGTGATTTAGTTTTTAAAGTGGTGCTTTACTTTTCTCTTCTGTCGTTCGAAACTTGTTACTGTGCTGTACAGTGCGTTATATCACTTTTCAGTTTTTCTGTTATAATAATTGAACAGGCGACACGTATGTGAATTAGTTTACAAAGTAGTGCTTTGCTTTTCTGTTCTTTCATTGGAAACTATTCCTGTGCTGTACAGTGTGTTATATCACTTTTCAGTTTTCCTGTATTCCTAATTGAGCGAGCGACACACAGGTAATTTAGTTTTTAAAGTAGTGGTTTGCTTTTCTGTTCTTTCGTTCAAAACTTGTTCCTGTGCTGTACAGTGCATTATATCACTTTTCAGTTTTTCTGTATTCCTAATTAAGTGAACGACACACATGTGATTCGGTTTAAATTTAGTGCTTTGCTTTTCTGTTCTTTCGTTGGAAACTTGTTCCTGTGCTGTACAGTGTGATATATCACTTTTCAGTTTTCCTGTATTCCTAATTGAGCGAGCGACACATATGTGATTTAGTTTACACAGTACTGCTTTTTATGTTTACGTTCTTTCATTGGAAACTTGTTGCTGTTAGGAACAAGTTAGGGTTAGGGTTAGGGTTAGGATTAGGGTTAGGGTTAGGGTAGGGTTAGGGTTAGGGTTAGGGTTAGAGTTAGGGTTAGGGGGTTAGGGTTAGGGTTAGGGTTATATCACTTTTCAGTTTTCCTGATATACTAATTGAACAGGCGACACGTATGTGAATTAGTTTTCAAAGTTGTGCTTTGCGTTTCTCTTCTTTCAATGGAAAATTGTTTCTTTGCCGTACAGTTCGATATATCACTTTTCAGTTTTCCTGTTATAATAATTGAACAGGCGACACGTATGTGAATTAGTTTTCAAAGTTGTGCTTTGCGTTTCTGTTCTTTCAATGGAAACTTGTTTCTTTGCTGTGCAGTTTGATATATCACTTTTCAGTTTTCCTGTATTCTAAATTGAGCGAGCGACACACATGTGATTCCGTTTAAAGGTAGTGCTTTCCTTTTCTGTTCTTTCGTTGGAAACTTGTTCCTGTGCTGTACAGTGCATTATATCACTTTTCAGTTTTCCTGTTATAATAATTGAACAGGCGACACGTATGAGAATTAGTTAACAAAGTAGTGCTTTGCTTTTCTGTTCTTTCATTGGAAAATTGTTCCTGTGCTGTACAGTGTGTTATATCACTTTTCAGTTTTCCTGTTATAATAATTGAACAGGCGACACGTATGTGAATTAGTATTCAAAGTTGTGCTTTGCGTTTCTGTTCCTTCAATGGAAACTTGTTTCTTTGCTTTGCAGTTTGATATATCACTTTTCAGTTTTCCTGTATTCTAAATTGAGCGAGCGACACACATGTGATTCCGTTTAAAGGTAGTGCTTTGCTTTTCTGTTCTTTCGTTGGAAACTTGTTCCTGTGCTGTACAGTGTGATATATCAATTTTCAGTTTTCCTGTATTCCTAATTGAGAGTGCGTCACACATGTGTTAGTTTACACAGTAGTGCTTTTTACGTTTACGTTCTTTCATTGGAAACTTGTTCCTATTAGGAACAAGTTAGGGTTAGGGTTAGGGTTAGGGTTAGGGTTAGGGTTAGGGTTAGGGTAGGGTTAGGGTTAGGGTTAGCGTTAGGGTTAGGATTAGGGTTTAGGGTTAGGGTTAGTGTTAGGGTTGGGGTTAGAGTTAAGGTTAGGCGGTTAGGGTTAGGGTTATATCACTTTTCAGTTTTCCTGTTATAATAATTGAACAGGCGACACGTATGTGAATTAGTTTTCAAAGTTGTGCTTTGCGATTCTGTTCTTTCAATGGAAACTTGTTTCTTTGCCGTACAGTTCGATATATCACTTTTCAGTTTTCCTGTATTCCTAATTGAGCGAGCGACACTATTTTGATTTAGTTTTTAAAGTGGTGCTTTGCTTTTCTGTTCTTTCTTTCGAAAATTGTTCCTGTGCTGTACAGTGCGTTATATCACTTTTCAGTTTTCCTGTATTCCTAATTGAGCGAGCGACACACATGTGAATCGGTTTAAAGTTAGTGCTTTGCTTTTCTGTTCTTTCGTTGGAAACTTGTTCCTGTGCTGTACAGTGTGATATATCACTTTTCAGTTTTCCTGTATTCCTAATTGAGCGAGCGACACACTTGTGATTTAGTTTTTAAAGTAGTGCTTTGCCTTTCTGTTCTTTCGTTTGAAACTTGTTCCTGTACTGTACAGTTCGATATATCACTTTTCATTTTTCCTGTGCTCCTAATTGAGCGAGCGACACACATGTGATTTAGTTTTTAAAGTGGTGCTTTACTTTTCTGTTCTTTCGTTCGAAACTTGTTCCTGTGCTGTACAGTGCATTATATCACTTTTCAGTTTTCCTGTTATAATAATTGAACAGGCGACACGTATGTGAATTAGTTTTCAAAGTTGTGCTTTGCGTTTATGTTCTTTCAATGGAAACTTGTTTCTTTGCTGTGCAGTTCGATATATCACTTTTCAGTTTTCCTGTATTCTAAATTGAGCGAGCGACACACATGTGATTCCGTTTAAAGGTAGTGCTTTGCTTTTCTGTTCTTTCGTTGGAAACTTGTTCCTGTGCTGTACACTGTGATATATCACTTTTCAGTTTTCCTGTATTCCTAATTGAGAGTGCGTCACACATGTGTTAGTTTACACAGTAGTGCTTTTTACCTTTACGTTCTTTCATTGGAAACTTGTTCCTATTAGGAACAAGTTAGGGTTAGGGTTAGGGTTAGGGTTAGGGTAGGGTTAGGGTTAGGGTTAGGGTTAGGGTTAGGATTAGGGTTAGGGTTAGGGTAGGGTTAGGGTTAGGGTTAGGGTTAGAGTTAGGGTTAGGGTGTTAGGTTTAGGGTTAGGGTTATATCACTTTTCAGTTTTCCTGTTATAATAATTGAACAGGCGACACGTATGTGAATTAGTTTTCAAAGTTGTGCTTTGCGTTTCTGTTCTTCCAATGGAAACTTGTTTCTTTGCCGTACAGTTCGATATATCACTTTTCAGTTTTCCTGTATTCCTAATTGAGCGAGCGACACTATTTTGATTTAGTTTTTAAAGTGGTGCTTTGCTTTTCTGTTCTTTCTTTCGAAAATTGTTCCTGTGCTGTACAGTGCGTTATATCACTTTTCAGTTTTCCTGTATTCCTAATTGAGTGAGCGACACACATGTGATTCGGTTTAAAGTTAGTGCTTTGCTTTTCTGTTCTTTCGTTGGAAACTTGTTCCTGTGCTGTACAGTGTGATATATCACTTTTCAGTTTTCCTGTACTCCTAATTGAGCGAGCGACACACATGTGATTTAGTTTTTAAAGTGGTGCTTTACTTTTCTGTTCTTTCGTTCGAAACTTGTTCCTGTGCTGTAGAGTGCGTTATATCACTTTTCAGTTTTCCTGTTATATTAATTGAACAGGCGACATGTATGTGAATTAGTTTTCAAAGTTGTGCTTTGCTTTTCTGTTCTTTCAATGTAAACTAGTTTCTTTGCTGTGCAGTTCGATATATCACTTTTCAGTTTTCATGTATTCTAAATTGAGCGGACGACACACATGTGATTCTGTTTAAAGGTAGTGCTTTGCTTTTCTGTTCTTTCGTTGGAAACTTGTTCCTGTGCTGTACACTGTGATATATCACTTTTCAGTTTTCCTGTATTCCCAATTGAGAGTGCGTCACACATGTGATTTAGTTTACACAGTAGTGCTTTTTACGTTTACGTTCTTTCATTGGAAACTTGTTCCTATTAGGAACAAGTTAGGGTTAGCTTTAGGGTTAGGGTTAGGGTTAGCGTTAGGGTTAGGGTAGGGTTAGCGTTAGGGTTAGGGTTAGGGTTAGGGTTAGGGTTAGGGTTAGGGTTTAGGGTTAGGGTTAGTGTTAGGGTTAAGGTTATAGTTAAGGTTGGGCGGTTAGGATTAGGGTTATATCACTTTTCAGTTTTCCTGTTATAATAATTGAACAGGCGATACGTATGTGAATTAGTTTTCAAAGTTTTCTTTGCGTTTCTGTTCTTTCAATGGAAACTTGTTTCTTTGCCGTACAGTTCGATATATCACTTTTCAGTATTCCTGTATTCCTAATTGAGCGAGCGACACTCATTTGATTTAGTTTTTAAAGTGGTGCTTTGCTTTTCTGTTCTTTCTTTCGAAAATTGTTCCTGTGCGGTACAGTGCGTTATATCACTTTTCAGTTTTCCTGTATTCTAAATTGAGCGATCGACACACACATGTTATTCCGTTTAAAGGTAGTGCTTTGCTTTTCTGTTCTTTCGTTGGAAACTTGTTCCTGTGCTGTACAGTGTGATATATCACTTTTCAGTTTTCCTGTATTCCTAATTGAGAGTGCGTCACACATGTGTTAGTTTACACAGTAGTGCTTTTTACGTGTACGTTCTTTCATTGGAAACTTGTTCCTATTAGGAACAAGTTAGGGTTAGGGTTAGGGTTAGGGTTAGGGTAGGGTTAGGGTTAGGGTTAGGGTTAGGGTTAGGATTAGGGTTAGGGTAAGGGTAGGTTTAGGGTTAGGGTTAGGGTTAGAGTTAGGGTTAGGGGGTTAGGGTTAGGGTTATATCACTTTTCAGTTTTCCTGTTATAATAATTGAACAGGCGACACGTATGTGAATTAGTATTCAAAGTTGTGCTTTGCGTTTCTGTTCCTTCAATGGAAACTTGTTTCTTTGCTGTGCAGTTTGATATATCACTTTTCAGTTTTCCTGTATTCTAAATTGAGCGAGCGACACACATGTGATTCCGTTTAAAGGTAGTGCTTTGCTTTTCTGTTCTTTCGTTGGAAACTTGTTCCTGTGCTGTACAGTGTGATATATCAATTTTCAGTTTTCCTGTATTCCTAATTGAGAGTGCGTCACACATGTGTTAGTTTACACAGTAGTGCTTTTTACGTTTACGTTCTTTCATTGGAAACTTGTTCCTATTAGGAACAAGTTAGGGTTAGGGTTAGGGTTAGGGTTAGGGTTAGGGTTAGGGTTAGGGTTAGGGTTAGGTAGGGTTAGGGTTAGGGTTAGCGTTAGGGTTAGGATTAGGGTTTAGGGTTAGGGTTAGTGTTAGGGTTGGGGTTAGAGTTAAGGTTAGGCGGTTAGGGTTAGGGTTATATCACTTTTCAGTTTTCCTGTTATAATAATTGAACAGGCGACACGTATGTGAATTAGTTTTCAAAGTTGTGCTTTGCGTTTCTGTTCTTTCAATGGAAACTTGTTTCTTTGCCGTACAGTTCGATATATCACTTTTCAATTTTCCTGTATTCCTAATTGAGCGAGCGACACTATTTTGATTTAGTTTTTAAAGTGGTGCTTTGCTTTTCTGTTCTTTCTTTCGAAAATTGTTCCTGTGCTGTACAGTGCGTTATATCACTTTTCAGTTTTCCTGTATTCCTAATTGAGCGAGCGACACACATGTGAATCGGTTTAAAGTTAGTGCTTTGCTTTGCTGTTCTTTCGTTGGAAACTTGTTCCTGTGCTGTACAGTTCGATATATCACTTTTCAGTTTTCCTGTACCCCTAACTGTGCGAGCGACACACATATGATTTAGTTTTTAAAGTGGTGCTTTACTTTTCTGTTCTTTCATTCGAAACTTGTTCCTGTGCTGTACAGTGCATTATATCACTTTTCAGTTTTCCTGTACTCCTAATTGAGCGAGCGACACACATGTGATTTAGTTTTTAAAGTGGTGCTTTACTTTTCTGTTCTTTCGTTCGAAACTTGTTCCTGTGCTGTACAGTGCATTATATCACTTTTCAGTTTTCCTGTTATAATAATTGAACAGGCGACACGTATGTGAATTAGTTTTCAAAGTTGTGCTTTGCGTTTCTGTTCTTTCAATGGAAACTTGTTTCTTTGCTGTGCAGTTCGATATATCACTTTTCAGTTTTCCTGTATTCTAAATTGAGCGAGCGACACACATGTGATTCCGTTTAAAGGTAGTGCTTTGCTTTTCTGTTCTTTCGTTGGAATCTTGTTCCTGTGCTGTACAGTGTGATATATCACTTTTCAGTTTTCCTGTATTCCTAATTGAGAGTGCGTCACACATGTGTTAGTTTACACAGTAGTGCTTTTTACGTTTATGTTCTTTCATTGGAACCTTGTTCCTATTAGGAAAAAGTTAGGGTTAGGGTTAGGGTTAGGGTTAGGGTAGGGTTAGGGTTAGGGTTAGGGTTAGGGTTAGGGTTAGGATTAGGGTTAGGGTTAGGGTTAGGGTAGGGTTAGGGTTAGGGTTAGGGTTAGAGTTAGGGTTAGGGGGTTAGGGTTAGGGTTAGGGTTATATCACTTTTCAGTTTTCCTGTTATAATAATTGAACAGGTGACACGTATGTGAATTAGTTTTCAAAGTTGTGCTTTGCGTTTCTCTTCTTTCAATGGAAACTTGTTTCTTTGCCGTACAGTTCGATATATAACTTTTCAGTTTTCCTGTACTCCTAATTGTGCGAGCGACACACATATCATTCCATTTAAAAGTACTGCTTTGCTTTTCTGTTCTTTCGTTCGAAACTTGTTCCTGTGCTGTAGAGTGCGTTATATCACTTTTCAGTTTTCCTGTTATAATAATTGAACAGGCGACACGTATGAGAATTAGTTAACAAAGTAGTGCTTTGCTTTTCTGTTCTTTCATTGGAAACACTTTCCTGTGCTGTACAGTGCGTTATATTACTTTTCAGTTTTCCTGTTATAATAATTGAACAGGCGACACGTATGTGAATTAGTTTTCAAACTTGTGCTTTGCGTTTCTGTTCTTTCAATGGAAACTAGTTTCTTTGCTGTGCAGTTCGATATATCACTTTTCAGGTTTCATGTATTCTAAATTGAGCGGGCGACACACATGTGATTCTGTTTAAAGGTAGTGCTTTGCTTTTCTGTTCTTCCATTGGAAACTTGTTCCTGTGCTGTACAGTGTGATATATCACTTTTCAGTTTTCCTGTATTCCTAATTGAGAGTGCGTCACACATGTGATTTAGTTTACACAGTAGTGCTTTTTACGTTTACGTTCTTTCATTGGAAACTTGTTCCTATTAGGAACAAGTTAGGGTTAGGGTTAGGGTTAGGGTTAGGGTTAGGGTTAGGGTTAGGGTTAGGGTAGGGTTAGGGTTAGGGTTAGGGTTAGAGTTAGGGTTAGGGGGTTAGGGTTAGGGTTAGGGTTAGAGTTAAGTTTGGGCGGTTAGGATTAGGGTTATATCACTTTTCAGTTTTCCTGTTATAATAATTGAACAGGCGACACGTATGTGAATTAGTTTTCAAAGTTGTGCTTTGCGTTTCTGTTCTTTCAATGGAAACTTGTTTCTTTGCTGTGCAGTTCGATATATCACTTTTCAGTTTTCCTGTATTCTAAATTGAGCGAGCGACACACATGTGATTCCGTTTAAAGGTAGTGCTTTCCTTTTCTGTTCTTTCGTTGGAAACTTGTTCCTGTGCTGTACAGTGTGATATATCACTTTTATGTTTTACTGTATTCCTAATTGAGCGAGCGACACACATGTGATTTAGTTTACACAGTAGTGCTTTTTACGTTTACGTTCTTTCATTGGAAAATTGTTCCCTTAGGAACAAGTTAGGGTTAGGGTTAGGGTTAGGGTTAGGGTTAGGGTTAGGGTTAGAGTTAGGGTTAAGGTAGGGTTAGGGTTACGGTTAGTGTTAGGGTTAGAGTTAGGGTTAGAGTTAAGTTTGGGGGTTAGGGTTAGGGTTATATCACTTTTCAGTTTTCATGTTATAATAATTGAACAGGCGACACGTATGTGAATTAGTTTTCAAAGTTGTGCTTTGCGTTTCTCTTCTTTCAATGGAAACTTGTTTCTTTGCCATACAGTTCGATATATCACTTTTCAGTTTTCCTGTACTCCTAATTGTGCGAGCGACACACATATCATTCCATTTAAAAGTACTGCTTTGCTTTTTTGTTCATTCGTTTGAAACTTGTTCCTGTGCTGTACAGTGCGTTATATCACTTTTCAGTTTTCCTGGTATAATAAATGAACAGGCGACACGTGTGAGAATTAGTTAACAAAGTAGTGCATTGCTTTTCTGTTCTTTCATTGGAAACTTGTTCCTGTGCTGTACAGTGCGTTATATCACTTTTCAGTTTTCCTGTTATAATAATTTAACAGGCGACACGTATGTGAATTAGTTTTCAAAGTTGTGCTTTGCGTTTCTGTTCTTTCAATGGAAACTTGTTTCTTTTCCGTACAGTTCGATATATCACTTTTCAGTTTTCCTATATTCCTAATTGAGCGAGCGACACTCATTTGATTTAGTTTTTAAAGTGGTGCTTTGCTTTTCTGTTCTTTCTTTCGAAAATTGTTCCTGTACTGTACAGTGTGATATTTCACTTTTCAGTTTTCCTGTATTCTTAATTGCGTGAGCGACACACATGTGATTTAGTTTTTAAAGTGGTGCTTTACTTTTCTCTTCTTTCGTTCGAAACTTGTTACTGTGCTGTACAGTGCGTTATATCACTTTTCAGTTTTTCTGTTATAATAATTGAACAGGCGACACGTATGTGAATTAGTTTACAAAGTAGTGCTTTGCTTTTCTGTTCTTTCATTGGAAACTATTCCTGTGCTGTACAGTGTGTTATATCACTTTTCAGTTTTCCTGTATTCCTAATTGAGCGAGCAACACACAGGTAATTTAGTTTTTAAAGTAGTGGTTTGCTTTTCTGTTCTTTCGTTCAAAACTTGTTCCTGTGCTGTACAGTGCATTATATCACTTTTCAGTTTTTCTGTATTCCTAATTAAGTGAACGACACACATGTGATTCGGTTTAAATTTAGTGCTTTGCTTTTCTGTTCTTTCGTTGGAAACTTGTTCCTGTGCTGTACAGTGTGATATATCACTTTTCAGTTTTCCTGTATTCCTAATTGAGCGAGCGACACATATGTGATCTAGTTTACACAGTACTGCTTTTTATGTTTACGTTCTTTCATTGGAAACTTGTTGCTGTTAGGAACAAGTTAGGGTTAGGGTTAGGGTTAGGGTTAGGATTAGGGTTAGGGTTAGGGTAGGGTTAGGGTTAGGGTTAGGGTTAGAGTTAGGGTTAGGGGGTTAGGGTTAGGGTTAGGGTTATATCACTTTTCAGTTTTCCTGATATACTAATTGAACAGGCGACACGTATGTGAATTAGTTTTCAAAGTTGTGCTTTGCGTTTCTCTTCTTTCAATGGAAAATTGTTTCTTTGCCGTACAGTTCGATATATCACTTTTCAGTTTTCCTGTTATAATAATTGAACAGGCGACACGTATGTGAATTAGTTTTCAAAGTTGTGCTTTGCGTTTCTGTTCTTTCAATGGAAACTTGTTTCTTTGCTGTGCAGTTTGATATATCACTTTTCAGTTTTCCTGTATTCTAAATTGAGCGAGCGACACACATGTGATTCCGTTTAAAGGTAGTGCTTTCCTTTTCTGTTCTTTCGTTGGAAACTTGTTCCTGTGCTGTACAGTGCATTATATCACTTTTCAGTTTTCCTGTTATAATAATTGAACAGGCGACACGTATGAGAATTAGTTAACAAAGTAGTGCTTTGCTTTTCTGTTCTTTCATTGGAAAATTGTTCCTGTGCTGTACAGTGTGTTATATCACTTTTCAGTTTTCCTGTTATAATAATTGAACAGGCGACAAGTATGTGAATTAGTATTCAAAGTTGTGCTTTGCGTTTCTGTTCCTTCAATGGAAACTTGTTTCTTTGCTGTGCAGTTTGATATATCACTTTTCAGTTTTCCTGTATTCAAAATTGAGCGAGCGACACACATGTGATTCCGTTTAAAGGTAGTGCTTTGCTTTTCTGTTCTTTCGTTGGAAACTTGTTCCTGTGCTGTACAGTGTGATATATCAATTTTCAGTTTTCCTGTATTCCTAATTGAGAGTGCGTCACACATGTGTTAGTTTACACAGTAGTGCTTTTTACGTTTACGTTCTTTCATTGGAAACTTGTTCCTATTAGGAACAAGTTAGGGTTAGGGTTAGGGTTAGGGTTAGGGTTAGGGTTAGGGTTAGGGTTAGGGTAGGGTTAGGGTTAGGGTTAGCGTTAGGGTTAGGATTAGGGTTTAGGGTTAGGGTTAGTGTTAGGGTTGGGGTTAGAGTTAAGGTTAGGCGGTTAGGGTTAGGGTTATATCACTTTTCAGTTTTCCTGTTATAATAATTGAACAGGCGACACGTATGTGAATTAGTTTTCAAAGTTGTGCTTTGCGTTTCTGTTCTTTCAATGGAAACTTGTTTCTTTGCCGTACAGTTCGATATATCACTTTTCAGTTTTCCTGTATTCCTAATTGAGCGAGCGACACTATTTTGATTTAGTTTTTAAAGTGGTGCTTTGCTTTTCTGTTCTTTCTTTCGAAAATTGTTCCTGTGCTGTACAGTGCGTTATATCACTTTTCAGTTTTCCTGTATTCCTAATTGAGCGAGCGACACACATGTGAATCGGTTTAAAGTTAGTGCTTTGCTTTTCTGTTCTTTCGTTGGAAACTTGTTCCTGTGCTGTACAGTGTGATATATCACTTTTCAGTTTTCCTGTATTCCTAATTGAGCGAGCGACACACTTGTGATTTAGTTTTTAAAGTAGTGCTTTGCCTTTCTGTTCTTTCGTTTGAAACTTGTTCCTGTACTGTACAGTTCGATATATCACTTTTCATTTTTCCTGTGCTCCTAATTGAGCGAGCGACACACATGTGATTTAGTTTTTAAAGTGGTGCTTTACTTTTCTGTTCTTTCGTTCGAAACTTGTTCCTGTGCTGTACAGTGCATTATATCACTTTTCAGTTTTCCTGTTATAATAATTGAACAGGCGACACGTATGTGAATTAGTTTTCAAAGTTGTGCTTTGCGTTTATGTTCTTTCAATGGAAACTTGTTTCTTTGCTGTGCAGTTCGATATATCACTTTTCAGTTTTCCTGTATTCTAAATTGAGCGAGCGACACACATGTGATTCCGTTTAAAGGTAGTGCTTTGCTTTTCTGTTCTTTCGTTGGAAACTTGTTCCTGTGCTGTACAGTGTGATATATCACTTTTCAGTTTTCCTGTATTCCTAATTGAGAGTGCGTCACACATGTGTTAGTTTACACAGTAGTGCTTTTTACCTTTACGTTCTTTCATTGGAAACTTGTTCCTATTAGGAACAAGTTAGGGTTAGGGTTAGGGTTAGGGTTAGGGTAGGGTTAGGGTTAGGGTTAGGGTTAGGGTTAGGGTTAGGATTAGGGTTAGGGTTAGGGTAGGGTTAGGGTTAGGGTTAGGGTTAGAGTTAGGGTTAGGGTGTTAGGGTTAGGGTTAGGGTTATATCACTTTTCAGTTTTCCTGTTATAATAATTGAACAGGCGACACGTATGTGAATTAGTTTTCAAAGTTGTGCTTTGCGTTTCTGTTCTTCCAATGGAAACTTGTTTCTTTGCCGTACAGTTCGATATATCACTTTTCAGTTTTCCTGTATTCCTAATTGAGCGAGCGACACTATTTTGATTTAGTTTTTAAAGTGGTGCTTTGCTTTTCTGTTCTTTCTTTAAAAAATTGTTCCTGTGCTGTACAGTGCGTTATATCACTTTTCAGTTTTCCTGTATTCCTAATTGAGTGAGCGACACACATGTGATTCGGTTTAAAGTTAGTGCTTTGCTTTTCTGTTCTTTCGTTGGAAACTTGTTCCTGTGCTGTACAGTGTGATATATCACTTTTCAGTTTTCCTGTACTCCTAATTGAGCGAGCGACACACATGTGATTTAGTTTTTAAAGTGGTGCTTTACTTTTCTGTTCTTTCGTTCGAAACTTGTTCCTGTGCTGTAGAGTGCGTTATATCACTTTTCAGTTTTCCTGTTATATTAATTGAACAGGCGACATGTATGTGAATTAGTTTTCAAAGTTGTGCTTTGCTTTTCTGTTCTTTCAATGTAAACTAGTTTCTTTGCTGTGCAGTTCGATATATCACTTTTCAGTTTTCATGTATTCTAAATTGAGCGGACGACACACATGTGATTCTGTTTAAAGGTAGTGCTTTGCTTTTCTGTTCTTTCATTGGAAACTTGTTCCTGTGCTGTACAGTGTGATATATCACTTTTCAGTTTTCCTGTATTCCCAATTGAGAGTGCGTCACACATGTGATTTAGTTTACACAGTAGTGCTTTTTACGTTTACGTTCTTTCAT
This sequence comes from Meriones unguiculatus, assembly GCF_030254825.1. Lineage (NCBI taxonomy): Eukaryota > Metazoa > Chordata > Mammalia > Rodentia > Muridae > Meriones > Meriones unguiculatus. The sequence continues at coordinate 31,798,787 of NC_083361.1, forward strand.
TGGAAACTTGTTCCTATTAGGAACAAGTTAGGGTTAGCTTTAGGGTTAGGGTTAGGGTTAGCGTTAGGGTTAGGGTAGGGTTAGGGTTAGGGTTAGGGTTAGGGTTAGGGTTTAGGGTTAGGGTTAGTGTTAGGGTTAAGGTTATAGTTAAGGTTGGGCGGTTAGGATTAGGGTTATATCACTTTTCAGTTTTCCTGTTATAATAATTGAACAGGCGATACGTATGTGAATTAGTTTTCAAAGTTTTCTTTGCGTTTCTGTTCTTTCAATGGAAACTTGTTTCTTTGCCGTACAGTTCGATATATCACTTTTCAGTATTCCTGTATTCCTAATTGAGCGAGCGACACTCACTTGATTTAGTTTTTAAAGTGGTGCTTTGCTTTTCTGTTCTTTCTTTCGAAAATTGTTCCTGTGCGGTACAGTGCGTTATATCACTTTTCAGTTTTCCTGTATTCTAAATTGAGCGATCGACACACACATGGTATTCCGTTTAAAGGTAGTGCTTTGCTTTTCTGTTCTTTCGTTGGAAACTTGTTCCTGTGCTGTACAGTGTGATATATCACTTTTCAGTTTTCCTGTATTCCTAATTGAGAGTGCATCACACATGTGTTAGTTTACACAGTAGTGCTTTTTACGTGTACGTTCTTTCATTGGAAACTTGTTCCTATTAGGAACAAGTTAGGGTTAGGGTTAGGGTTAGGGTTAGGGTAGGTTTAGGGTTAGGGTTAGGGTTAGAGTTAGGGTTAGGGGGTTAGGGTTAGGGTTATATCACTTTTCAGTTTTCCTGTTATAATAATTGAACAGGCGACACGTATGTGAATTATTTTTCATAGTTGTGCTTTGCGTTTCTGTTCTTTAATGGAAACTTGTTTCTTTGCCGTACAGTTCGATATATCACTTTTCAGTTTTCCTGTATTCCTAATTGAGCGAGCGACACTATTTTGATTTAGTTTTTAAAGTGGTGCTTTGCTTTTCTGTTCTTTCTTTCCAAATTTGTTCCTGTGCTGTACAGTGCGTTATATCACTTTTCAGTTTTCCTGTTATAATAATTGAACAGGCGACACGTATGTGAATTATTTTTCATAGTTGTGCTTTGCGTTTCTGTTCTTTAATGGAAACTTGTTTCTTTGCTGTACAATTCGATATATCACTTTTCAGTTTTCCTGTACTCCTAATTGTGTGAGCGACACACATATCATTCCATTTAAAAGTACTGCTTTGCTTTTCTGTTCTTTCGTTCGAAACTTGTTCCTGTGCTGTACAGTGCGTTATATCACTTTTCAGTTTTCCTGTTATAATAATTGAACAGGCGACACGTATGAGAATTAGTTAACAAAGTAGTGCTTTGCTTTTCTGTTCTTTCATTGGAAACTTGTTCCTATTAGGAACAAGTTAGGGTTAGCTTTAGGGTTAGGGTTAGGGTTAGGGTAGGGTTAGGGTTAGGGTTAGGGTTAGGGTTAGGGTTAGAGTTAGGGTTAAGGTAGGGTTAGGGTTACGGTTAGTGTTAGGGTTAGAGTTAGGGTTAGAGTTAAGTTTGGGGGTTAGGGTTAGGGTTATATCACTTTTCAGTTTTCATGTTATAATAATTGAACAGGCGACACGTATGTGAATTAGTTTTCAAAGTTGTGCTTTGCGTTTCTCTTATTTCAATGGAAACTTGTTTCTTTCCTGTACAATTCGATATATCACTTTTCAGTTTTCCTGTACTCCTAATTGTGCGAGCGACACACATATCATTCCATTTAAAAGTACTGCTTTGCTTTTTTGTTCATTCGTTTGAAACTTGTTCCTGTGCTGTACAGTGCGTTATATCACTTTTCAGTTTTCCTGGTATAATAATTGAACAGGCGACACGTATGAGAATTAGTTAACAAAGTAGTGCTTTGCTTTTCTGTTCTTTCATTGGAAACTTGTTCCTGTGCTGTACAGTGCGTTATATCACTTTTCAGTTTTCCTGTGATAATAATTGAACAGGCGACACGTATGTGAATTAGTTTTCAAAGTTGTGCTTTGCGTTTCTGTTCTTTCAATGGAAACTTGTTTCTTTGCCGTACAGTTCGATATATCACTTTTCAGTTTTCCTGTATTCCTAATTGAGCGAGCGACACTCATTTGATTTAGTTTTTAAAGTGGTGCTTTGCTTTTCTGTTCTTTCTTTCGAAAATTGTTCCTGTACTGTACAGTGTGATATTTCACTTTTCAGTTTTCCTGTATTCTTAATTGCGTGAGCGACACACATGTGATTTAGTTTTTAAAGTGGTGCTTTACTTTTCTCTTCTTTCGTTCGAAACTTGTTACTGTGCTGTACAGTGCGTTATATCACTTTTCAGTTTTTCTGTTATAATAATTGAACAGGCGACACGTATGTGAATTAGTTTACAAAGTAGTGCTTTGCTTTTCTGTTCTTTCATTGGAAACTATTCCTGTGCTGTACAGTGTGTTATATCACTTTTCAGTTTTCCTGTATTCCTAATTGAGCGAGCGACACACAGGTAATTTAGTTTTTAAAGTAGTGGTTTGCTTTTCTGTTCTTTCTTTGGAAACTTGTTCCTGTGCTGTACAGTGCGTTATATCACTTTTCAGTTTTTCTGTATTCCTAATTAAGTGAACGACACACATGTGATTCGGTTTAAATTTAGTGCTTTGCTTTTCTGTTCTTTCGTTGGAAACTTGTTCCTGTGCTGTACAGTGTGATATATCACTTTTCAGTTTTCCTGTATTCCTAATTGAGCGAGCGACACATATGTGATTGAGTTTACACAGTAGTGCTTTTTATGTTTACGTTCTTTCATTGGAAACTTGTTGCTGTTAGGAACAAGTTAGGGTTAGGGTTAGGGTTACGGTTAGGGTAGGGTTAGGGTTAGCGTTAGGGTTAGCCTTAGGATTAGGGTTAGGGTTAGGGTAGGGTTAGGGTTAGGGTTAGGGTTAGAGTTAGTGTTAGGGGGTTAGGGTTAGGGTTAGGGTTATATCACTTTTCAGTTTTCCTGATATACTAATTGAACAGGCGACACGTATGTGAATTAGTTTTCAAAGTTGTGCTTTGCGTTTCTCTTCTTACATGGAAACTTGTTTCTTTGCCGTACAGTTCGATATATCACTTTTCAGTTTTCCTGTTATAATAATTGAACAGGCGACACGTATGTGAATTAGTTTTCAAAGTTGTGCTTTGCGTTTCTGTTCTTTCAATGGAAACTTGTTTCTTTGCTGTGCAGTTTGATATATCACTTTTCAGTTTTCCTGTATTCTAAATTGAGCGAGCGACACACATGTGATTCCGTTTAAAGGTAGTGCTTTCGTTTTCTGTTCTTTCGTTGGAAACTTGTTCCTGTGCTGTACAGTGCATTATATCACTTTTCAGTTTTCCTGTTATAATAATTGAACAGGCGACACGTATGAGAATTAGTTAACAAAGTAGTGCTTTGCTTTTCTGTTCTTTCATTGGAAAATTGTTCCTGTGCTGTACAGTGTGTTATATCACTTTTCAGTTTTCCTGTTATAATAATTGAACAGGCGACACGTATGTGAATTAGTATTCAAAGTTGTGCTTTGCGTTTCTGTTCCTTCAATGGAAACTTGTTTCTTTGCTGTGCAGTTTGATATATCACTTTTCAGTTTTCCTGTATTCTAAATTGAGCGAGCGACACACATGTGATTCCGTTTAAAGGTAGTGCTTTGCTTTTCTGTTCTTTCGTTGGAAACTTGTTCCTGTGCTGTACAGTGTGATATATCAATTTTCAGTTTTCCTGTATTCCTAATTGAGAGTGCGTCACACATGTGTTAGTTTACACAGTAGTGCTTTTTACGTTTACGTTCTTTCATTGGAAACTTGTTCCTATTAGGAACAAGTTAGGGTTAGGGTTAGGGTTAGGGTTAGGGTTAGGGTTAGGGTTAGGGTTAGGGTTAGGGTAGGGTTAGGGTTAGGGTTAGGATTAGGGTTAGGGTTAGGGTAGGGTTAGGGTTAGGGTTAGGGTTAGAGTTAGGGTTAGGGTGTTAGGGTTAGGGTTAGGGTTATATCACTTTTCAGTTTTCCTGTTATAATAATTGCACAGGCGACACGTATGTGAATTAGTTTTCAAAGTTTTCTTTGCGTTTCTGTTCTTTCAATGGAAACTTGTTTCTTTGCCGTACAGTTCGATATATCACTTTTCAGTATTCCTGTATTCCTAATTGAGCGAGCGACACTCATTTGATTTAGTTTTTAAAGTGGTGCTTTGCTTTTCTGTTCTTTCTTTCGAAAATTGTTCCTGTGCTGTACAGTGCGTTATATCACTTTTCAGTTTTCCTGTATTCCTAATTGAGCGAGCGACACACATGTGAATCGGTTTAAAGTTAGTGCTTTGCTTTTCTGTTCTTTCGTTGGAAACTTGTTCCTGTGCTGTACAATGTGATATATCACTTTTCAGTTTTCCTGTATTCCTAATTGAGCGAGCGACACACTTGTGATTTAGTTTTTAAAGTAGTGCTTTGCCTTTCTGTTCTTTCGTTTGAAACTTGTTCCTGTACTGTACAGTTCGATATATCACTTTTCAGTTTTCCTGTACTCCTAATTGAGCGAGCGACACACATGTGATTTAGTTTTTAAAGTGGTGCTTTACTTTTCTGTTCTTTCGTTCGAAACTTGTTCCTGTGCTGTACAGTGCATTATATCACTTTTCAGTTTTCCTGTTATAATAATTGAACAGGCGACACGTATGTGAATTAGTTTTCAAAGTTGTGCTTTGCGTTTCTGTTCTTTCAATGGAAACTTGTTTCTTTGCTGTGCAGTTCGATATATCACTTTTCAGTTTTCCTGTATTCTAAATTGAGCGAGCGACACACATGTGATTCCGTTTAAAGGTAGTGCTTTGCTTTTCTGTTCTTTCGTTGGAAACTTGTTCCTGTGCTGTACAGTGTGATATATCACTTTTCAGTTTTCCTGTATTCCTAATTGAGAGTGCGTCACACATGTGTTAGTTTACACAGTAGTGCTTTTTACCTTTACGTTCTTTCATTGGAAACTTGTTCCTATTAGGAACAAGTTAGGGTTAGGGTTAGGGTTAGGGTTAGGGTAGGGTTAGGGTTAGGGTTAGGGTTAGGGTTAGGATTAGGGTTAGGGTTAGGGTAGGGTTAGGGTTAGGGTTAGGGTTAGAGTTAGGGTTAGGGTGTTAGGGTTAGGGTTAGGGTTATATCACTTTTCAGTTTTCCTGTTATAATAATTGAACAGGCGACACATATGTGAATTAGTTTTCAAAGTTGTGCTTTGCGTTTCTGTTCTTTAATGGAAACTTGTTTCTTTGCCGTACAGTTCGATATATCACTTTTCAGTTTTCCTGTATTCCTAATTGAGCGAGCGACACTATTTTGATTTAATTTTTAAAGTGGTGCTTTGCTTTTCTGTTCTTTCTTTCGAAAATTGTTCCTGTGCTGTACAGTGCGTTATATCACTTTTCAGTTTTCCTGTATTCCTAATTGAGCGAGCGACACACATGTGATTCGGTTTAAAGTTAGTGCTTTGCTTTTCTGTTCTTTCGTTGGAAACTTGTTCCTGTGCTGTACAGTGTGATATATCACTTTTCAGTTTTCCTGTATTCCTAATTGAGCGAGCGACACACATGTGATTTAGTTTTTAAAGTGGTGCTTTACTTTTCTGTTCTTTCGTTCGAAACTTGTTCCTGTGCTGTAGAGTGCGTTATATCACTTTTCAGTTTTCCTGTTATAATAATTGAACAGGCGACACGTATGAGAATTAGTTTTCAAAGTTGTGCTTTGCGTTTCTGTTCTTTCAATGGAAACTAGTTTCTTTGCTGTGCAGTTCGATATATCACTTTTCAGGTTTCATGTATTCTAAATTGAGCGGGCGACACACATGTGATTCTGTTTAAAGGTAGTGCTTTGCTTTTCTGTTCTTCCATTGGAAACTTGTTCCTGTGCTGTACAGTGTGATATATCACTTTTCAGTTTTCCTGTATTCCTAATTGAGCGAGCGACACACATGTGATTCGGTTTAAAGTTAGTGCTTTGCTTTTCTGTTCTTTCGTTGGAAACTTGTTCCTGTGCTGTACAGTGTGATATATTACTTTTCAGTTTTCCTGTATTCCTAATTGAGCGAGCGACACACATGTGATTTAGTTTTTAAAGTGGTGCTTTACTTTTCTGTTCTTTCGTTCGAAACTTGTTCCTGTTCTGTAGAGTGCGTTATATCACTTTTCAGTTTTCCTGTTATAATAATTGAACAGGCGACACGTATGAGAATTAGTTAACAAAGTAGTGCTTTGCTTTTCTGTTCTTTCATTGGAAACTTGTTCCTGTGCTGTACAGTGCGTTATATCACTTTTCAGTTTTCCTGTTATAATAATTGAACAGGCGACACGTATGTGAATTAGTTTTCAAAGTTGTGCTTTGCGTTTCTGTTCTTTCAATGGAAACTAGTTTCTTTGCTGTGCAGTTCGATATATCACTTTTCAGGTTTCATGTATTCTAAATTGAGCGGGCGACACACATGTGATTCTGTTTAAAGGTAGTGCTTTGCTTTTCTGTTCTTCCATTGGAAACTTGTTCCTGTGCTGTACAGTGTGATATATCACTTTTCAGTTTTCCTGTATTCCTAATTGAGAGTGCGTCACACATGTGATTTAGTTTACACAGTAGTGCTTTTTACGTTTACGTTCTTTCATTGGAAACTTGTTCCTATTAGGAACAAGTTAGGGTTAGGGTTAGGGTTAGGGTTAGGGTAGGGTTAGGGTTAGGGTTAGGGTTAGGGTTAGGGTTAGGGTTTAGGGTTAGGGTTAGGGTTAGGATTAGGGTTAGGGTTAGGGTAGGTTTAGGGTTAGGGTTAGGGTTAGAGTTAGGGTTAGGGGGTTAGGGTTAGGGTTATATCACTTTTCAGTTTTCCTGTTATAATAATTGAACAGGCGACACGTATGTGAATTGGTTTTCAAAGTTGTGCTTTGCGTTTCTGTTCTTTCAATGGAAACTTGTTTCTTTGCTGTGCTGTTCGATATATCACTTTTCAGTTTTCCTGTATTCTAAATTGAGCGAGCGACACACATGTGATTCCGTTTAAAGGTAGTGCTTTGCTTTTCTGTTCTTTCGTTGGAAACTTGTTCCTGTGCTGTACAGTGTGATATATCACTTTTCAGTTTTCCTGTATTCCTAATTGAGCGAGCGACACACATGTGATTTAGTTTTTAAAGTGGTGCTTTACTTTTCTGTTCTTTCGTTCGAAACTTGTTCCTGTGCTGTAGAGTGCGTTATATCACTTTTCAGTTTTCCTGTTATAATAATTGAACAGGCGACACGTATGAGAATTAGTTAACAAAGTAGTGCTTTGCTTTTCTGTTCTTTCATTGGAAACTTGTTCCTGTGCTGTACAGTGCGTTATATTACTTTTCAGTTTTCCTGTTATAATTGAACAGGCGACACGTATGTGAATTAGTTTTCAAAGTTGTGCTTTGCGTTTCTGTTCTTTCAATGGAAACTAGTTTCTTTGCTGTGCAGTTCGATATATCACTTTTCAGGTTTCATGTATTCTAAATTGAGCGGGCGACACACATGTGATTCTGTTTAAAGGTAGTGCTTTGCTTTTCTGTTCTTCCATTGGAAACTTGTTCCTGTGCTGTACAGTGTGATATATCACTTTTCAGTTTTCCTGTATTCCTAATTGAGAGTGCGTCACACATGTGATTTAGTTTACACAGTAGTGCTTTTTACGTTTACGTTCTTTCTTTGGAAACTTGTTCCTATTAGGAACAAGTTAGGGTTAGGGTTAGGGTTAGGGTTAGGGTAGGGTTAGGGTTAGGGTTAGGGTTAGGGTTAGGGTTAGGGTTTAGGGTTAGGGTTAGGGTTAGGATTAGGGTTAGGGTTAGGGTAGGTTTAGGGTTAGGGCTAGGGTTAGAGTTAGGGTTAGAGGGTTAGGGTTAGGGTTATATCACTTTTCAGTTTTCCTGTTATAATAATTGAACAGGCGACATGTATGTGAATTAGTTTTCAAAGTTGTGCTTTGCGTTTCTGTTCTTTCAATGGAAACTTGTTTCTTTGCTGTGCAGTTCGATATATCACTTTTCAGTTTTCCTGTATTCTAAATTGAGCGAGCGACACACATGTGATTCCGTTTAAAGGTAGTGCTTTGCTTTTCTGTTCTTTCGTTGGAAACTTGTTCCTGTGCTGTACAGTGTGATATATCACTTTTCAGTTTTCCTGTATTCCTAATTGAGAGTGCGTCACACATGTGTTAGTTTACACAGTAGTGCTTTTTACGTTTACGTTCTTTCATTGGAAACTTGTTCCTATTAGGAACAAGTTAGGGTTAGGGTTAGGGTTAGGGTAGGGTTAGGGTTAGGGTTAGGGTTAGGGTTAGGGTTAGGGTTAGGATTAGGGTTAGGGTTAGGGTAGGTTTAGGGTTAGGGTTAGGCTTAGAGTTAGGTTTAGGGGGTTAGGGTTAGGGTTAGGGTTATATCACTTTTCAGTTTTCCTGTTATAATAATTGAACAGGCGACACGTATGTGAATTAGTTTTCAAAGTTGTGCTTTGCGTTTCTGTTCTTTAATGGAAACTTGTTTCTTGGCCGTACAGTTCGATATATCACTTTTCAGTTTTCCTGTATTCCTAATTGAGCGAGCGACACACATGTGATTCGGTTTAAAGTTAGTGCTTTGCTTTTCTGTTCTTTCGTTGGAAACTTGTTCCTGTGCTGTACAGTGTGATATATCACTTTTCAGTTTTCCTGTATTCCTAATTGAGCGAGCGACACACATGTGATTTAGTTTTTAAAGTGGTGCTTTACTTTTCTGTTCTTTCGTTCGAAACTTGTTCCTGTGCTGTAGAGTGTGTTATATCACTTTTCAGTTTTCCTGTTATATTAATTGAACAGGCGACATGTATGTGAATTAGTTTTCAAAGTTGTGCTTTGCGTTTCTGTTCTTTCAATGGAAACTTGTTTCTTTGCTGTGCAGTTCGATATATCACTTTTCAGTTTTCCTGTATTCTAAATTGAGCGAGCGACACACATGTGATTCCGTTTAAAGGTAGTGCTTTGCTTTTCTGTTCTTTCGTTGGAAACTTGTTCCTGTGCTGTACAGTGTGATATATCACTTTTCAGTTTTCCTGTATTCCTAATTGAGAGTGCGTCACACATGTGTTAGTTTACACAGTAGTGCTTTTTACGTTTACGTTCTTTCATTGGAAACTTGTTCCTATTAGGAACAAGTTAGGGTTAGGGTTAGGGTTAGGGTAGGGTTAGGGTTAGGGTTAGGGTTAGGGTTAGGATTAGGGTTAGGGTTAGGGTAGGTTTAGGGTTAGGGTTAGGCTTAGAGTTAGGTTTAGGGGGTTAGGGTTAGGGTTAGGGTTATATCACTTTTCAGTTTTCCTGTTATAATAATTGAACAGGCGACACGTATGTGAATTAGTTTTCAAAGTTGTGCTTTGCGTTTCTCTTCTTTCAATGGAAACTTGTTTCTTTGCTGTACAGTTCGATATATCACTTTTCAGTTTTCCTGTACTCCTAATTGTGTGAGCGACACACATATCATTCCATTCAAAAGTACTGCTTTGCTTTTCTGTTCTTTCGTTCGAAACTTGTTCCTGTGCTGTACAGTGCGTTATATCACTTTTCAGTTTTCCTGTTATAATAATTGAACAGGCGACACGTATGAGAATTAGTTAACAAAGTAGTGCTTTGCTTTTCTGTTCTTTCATTGGAAACTTGTTCCTGTGCTGTACAGTGCGTTATATCACTTTTCAGTTTTCCTGTTATAATAATTGAACAGGCGACACGTATGTGAATTAGTTTTCAAAGTTGTGCTTTGCTTTTCTGTTCTTTCAATGTAAACTAGTTTCTTTGCTGTGCAGTTCGATATATCACTTTTCAGTTTTCATGTATTCTAAATTGAGCGGACGACACACATGTGATTCTGTTTAAAGGTAGTGCTTTGCTTTTCTGTTCTTTCATTGGAAACTTGTTCCTGTGCTGTACAGTGTGATATATCACTTTTCAGTTTTCCTGTATTCCTAATTGAGAGTGCGTCACACATGTGATTTAGTTTACACAGTAGTGCTTTTTACGTTTACGTTCTTTCATTGGAAACTTGTTCCTATTAGGAACAAGTTAGGGTTAGGGTTAGGGTTAGGCTTAGGGTTAGGGTAGGGTTAGGGTTAGGGTTAGGGTTAGGGTTAGGGTTAGGGTTAGGGTTAGGGTTTAGGGTTAAGGTTAGTGTTAGGGTTAAGGTTAGAGTTAAGGTTGGGCGGTTAGGATTAGGGTTATATCACTTTTCAGTTTTCCTGTTATAATAATTGAACAGGCGATACGTATGTGAATTAGTTTTCAAAGTTTTCTTTGCGTTGCTGTTCTTTCAATGGAAACTTGTTTCTTTTCCGTACAGTTCGATATATCACTTTTCAGTATTCCTGTATTCCTAATTGAGCGAGCGACACTCATTTGATTTAGTTTTTAAAGTGGTGCTTTGCTTTTCTGTTCTTTCTTTAGAAAATTGTTCCTGTGCTGTACAGTGCGTTATATCACTTTTCAGTTTTCCTGGTTTCCTAATTGAGCGAGCGACACACATGTGAATCGGTTTAAAGTTAGTGCTTTGCTTTTCTGTTCTTTCGTTGGAAACTTGTTCCTGTGCTGTACAGTGTGATATATCACTTTTCAGTTTTCCTGTATTCCTAATTGAGCGAGCGACACACTTGTGATTTAGTTTTTAAAGTAGTGCTTTGCCTTTCTGTTCTTTCGTTTGAAACTTGTTCCTGTACTGTACAGTTCGATATATCACTTTTCAGTTTTCCTGTACTCCTAATTGAGCGAGCGACACACATGTGATTTAGTTTTTAAAGTGGTGCTTTACTTTCTGTTCTTTCGTTCGAAACTTGTTCCTGTGCTGTACAGTGCATTATATCACTTTTCAGTTTTCCTGTTATAATAATTGAACAGGCGACACGTATGTGAATTAGTTTTCAAAGTTGTGCTTTGCGTTTCTGTTCTTTCAATGGAAACTTGTTTCTTTGCTGTGCAGTTCGATATATCACTTTTCAGTTTTCCTGTATTCTAAATTGAGCGAGCGACACACATGTGATTCCGTTTAAAGGTAGTGCTTTGCTTTTCTGTTCTTTCGTTGGAAACTTGTTCCTGTGCTGTACAGTGTGATATATCACTTTTCAGTTTTCCTGTATTCCTAATTGAGAGTGCGTCACACATGTGTTAGTTTACACAGTACTGCTTTTTACCTTTACGTTCTTTCATTGGAAACTTGTTCCTATTAGGAACAAGTTAGGGTTAGGGTTAGGGTTAGGGTTAGGGTAGGGTTAGGGTTAGGGTTAGGGTTAGGGTTAGGGTTAGGATTAGGGTTAGGGTTAGGGTAGGGTTAGGGTTAGGGTTAGGGTTAGAGTTAGGGTTACGGTGTTAGGGTTAGGGTTAGGGTTATATCACTTTTCAGTTTTCCTGTTATAATAATTGAACAGGCGACACATATGTGAATTAGTTTTCAAAGTTGTGCTTTGCGTTTCTGTTCTTTAATGGAAACTTGTTTCTTTGCCGTACAGTTCGATATATCACTTTTCAGTTTTCCTGTATTCCTAATTGAGCGAGCGACACTATTTTGATTTAATTTTTAAAGTGGTGCTTTGCTTTTCTGTTCTTTCTTTCGAAACTTGTTCCTGTGCTGTACAGTGCGTTATATCACTTTTCAGTTTTCCTGTTATAATAATTGAACAGGCGACACGTATGAGAATTAGTTAACAAAGTAGTGCTTTGCTTTTCTGTTCTTTCATTGGAAACTTGTTCCTGTGCTGTACAGTGCGTTATATCACTTTTCAGTTTTCCTGTTATAATAATTGAACAGGCGACACGTATGTGAATTAGTTTTCAAAGTTGTGCTTTGCGTTTCTGTTCTTTCAATGGAAACTAGTTTCTTTGCTGTGCAGTTCGATATATCACTTTTCAGGTTTCATGTATTCTAAATTGAGCGGGCGACACACATGTGATTCTGTTTAAAGGTAGTGCTTTGCTTTTCTGTTCTTCCATTGGAAACTTGTTCCTGTGCTGTACAGTGTGATATATCACTTTTCAGTTTTCCTGTATTCCTAATTGAGAGTGCGTCACACATGTGATTTAGTTTACACAGTAGTGCTTTTTACGTTTACGTTCTTTCATTGGAAACTTGTTCCTATTAGGAACAAGTTAGGGTTAGGGTTAGGGTTAGGGTTAGGGTAGGGTTAGGGTTAGGGTTAGGGTTAGGGTTTAGGGTTAGGGTTAGGGTTAGGATTAGGGTTAGGGTTAGGTTAGGTTTAGGGTTAGGGTTAGGGTTAGAGTTAGGGTTAGGGGGTTAGGGTTAGGGTTATATCACTTTTCAGTTTTCCTGTTATAATAATTGAACAGGCGACACGTATGTGAATTAGTTTTCAAAGTTGTGCTTTGCGTTTCTGTTCTTTCAATGGAAACTTGTTTCTTTGCTGTGCAGTTCGATATATCACTTTTCAGTTTTCCTGTATTCTAAATTGAGCGAGCGACACACATGTGATTCCGTTTAAAGGTAGTGCTTTGCTTTTCTGTTCTTTCGTTGGAAACTTGTTCCTGTGCTGTACAGTGTGATATATCACTTTTTAGTTTTCCTGTATTCCTAATTGAGAGTGCGTCACACATGTGTTAGTTTACACAGTAGTGCTTTTTACGTTTACGTTCTTTCATTGGAAACTTGTTCCTATTAGGAACAAGTTAGGGTTAGGGTTAGGGTTAGGGTAGGGTTAGGGTTAGGGTTAGGGTTAGGGTTAGGGTTAGGATTAGGGTTAGGGTTAGGGTAGGTTTAGGGTTAGGGTTAGGCTTAGAGTTAGGTTTAGGGGGTTAGGGTTAGGGTTAGGGTTATATCACTTTTCAGTTTTCCTGTTATAATAATTGAACGGGCGACACGTATGTGAATTAGTTTTCAAAGTTGTGCTTTGCGTTTCTGTTCTTTAATGGAAACTTGTTTCTTGGCCGTACAGTTCGATATATCACTTTTCAGTTTTCCTGTATTCCTAATTGAGCGAGCGACACACATGTGATTCGGTTTAAAGTTAGTGCTTTGCTTTTCTGTTCTTTCGTTGGAAACTTGTTCCTGTGCTGTACAGTGTGATATATCACTTTTCAGTTTTCCTGTATTCCTAATTGAGCGAGCGACACACATGTGATTTAGTTTTTAAAGTGGTGCTTTACTTTTCTGTTCTTTCGTTCGAAACTTGTTCCTGTGCTGTAGAGTGCGTTATATCACTTTTCAGTTTTCCTGTTATATTAATTGAACAGGCGACATGTATGTGAATTAGTTTTCAAAGTTGTGCTTTGCGTTTCTGTTCTTTCAATGGAAACTTGTTTCTTTGCTGTGCAGTTCGATATATCACTTTTCAGTTTTCCTGTATTCTAAATTGAGCGAGCGACACACATGTGATTCCGTTTAAAGGTAGTGCTTTGCTTTTCTGTTCTTTCGTTGGAAACTTGTTCCTGTGCTGTACAGTGTGATATATCACTTTTCAGTTTTCCTGTATTCCTAATTGAGAGTGCGTCACACATGTGTTAGTTTACACAGTAGTGCTTTTTACGTTTACGTTCTTTCATTGGAAACTTGTTCCTATTAGGAACAAGTTAGGGTTAGGGTTAGGGTTAGGGTAGGGTTAGGGTTAGGGTTAGGGTTAGGATTAGGGTTAGGGTTAGGGTAGGTTTAGGGTTAGGGTTAGGCTTAGAGTTAGGTTTAGGGGGTTAGGGTTAGGGTTAGGGTTATATCACTTTTCAGTTTTCCTGTTATAATAATTGAACAGGCGACACGTATGTGAATTAGTTTTCAAAGTTGTGCTTTGCGTTTCTCTTCTTTCAATGGAAACTTGTTTCTTTGCTGTACAGTTCGATATATCACTTTTCAGTTTTCCTGTACTCCTAATTGTGTGAGCGACACACATATCATTCCATTTAAAAGTACTGCTTTGCTTTTCTGTTCTTTCGTTCGAAACTTGTTCCTGTGCTGTACAGTGCGTTATATCACTTTTCAGTTTTCCTGTTATAATAATTGAACAGGCGACACGTATGAGAATTAGTTAACAAAGTAGTGCTTTGCTTTTCTGTTCTTTCATTGGAAACTTGTTCCTGTGCTGTACAGTGCGTTATATCACTTTTCAGTTTTCCTGTTATAATAATTGAACAGGCGACACGTATGTGAATTAGTTTTCAAAGTTGTGCTTTGCTTTTCTGTTCTTTCAATGTAAACTAGTTTCTTTGCTGTGCAGTTCGATATATCACTTTTCAGTTTTCATGTATTCTAAATTGAGCGGACGACACACATGTGATTCTGTTTAAAGGTAGTGCTTTGCTTTTCTGTTCTTTCATTGGAAACTTGTTCCTGTGCTGTACAGTGTGATATATCACTTTTCAGTTTTCCTGTATTCCTAATTGAGAGTGCGTCACACATGTGATTTAGTTTACACAGTAGTGCTTTTTACGTTTACGTTCTTTCATTGGAAACTTGTTCCTATTAGGAACAAGTTAGGGTTAGGGTTAGGGTTAGGCTTAGGGTTAGGGTAGGGTTAGGGTTAGGGTTAGGGTTAGGGTTAGGGTTTAGGGTTAGGGTTAGTGTTAGGGTTAAGGTTAGAGTTAAGGTTGGGCGGTTAGGATTAGGGTTATATCACTTTTCAGTTTTCCTGTTATAATAATTGAACAGGCGATACGTATGTGAATTAGTTTTCAAAGTTTTCTTTGCGTTGCTGTTCTTTCAATGGAAACTTGTTTCTTTGCCGTACAGTTCGATATATCACTTTTCAGTATTCCTGTATTCCTAATTGAGCGAGCGACACTCATTTGATTTAGTTTTTAAAGTGGTGCTTTGCTTTTCTGTTCTTTCTTTCGAAAATTGTTCCTGTGCTGTACAGTGCGTTATATCACTTTTCAGTTTTCCTGTATTCCTAATTGAGCGAGCGACACACATGTGAATCGGTTTAAAGTTAGTGCTTTGCTTTTCTGTTCTTTCGTTGGAAACTTGTTCCTGTGCTGTACAGTGTGATATATCACTTTTCAGTTTTCCTGTATTCCTAATTGAGCGAGCGACACACTTGTGATTTAGTTTTTAAAGTAGTGCTTTGCCTTTCTGTTCTTTCGTTTGAAACTTGTTCCTGTACTGTACAGTTCGATATATCACTTTTCAGTTTTCCTGTACTCCTAATTGAGCGAGCGACACACATGTGATTTAGTTTTTAAAGTGGTGCTTTACTTTTCTGTTCTTTCGTTCGAAACTTGTTCCTGTGCTGTACAGTGCATTATATCACTTTTCAGTTTTCCTGTTATAATAATTGAACAGGCGACACGTATGTGAATTAGTTTTCAAAGTTGTGCTTTGCGTTTCTGTTCTTTCAATGGAAACTTGTTTCTTTGCTGTGCAGTTCGATATATCACTTTTCAGTTTTCCTGTATTCTAAATTGAGCGAGCGACACACATGTGATTCCGTTTAAAGGTAGTGCTTTGCTTTTCTGTTCTTTCGTTGGAAACTTGTTCCTGTGCTGTACAGTGTGATATATCACTTTTCAGTTTTCCTGTATTCCTAATTGAGAGTGCGTCACACATGTGTTAGTTTACACAGTAGTGCTTTTTACCTTTACGTTCTTTCATTGGAAACTTGTTCCTATTAGGAACAAGTTAGGGTTAGGGTTAGGGTTAGGGTTAGGGTAGGGTTAGGGTTAGGGTTAGGGTTAGGGTTAGGATTAGGGTTAGGGTTAGGGTAGGGTTAGGGTTAGGGTTAGGTTTAGAGTTAGGGTTAGGGTGTTAGGGTTAGGGTTAGGGTTATATCACTTTTCAGTTTTCCTGTTATAATAATTGAACAGGCGACACATATGTGAATTAGTTTTCAAAGTTGTGCTTTGCGTTTCTGTTCTTTAATGGAAACTTGTTTCTTTGCCGTACAGTTCGATATATCACTTTTCAGTTTTCCTGTATTCCTAATTGAGCGAGCGACACTATTTTGATTTAATTTTTAAAGTGGTGCTTTGCTTTTCTGTTCTTTCTTTCGAAAATTGTTCCTGTGCTGTACAGTGCGTTATATCACTTTTCAGTTTTCCTGTATTCCTAATTGAGCGAGCGACACACATGTGATTCGGTTTAAAGTTAGTGCTTTGCTTTTCTGTTCTTTCGTTGGAAACTTGTTCCTGTGCTGTACAGTGTGATATATCACTTTTCAGTTTTCCTGTATTCCTAATTGAGCGTGCGACACACATGTGATTTAGTTTTTAAAGTGGTGCTTTACTTTTCTGTTCTTTCATTCGAAACTTGTTCCTGTGCTGTAGAGTGCGTTATATCACTTTTCAGTTTTCCTGTTATAATAATTGAACAGGCGACACGTATGAGAATTAGGTAACAAAGTAGTGCTTTGCTTTTCTGTTCTTTCATTGGAAAATTGTTCCTGTGCTGTACAGTGTGTTATATCACTTTTCAGTTTTCCTGTTATAATAATTGAACAGGCGACACGTATGTGAATTAGTATTCAAAGTTGTGCTTTGCGTTTCTGTTCCTTCAATGGAAACTTGTTTCTTTGCTGTGCAGTTTGATATATCACTTTTCAGTTTTCCTGTATTCTAAATTGAGCGAGTGACACACATGTGATTCCGTTTAAAGGTAGTGCTTTGCTTTTCTGTTCTTTCGTTGGAAACTTGTTCCTGTGCTGTACAGTGTGATATATCACTTTTCAGTTTTCCTGTATTCCTAATTGAGCGAGCGACACATATGTGATTGAGTTTACACAGTAGTGCTTTTTATGTTTACGTTCTTTCATTGGAAACTTGTTGCTGTTAGGAACAAGTTAGGGTTAGGGTTAGGGTTAGGGTAGGGTTAGGGTTAGGGTTAGGGTTAGAGTTAGTGTTAGGGGGTTAGGGTTAGGGTTAGGGTTATATCACTTTTCAGTTTTCCTGATATACTAATTGAACAGGCGACACGTATGTGAATTAGTTTTCAAACTTGTGCTTTGCGTTTCTCTTCTTTCAATGGAAACTTGTTTCTTTGCCGTACAGTTCGATATATCACTTTTCAGTTTTCCTGTTATAATAATTGAACAGGCGACACGTATGTGAATTAGTTTTCAAAGTTGTGCTTTGCGTTTCTGTTCTTTCAATGGAAACTTGTGTCTTTGCTGTGCAGTTTGATATATCACTTTTCAGTTTTCCTGTATTCTAAATTGAGCGAGCGACACACATGTGATTCCGTTTAAAGGTAGTGCTTTCGTTTCTGTTCTTTCGTTGGAAACTTGTTCCTGTGCTGTACAGTGCATTATATCACTTTTCAGTTTTCCTGTTATAATAATTGAACAGGCGACACGTATGAGAATTAGTTAACAAAGTAGTGCTTTGCTTTTCTGTTCTTTCATTGGAAAATTGTTCCTGTGCTGTACAGTGTGTTATATCACTTTTCAGTTTTCCTGTTATAATAATTGAACAGGCGACACGTATGTGAATTAGTATTCAAAGTTGTGCTTTGCGTTTCTGTTCCTTCAATGGAAACTTGTTTCTTTGCTGTGCAGTTTGATATATCACTTTTCAGTTTTCCTGTATTCTAAATTGAGCGAGCGACACACATGTGATTCCGTTTAAAGGTAGTGCTTTGCTTTTCTGTTCTTTCGTTGGAAACTTGTTCCTGTGCTGTACAGTGTGATATATCAATTTTCAGTTTTCCTGTATTCCTAATTGAGAGTGCGTCACACATGTGTTAGTTTACACAGTAGTGCTTTTTACGTTTACGTTCTTTCATTGGAAACTTGTTTCTATTAGGAACAAGTTAGGGTTAGGGTTAGGGTTAGGGTTAGGGTAGGGTTAGGGTTAGGGTTAGGATTAGGGTTAGGGTTAGGGTAGGGTTAGGGTTAGGGTTAGGGTTAGAGTTAGGGTTAGGGTGTTAGGGTTAGGGTTAGGGTTATATCACTTTTCAGTTTTCCTGTTATAATAATTGAACAGGCGACACGTATGTGAATTAGTTTTCAAAGTTTTCTTTGCGTTTCTGTTCTTTCAATGGAAACTTGTTTCTTTGCCGTACAGTTCGATATATCACTTTTCAGTTTTCCTGTACTCCTAATTGTGTGAGCAACACACATATCATTCCATTTAAAAGTACTGCTTTGCTTTTCTGTTCTTTCGTTCGAAACTTGTTCCTGTGCTGTACAGTGCGTTATATCACTTTTCAGTTTTCCTGTTATAATAATTGAACAGGCGACACGTATGAGAATTAGTTAACAAAGTAGTGCTTTGCTTTTCTGTTCTTTCATTGGAAACTTGTTCCTGTGCTGTACAGTGCGTTATATCACTTTTCAGTTTTCCTGTTATAATAATTGAACAGGCGACACGTATGTGAATTAGTTTTCAAAGTTGTGCTTTGCTTTTCTGTTCTTTCAATGTAAACTAGTTTCTTTGCTGTGCAGTTCGATATATCACTTTTCAGTTTTCATGTATTCTAAATTGAGCGGACGACACACATGTGATTCTGTTTAAAGGTAGTGCTTTGCTTTTCTGTTCTTTCATTGGAAACTTGTTCCTGTGCTGTACAGTGTGATATATCACTTTTCAGTTTTCCTGTATTCCTAATTGAGAGTGCGTCACACATGTGATTTAGTTTACACAGTAGTGCTTTTTACGTTTACGTTCTTTCATTGGAAACTTGTTCCTATTAGGAACAAGTTAGGGTTAGGGTTAGGGTTAGGCTTAGGGTTAGGGTAGGGTTAGGGTTAGGGTTAGGGTTAGGGTTAGGGTTAGGGTTTAGGGTTAGGGTTAGTGTTAGGGTTAAGGTTAGAGTTAAGGTTGGGCAGTTAGGATTAGGGTTATATCACTTTTCAGTTTTCCTGTTATAATAATTGAACAGGCGATACGTATGTGAATTAGTTTTCAAAGTTTTCTTTGCGTTGCTGTTCTTTCAATGGAAACTTGTTTCTTTGCCTTACAGTTCGATATATCACTTTTCAGTATTCCTGTATTCCTAATTGAGCGAGCGACACTCATTTGATTTAGTTTTTAAAGTGGTGCTTTGCTTTTCTGTTCTTTCTTTCGAAAATTGTTCCTGTGCTGTACAGTGCGTTATATCACTTTTCAGTTTTCCTGTATTCCTAATTGAGCGAGCGACACACATGTGAATCGGTTTAAAGTTAGTGCTTTGCTTTTCTGTTCTTTCGTTGGAAACTTGTTCCTGTGCTGTACAGTGTGATATATCACTTTTCAGTTTTCCTGTATTCCTAATTGAGCGAGCGACACACTTGTGATTTAGTTTTTAAAGTAGTGCTTTGCCTTTCTGTTCTTTCGTTTGAAACTTGTTCCTGTACTGTACAGTTCGATATATCGCTTTTCAGTTTTCCTGTACTCCTAATTGAGCGAGCGACACACATGTGATTTAGTTTTTAAAGTGGTGCTTTACTTTTCTGTTCTTTCGTTCGAAACTTGTTCCTGTGCTGTACAGTGCATTATATCACTTTTCAGTTTTCCTGTTATAATAATTGAACAGGCGACACGTATGTGAATTAGTTTTCAAAGTTGTGTTTTGCGTTTCTGTTCTTTCAATGGAAACTTGTTTCTTTGCTGTGCAGTTCGATATATCACTTTTCAGTTTTCCTGTATTCTAAATTGAGCGAGCGACACACATGTGATTCCGTTTAAAGGTAGTGCTTTGCTTTTCTGTTCTTTCGTTGGAAACTTGTTCCTGTGCTGTACAGTGTGATATATCACTTTTCAGTTTTCCTGTATTCCTAATTGAGAGTGCGTCACACATGTGTTAGTTTACACAGTAGTGCTTTTTACCTTTACGTTCTTTCATTGGAAACTTGTTCCTATTAGGAACAAGTTAGGGTTAGGGTTAGGGTTAGGGTTAGGGTAGGGTTAGGGTTAGGGTTAGGGTTAGGGTTAGGGTTAGGATTAGGGTTAGGGTTAGGGTTAGGGTAGGGTTAGGGTTAGGGTTAGGGTTAGAGTTAGGGTTAGGGTGTTAGGGTTAGGGTTAGGGTTATATCACTTTTCAGTTTTCCTGTTATAATAATTGAACAGGCGACACATATGTGAATTAGTTTTCAAAGTTGTGCTTTGCGTTTCTGTTCTTTAATGGAAACTTGTTTCTTTGCCGTACAGTTCGATATATCACTTTTCAGTTTTCCTTTATTCCTAATTGAGCGAGCGACACTATTTTGATTTAATTTTTAAAGTGGTGCTTTGCTTTTCTGTTCTTTCTTTCGAAAATTGTTCCTGTGCTGTACAGTGCGTTATATCACTTTTCAGTTTTCCTGTATTCCTAATTGAGCGAGCGACACACATGTGATTCGGTTTAAAGTTAGTGCTTTGCTTTTCTGTTCTTTCGTTGGAAACTTGTTCCTGTGCTGTACAGTGTGATATATCACTTTTCAGTTTTCCTGTATTCCTAATTGAGCGAGCGACACACATGTGATTTAGTTTTTAAAGTGGTGCTTTACTTTTCTGTTCTTTCGTTCGAAACTTGTTCCTGTGCTGTAGAGTGCGTTATATCACTTTTCAGTTTTCCTGTTATAATAATTGAACAGGCAACACGTATGAGAATTAGTTTTCAAAGTTGTGCTTTGCGTTTCTGTTCTTTCAATGGAAACTTGTTTCTTTGCTGTGCAGTTCGATATATCACTTTTCAGTTTTCCTGTATTCTAAATTGAGCGAGCGACACACATGTGATTCCGTTTAAAGGTAGTGCTTTGCTTTTCTGTTCTTTCGTTGGAAACTTGTTCCTGTGCTGTACAGTGTGATATATCACTTTTCAGTTTTCCTGTATTCCTAATTGAGAGTGCGTCACACATGTGTTAGTTTACACAGTAGTGCTTTTTACCTTTACGTTCTTTCATTGGAAACTTGTTCCTATTAGGAACAAGTTAGGGTTAGGGTTAGGGTTAGGGTTAGGGTAGGGTTAGGGTTAGGGTTAGGGTTAGGGTTAGGATTAGGGTTAGGGTTAGGGTAGGGTTAGGGTTAGGGTTAGGGTTAGGGTTAGAGTTAGGGTTAGGGTGTTAGGGTTAGGGTTAGGGTTATATCACTTTTCAGTTTTCCTGTTATAATAATTGAACAGGCGACACATATGTGAATTAGGTTTCAAAGTTGTGCTTTGCGTTTCTGTTCTTTAATGGAAACTTGTTTCTTTGCCGTACAGTTCGATATATCACTTTTCAGTTTTCCTGTATTCCTAATTGAGCGAGCGACACTATTTTGATTTAGTTTTTAAAGTGGTGCTTTGCTTTTCTGTTCTTTCTTTCGAAAATTGTTCCTGTGCTGTACAGTGCGTTATATCACTTTTCAGTTTTCCTGGTTTCCTAATTGAGCGAGCGACACACATGTGATTCGGTTTAAAGTTAGTGCTTTGCTTTTCTGTTCTTTCGTTGGAAACTTGTTCCTGTGCTGTACAGTGTGATATATCACTTTTCAGTTTTCCTGTATTCCTAATTGAGCGAGCGACACACTTGTGATTTAGTTTTTAAAGTAGTGCTTTGCCTTTCTGTTCTTTCGTTTGAAACTTGTTCCTGTACTGTACAGTTCGATATATCACTTTTCAGTTTTCCTGTACTCCTAATTGAGCGAGCGACACACATGTGATTTAGTTTTTAAAGTGGTGCTTTACTTTTCTGTTCTTTCGTTCGAAACTTGTTCCTGTGCTGTACAGTGCATTATATCACTTTTCAGTTTTCCTGTTATAATAATTGAACAGGCGACACGTATGTGAATTAGTTTTCAAAGTTGTGCTTTGCGTTTCTGTTCTTTCAATGGAAACTTGTTTCTTTGCTGTGCAGTTCGATATATCACTTTTCAGTTTTCCTGTATTCTAAATTGAGCGAGCGACACACATGTGATTCCGTTTAAAGGTAGTGCTTTGCTTTTCTGTTCTTTCGTTGGAAACTTGTTCCTGTGCTGTACAGTGTGATATATCACTTTTCAGTTTTCCTGTATTCCTAATTGAGAGTGCGTCACACATGTGTTAGTTTACACAGTAGTGCTTTTTACCTTTACGTTCTTTCATTGGAAACTTGTTCCTATTAGGAACAAGTTAGGGTTAGGGTTAGGGTTAGGGTTAGGGTAGGGTTAGGGTTAGGGTTAGGGTTAGGGTTAGGATTAGGGTTAGGGTTAGGGTAGGGTTAGGAGGTTAGGGTTAGGGTTAGAGTTAGGGTTAGGGTGTTAGGGTTAGGGTTAGGGTTATATCACTTTTCAGTTTTCCTGTTATAATAATTGAACAGGCGACACATATGTGAATTAGTTTTCAAAGTTGTGCTTTGCGTTTCTGTTCTTTAATGGAAACTTGTTTCTTTGCCGTACAGTTCGATATATCACTTTTCAGTTTTCCTGTATTCCTAATTGAGCGAGCGACACTATTTTGATTTAATTTTTAAAGTGGTGCTTTGCTTTTCTGTTCTTTCTTTCGAAAATTGTTCCTGTGCTGTACAGTGCGTTATATCACTTTTCAGTTTTCCTGTATTCCTAATTGAGCGAGCGACACACATGTGATTCGGTTTAAAGTTAGTGCTTTGCTTTTCTGTTCTTTCGTTGGAAACTTGTTCCTGTGCTGTACAGTGTGATATATCACTTTTCAGTTTTCCTGTATTCCTAATTGAGCGAGCGACACACATGTGATTTAGTTTTTAAAGTGGTGCTTTACTTTTCTGTTCTTTCGTTCGAAACTTGTTCCTGTGCTGTAGAGTGCGTTATATCACTTTTCAGTTTTCCTGTTATAATAATTGAACAGGCGACACGTATGAGAATTAGGTAACAAAGTAGTGCTTTGCTTTTCTGTTCTTTCATTGGAAAATTGTTCCTGTGCTGTACAGTGTGTTATATCACTTTTCAGTTTTCCTGTTATAATAATTGAACAGGCGACACGTATGTGAATTAGTATTCAAAGTTGTGCTTTGCGTTTCTGTTCCTTCAATGGAAACTTGTTTCTTTGCTGTGCAGTTTGATATATCACTTTTCAGTTTTCCTGTATTCTAAATTGAGCGAGTGACACACATGTGATTCCGTTTAAAGGTAGTGCTTTGCTTTTCTGTTCTTTCGTTGGAAACTTGTTCCTGTGCTGTACAGTGTGATATATCACTTTTCAGTTTTCCTGTATTCCTAATTGAGCGAGCGACACATATGTGATTGAGTTTACACAGTAGTGCTTTTTATGTTTACGTTCTTTCATTGGAAACTTGTTGCTGTTAGGAACAAGTTAGGGTTAGGGTTAGGGTTAGGGTAGGGTTAGGGTTAGGGTTAGGGTTAGAGTTAGTGTTAGGGGGTTAGGGTTAGGGTTAGGGTTATATCACTTTTCAGTTTTCCTGATATACTAATTGAACAGGCGACACGTATGTGAATTAGTTTTCAAACTTGTGCTTTGCGTTTCTCTTCTTTCAATGGAAACTTGTTTCTTTGCCGTACAGTTCGATATATCACTTTTCAGTTTTCCTGTTATAATAATTGAACAGGCGACACGTATGTGAATTAGTTTTCAAAGTTGTGCTTTGCGTTTCTGTTCTTTCAATGGAAACTTGTTTCTTTGCTGTGCAGTTTGATATATCACTTTTCAGTTTTCCTGTATTCTAAATTGAGCGAGCGACACACATGTGATTCCGTTTAAAGGTAGTGCTTTCGTTTTCTGTTCTTTCGTTGGAAACTTGTTCCTGTGCTGTACAGTGCATTATATCACTTTTCAGTTTTCCTGTTATAATAATTGAACAGGCGACACGTATGAGAATTAGTTAACAAAGTAGTGCTTTGCTTTTCTGTTCTTTCATTGGAAAATTGTTCCTGTGCTGTACAGTGTGTTATATCACTTTTCAGTTTTCCTGTTATAATAATTGAACAGGCGACACGTATGTGAATTAGTATTCAAAGTTGTGCTTTGCGTTTCTGTTCCTTCAATGGAAACTTGTTTCTTTGCTGTGCAGTTTGATATATCACTTTTCAGTTTTCCTGTATTCTAAATTGAGCGAGCGACACACATGTGATTCCGTTTAAAGGTAGTGCTTTGCTTTTCTGTTCTTTCGTTGGAAACTTGTTCCTGTGCTGTACAGTGTGATATATCAATTTTCAGTTTTCCTGTATTCCTAATTGAGAGTGCGTCACACATGTGTTAGTTTACACAGTAGTGCTTTTTACGTTTACGTTCTTTCATTGGAAACTTGTTCCTATTAGGAACAAGTTAGGGTTAGGGTTAGGGTTAGGGTTAGGGTTAGGGTTAGGGTAGGGTTAGGGTTAGGGTTAGGATTAGGGTTAGGGTTAGGGTAGGGTTAGGGTTAGGGTTAGGGTTAGAGTTAGGGTTAGGGTGTTAGGGTTAGGGTTAGGGTTATATCACTTTTCAGTTTTCCTGTTATAATAATTGAACAGGCGACACGTATGTGAATTAGTTTTCAAAGTTTTCTTTGCGTTTCTGTTCTTTCAATGGAAACTTGTTTCTTTGCCGTACAGTTCGATATATCACTTTTCAGTTTTCCTGTACTCCTAATTGTGTGAGCAACACACATATCATTCCATTTAAAAGTACTGCTTTGCTTTTCTGTTCTTTCGTTCGAAACTTGTTCCTGTGCTGTACAGTGCGTTATATCACTTTTCAGTTTTCCTGTTATAATAATTGAACAGGCGACACGTATGAGAATTAGTTAACAAAGTAGTGCTTTGCTTTTCTGTTCTTTCATTGGAAACTTGTTCCTGTGCTGTACAGTGCGTTATATCAGTTTTCAGTTTTCCTGTTATAATAATTGAACAGGCGACACGTATGTGAATTAGTTTTCAAAGTTGTGCTTTGCTTTTCTGTTCTTTCAATGTAAACTAGTTTCTTTGCTGTGCAGTTCGATATATCACTTTTCAGTTTTCATGTATTCTAAATTGAGCGGACGAAACACATGTGATTCTGTTTAAAGGTAGTGCTTTGCTTTTCTGTTCTTTCATTGGAAACTTGTTCCTGTGCTGTACAGTGTGATATATCACTTTTCAGTTTTCCTGTATTCCTAATTGAGAGTGCGTCACACATGTGATTTAGTTTACACAGTAGTGCTTTTTACGTTTACGTTCTTTCATTGGAAACTTGTTCCTATTAGGAACAAGTTAGGGTTAGGGTTAGGGTTAGGCTTAGGGTTAGGGTAGGGTTAGGGTTAGGGTTAGGGTTAGGGTTAGGGTTAGGGTTAGGGTTTAGGGTTAGGGTTAGTGTTAGGGTTAAGGTTAGAGTTAAGGTTGGGCGGTTAGGATTAGGGTTATATCACTTTTCAGTTTTCCTGTTATAATAATTGAACAGGCGATACGTATGTGAATTAGTTTTCAAAGTTTTCTTTGCGTTGCTGTTCTTTCAATGGAAACTTGTTTCTTTGCCGTACAGTTCGATATATCACTTTTCAGTATTCCTGTATTCCTAATTGAGCGAGCGACACTCATTTGATTTAGTTTTTAAAGTGGTGCTTTGCTTTTCTGTTCTTTCTTTCGAAAATTGTTCCTGTGCTGTACAGTGCGTTATATCACTTTTCAGTTTTCCTGTATTCCTAATTGAGCGAGCGACACACATGTGAATAGGTTTAAAGTTAGTGCTTTGCTTTTCTGTTCTTTCGTTGGAAACTTGTTCCTGTGCTGTACAGTGTGATATATCACTTTTCAGTTTTCCTGTATTCCTAATTGAGCGAGCGACACACTTGTGATTTAGTTTTTAAAGTAGTGCTTTGCCTTTCTGTTCTTTCGTTTGAAACTTGTTCCTGTACTGTACAGTTCGATATATCGCTTTTCAGTTTTCCTGTACTCCTAATTGAGCGAGCGACACACATGTGATTTAGTTTTTAAAGTGGTGCTTTACTTTTCTGTTCTTTCGTTCGAAACTTGTTCCTGTGCTGTACAGTGCATTATATCACTTTTCAGTTTTCCTGTTATAATAATTGAACAGGCGACACGTATGTGAATTAGTTTTCAAAGTTGTGCTTTGCGTTTCTGTTCTTTCAATGGAAACTAGTTTCTTTGCTGTGCAGTTCGATATATCACTTTTCAGTTTTCATGTATTCTAAATTGAGCGGACGACACACATGTGATTCTGTTTAAAGGTAGTGCTTTGCTTTTCTGTTCTTTCGTTGGAAACTTGTTCCTGTGCTGTACAGTGTGATATATCACTTTTCAGTTTTCCTGTATTCCTAATTGAGAGTGCGTCACACATGTGTTAGTTTACACAGTAGTGCTTTTTACCTTTACGTTCTTTCATTGGAAACTTGTTCCTATTAGGAACAAGTTAGGGTTAGGGTTAGGGTTAGGGTTAGGGTAGGGTTAGGGTTAGGGTTAGGGTTAGGGTTAGGGTTAGGATTAGGGTTAGGGTTAGGGTTAGGGTAGGGTTAGGGTTAGGGTTAGGGTTAGAGTTAGGGTTAGGGTGTTAGGGTTAGGGTTAGGGTTATATCACTTTTCAGTTTTCCTGTTATAATAATTGAACAGGCGACACATATGTGAATTAGTTTTCAAAGTTGTGCTTTGCGTTTCTGTTCTTTAATGGAAACTTGTTTCTTTGCCGTACAGTTCGATATATCACTTTTCAGTTTTCCTGTATTCCTAATTGAGCGAGCGACACTATTTTGATTTAATTTTTAAAGTGGTGCTTTGCTTTTCTGTTCTTTCTTTCGAAAATTGTTCCTGTGCTGTACAGTGCGTTATATCACTTTTCAGTTTTCCTGTATTCCTAATTGAGCGAGCGACACACATGTGATTCGGTTTAAAGTTAGTGCTTTGCTTTTCTGTTCTTTCGTTGGAAACTTGTTCCTGTGCTGTACAGTGTGATATATCACTTTTCAGTTTTCCTGTATTCCTAATTGAGCGAGCGACACACATGTGATTTAGTTTTTAAAGTGGTGATTTACTTTTCTGTTCTTTCGTTCGAAACTTGTTCCTGTGCTGTAGAGTGCGTTATATCACTTTTCAGTTTTCCTGTTATAATAATTGAACAGGCAACACGTATGAGAATTAGTTTTCAAAGTTGTGCTTTGCGTTTCTGTTCTTTCAATGGAAACTTGTTTCTTTGCTGTGCAGTTCGATATATCACTTTTCAGTTTTCCTGTATTCTAAATTGAGCGAGCGACACACATGTGATTCCGTTTAAAGGTAGTGCTTTGCTTTTCTGTTCTTTCGTTGGAAACTTGTTCCTGTGCTGTACAGTGTGATATATCACTTTTCAGTTTTCCTGTATTCCTAATTGAGAGTGCGTCACACATGTGTTAGTTTACACAGTAGTGCTTTTTACCTTTACGTTCTTTCATTGGAAACTTGTTCCTATTAGGAACAAGTTAGGGTTAGGGTTAGGGTTAGGGTTAGGGTAGGGTTAGGGTTAGGGTTAGGGTTAGGGTTAGGATTAGGGTTAGGGTTAGGGTAGGGTTAGGGTTAGGGTTAGGGTTAGGGTTAGAGTTAGGGTTAGGGTGTTAGGGTTAGGGTTAGGGTTATATCACTTTTCAGTTTTCCTGTTATAATAATTGAACAGGCGACACATATGTGAATTAGGTTTCAAAGTTGTGCTTTGCGTTTCTGTTCTTTAATGGAAACTTGTTTCTTTGCCGTACAGTTCGATATATCACTTTTCAGTTTTCCTGTATTCCTAATTGAGCGAGCGACACTATTTTGATTTAGTTTTTAAAGTGGTGCTTTGCTTTTCTGTTCTTTCTTTCGAAAATTGTTCCTGTGCTGTACAGTGCGTTATATCACTTTTCAGTTTTCCTGGTTTCCTAATTGAGCGAGCGACACACATGTGATTCGGTTTAAAGTTAGTGCTTTGCTTTTCTGTTCTTTCGTTGGAAACTTGTTCCTGTGCTGTACAGTGTGATATATCACTTTTCAGTTTTCCTGTATTCCTAATTGAGCGAGCGACACACTTGTGATTTAGTTTTTAAAGTAGTGCTTTGCCATTCTGTTCTTTCGTTTGAAACTTGTTCCTGTACTGTACAGTTCGATATATCACTTTTCAGTTTTCCTGTACTCCTAATTGAGCGAGCGACACACATGTGATTTAGTTTTTAAAGTGGTGCTTTACTTTTCTGTTCTTTCGTTCGAAACTTGTTCCTGTGCTGTACAGTGCATTATATCACTTTTCAGTTTTCCTGTTATAATAATTGAACAGGCGACACGTATGTGAATTAGTTTTCAAAGTTGTGCTTTGCGTTTCTGTTCTTTCAATGGAAACTTGTTTCTTTGCTGTGCAGTTCGATATATCACTTTTCAATTTTCCTGTATTCTAAATTGAGCGAGCGACACACATGTGATTCCGTTTAAAGGTAGTGCTTTGCTTTTCTGTTCTTTCGTTGGAAACTTGTTCCTGTGCTGTACAGTGTGATATATCACTTTTCAGTTTTCCTGTATTCCTAATTGAGAGTGCGTCACACATGTGTTAGTTTACACAGTAGTGCTTTTTACCTTTACGTTCTTTCATTGGAAACTTGTTCCTATTAGGAACAAGTTAGGGTTAGGGTTAGGGTTAGGGTTAGGGTAGGATTAGGGTTAGGGTTAGGGTTAGGGTTAGGGTTAGGAT
Organism: Meriones unguiculatus; assembly: GCF_030254825.1. Taxonomy (NCBI): domain Eukaryota; kingdom Metazoa; phylum Chordata; class Mammalia; order Rodentia; family Muridae; genus Meriones; species Meriones unguiculatus. The sequence goes on from NC_083361.1 coordinate 31,827,226, forward strand.
TAGGGTTAGGGTTAGGGTTAGGGTAGGGTTAGGGTTAGGGTTAGGGTTAGAGTTAGGGTTAGGGTGTTAGGGTTAGGGTTAGGGTTATATCACTTTTCAGTTTTCCTGTTATAATAATTGAACAGGCGACACATATGTGAATTAGTTTTCAAAGTTGTGCTTTGCGTTTCTGTTCTTTAATGGAAACTTGTTTCTTTGCCGTACAGTTCGATATATCACTTTTCAGTTTTCCTGTATTCCTAATTGAGCGAGCGACACTATTTTGATTTAATTTTTAAAGTGGTGCTTTGCTTTTCTGTTCTTTCTTTCGAAAATTGTTCCTGTGCTGTACAGTGCGTTATATCACTTTTCAGTTTTCCTGTATTCCTAATTGAGCGAGCGACACACATGTGATTCGGTTTAAAGTTAGTGCTTTGCTTTTCTGTTCTTTCGTTGGAAACTTGTTCCTGTGCTGTACAGTGTGATATATCACTTTTCAGTTTTCCTGTATTCCTAATTGAGCGAGCGACACACATGTGATTTAGTTTTTAAAGTGGTGCTTTACTTTTCTGTTCTTTCGTTCGAAACTTGTTCCTGTGCTGTACAGTGCATTATATCACTTTTCAGTTTTCCTGTTATAATAATTGAACAGGCGACACGTATGTGAATTAGTTTTCAAAGTTGTGCTTTGCGTTTCTGTTCTTTCAATGGAAACTTATTTCTTTGCTGTGCAGTTCGATATATCACTTTTCAGTTTTCCTGTATTCTAAATTGAGCGAGCGACACACATGTGATTCCGTTTAAAGGTAGTGCTTTGCTTTTCTGTTCTTTCGTTGGAAACTTGTTCCTGTGCTGTACAGTGTGATATATCACTTTTCAGTTTTCCTGTATTCCTAATTGAGAGTGCGTCACACATGTGTTAGTTTACACAGTAGTGCTTTTTACCTTTACCTTCTTTCATTGGAAACTTGTTCCTATTAGGAACAAGTTAGGGTTAGGGTTAGGGTTAGGGTTAGGGTAGGGTTAGGGTTAGGGTTAGGGTTAGGATTAGGGTTAGGGTTAGGGTAGGGTTAGGGTTAGGGTTAGGGTTAGAGTTAGGGTTAGGGTGTTAGGGTTAGGGTTAGGGTTATATCACTTTTCAGTTTTCCTGTTATAATAATTGAACAGGCGACACATATGTGAATTAGTTTTCAAAGTTGTGCTTTGCGTTTCTGTTCTTTAATGGAAACTTGTTTCTTTGCCGTACAGTTCGATATACCACTTTTCAGTTTTCCTGTATTCCTAACTGAGCGAGCGACACTATTTTGATTTAGTTTTTAAAGTGGTGCTTTGCTTTTCTGTTCTTTCTTTCGAAAATTGTTCCTGTGCTGTACAGTGCGTTATATCACTTTTCAGTTTTCCTGTATTCCTAATTGAGCGAGCGACACACATGTGATTCGGTTTAAAGTTAGTGCTTTGCTTTTCTGTTCTTTCGTTGGAAACTTGTTCCTGTGCTGTACAGTGTGATATATCACTTTTCAGTTTTCCTGTATTCCTAATTGAGCGAGCGACACTATTTTGATTTAGTTTTTAAAGTGGTGCTTTGCTTTTCTGTTCTTTCTTTCGAAAATTGTTCCTGTGCTCTACAGTGCGTTATATCACTTTTCAGTTTTCCTGTATTCCTAATTGAGCAAGCGACACACATGTGATTCGGTTTAAAGTTAGTGCTTTGCTTTTCTGTTCTTTCGTTGGAAACTTGTTCCTGTGCTGTACAGTGTGATATATCACTTTTCAGTTTTCCTGTATTCCTAATTGAGCGAGCGACACTCATTTGATTTAGTTTTTAAAGTGGTGCTTTGCTTTTCTGTTCTTTCTTTCGAAAATTGTTCCTGTGCGGTACAGTGCGTTATATCACTTTTCAGTTTTCCTGTATTCTAAATTGAGCGAGCGACACACACATGTGATTCCGTTTAAAGGTAGTGCTTTGCTTTTCTGTTCTTTCGTTGGAAACTTGTTCCTGTGCTGTACAGTGTGATATATCACTTTTCAGTTTTCCTGTATTCCTAATTGAGAGTGCGTCACACATGTGTTAGTTTACACAGTAGTGCTTTTTACGTTTACGTTCTTTCATTGTAAACTTGTTCCTATTAGGAACAAGTTAGGGTTAGGGTTAGGGTTAGGGTAGGGTTAGGGTTAGGGTTAGGGTTAGGGTTAGGGTTAGGATTAGGGTTAGGGTTAGGGTAGGTTTAGGGTTAGGGTTAGGGTTAGAGTTAGGGTTAGGGGTTTAGGGTTAGGGTTATATCACTTTTCAGTTTTCCTGTTATAATAATTGAACAGGCGACACGTATGTGAATTAGTTTTCAAAGTTGTGCTTTGCGTTTCTGTTCTTTCAATGGAAACTTGTTTCTTTGCCGTACAGTTCGATATATCACTTTTCAGTTTTCCTGTATTCCTAATTGAGCGAGCGACACTATTTTGATTTAGTTTTTAAAGTGGTGCTTTGCTTTTCTGTTCTTTCTTTCCAAAATTGTTCCTGTGCGGTACAGTGCGTTATATCACTTTTCAGTTTTCCTGTATTCTAAATTGAGCGAGCGACACACACATGTGATTCCGTTTAAAGGTAGTGCTTTGCTTTTCTGTTCTTTCGTTGGAAACTTGTTCCTGTGCTGTACAGTGTGATATATCACTTTTCAGTTTTCCTGTATTCCTAATTGAGAGTGCGTCACACATGTGTTAGTTTACACAGTAGTGCTTTTAACGTTTACGTTCTTTCATTGGAAACTTGTTCCTATTAGGAACAAGTTAGGGTTAGGGTTAGGGTTAGGGTAGGGTTAGGGTTAGGGTTAGGGTTAGGGTTAGGGTTAGGATTAGGGTTAGGGTTAGGGTAGGTTTAGGGTTAGGGTTAGGGTTAGAGTTAGGGTTAGGGGGTTAGGGTTAGGGTTATATCACTTTTCAGTTTTCCTGTTATAATAATTGAACAGGCGACACGTATGTGAATTAGTTTTCAAAGTTGTGCTTAGCGTTTCTGTTCTTTCAATGGAAACTTGTTTCTTTGCCGTACAGTTCGATATATCACTTTTCAGTTTTCCTGTATTCCTAATTGAGCGAGCGACACTATTTTGATTTAGTTTTTAAAGTGGTGCTTTGCTTTTCTGTTCTTTCTTTCCAAATTTGTTCCTGTGCTGTACAGTGCGTTATATCACTTTTCAGTTTTCCTGTATTCCTAATTGAGCGAGCGACACACATGTGATTCGGTTTAAAGTTAGTGCTTTGCTTTTCTGTTCTTTCGTTGGAAACTTGTTCCTGTGCTGTACAGTGTGATATATCACTTTTCAGTTTTCCTGTATTCCTAATTGAGTGAGCAACACACTTGTGATTTAGTTTTTAAAGTAGTGCTTTGCTTTTCTGTTCTTTCGTTTGAAACTTGTTCCTGTACTGTACAGTTCGATATATCACTTTTCAGTTTTCCTGTACTCCTAATTGAGCGAGCGACACACATGTGATTTAGTTTTTAAAGTGGTGCTTTACTTTCTGTTCTTTCGTTCGAAACTTGTTCCTGTGCTGTAGAGTGCGTTATATCACTTTTCAGTTTTCCTGTTATATTAATTGAACAGGCGACATGTATGTGAATTAGTTTTCAAAGTTGTGCTTTGCGTTTCTGTTCTTTCAATGGAAACTTGTTTCTTTACTGTGCAGTTCGATATATCACTTTTCAGTTTTCCTGTATTCTAAATTGAGCGAGCGACACACATGGGATTCCGTTTAAAGGTAGTGCTTTGCTTTTCTGTTCTTTCGTTGGAAACTTGTTCCTGTGCTGTACAGTGTGATATATCACTTTTCAGTTTTCCTGTATTCCTAATTGAGAGTGCGTCACACATGTGTTAGTTTACACAGTAGTGCTTTTTACGTTTACGTTCTTTCATTGGAAACTTGTTCCTATTAGGAACAAGTTAGGGTTAGGGTTAGGGTTAGGGTTAGGGTTAGGGTTAGGGTAGGGTTAGGGTTAGGGTTAGGATTAGGGTTAGGGTTAGGGTAGGGTTAGGGTTAGGGTTAGGGTTAGAGTTAGGGTTAGGGTGTTAGGGTTAGGGTTAGGGTTATATCACTTTTCAGTTTTCCTGTTATAATAATTGAACAGGCGACACGTATGTGAATTAGTTTTCAAAGTTTTCTTTGCGTTTCTGTTCTTTCAATGGAAACTTGTTTCTTTGCCGTACAGTTCGATATATCACTTTTCAGTATTCCTGTATTCCTAAAGAGCGAGCGACACTCATTTGATTTAGTTTTTAAAGTGGTACTTTGCTTTTCTGTTCTTTCTTTCGAAAATTGTTCCTGTGCTGTACAGTGCGTTATATCACTTTTCAGTTTTCCTGTATTCCTAATTGAGCGAGCGACACACATGTGAATCGGTTTAAAGTTAGTGCTTTGCTTTTCTGTTCTTTCGTTGGAAACTTGTTCCTGTGCTGTACAGTGTGATATATCACTTTTCAGTTTTCCTGTATTCCTAATTGAGCGAGCGACACACTTGTGATTTAGTTTTTAAAGTAGTGCTTTGCCTTTCTCTTCTTTCGTTTGAAACTTGTTCCTGTACTGTACAGTTCGATATATCACTTTTCAGTTTTCCTGTACTCCTAATTGAGCGAGCGACACACATGTGATTTAGTTTTTAAAGTGGTGCTTTACTTTTCTGTTCTTTCGTTCGAAACTTGTTCCTGTGCTGTACAGTGCATTATATCACTTTTCAGTTTTCCTGTTATAATAATTGAACAGGCGACACGTATGTGAATTAGTTTTCAAAGTTGTGCTTTGCGTTTCTGTTCTTTCAATGGAAACTTGTTTCTTTGCTGTGCAGTTCGATATATCACTTTTCAGTTTTCCTGTATTCTAAATTGAGCGAGCGACACACATGTGATTCCGTTTAAAGGTAGTGCTTTGCTTTTCTGTTCTTTCGTTGGAAACTTGTTCCTGTGCTGTACAGTGTGATATATCACTTTTCAGTTTTCCTGTATTCCTAATTGAGAGTGCGTCACACATGTGTTAGTTTACACAGTAGTGCTTTTTACCTTTACGTTCTTTCATTGGAAACTTGTTCCTATTAGGAACAAGTTAGGGTTAGGGTTAGGGTTAGGGTTAGGGTAGGGTTAGGGTTAGGGTTAGGGTTAGGGTTAGGGTTAGGATTAGGGTTAGGGTTAGGGTAGGGTTAGGTTTAGGGTTAGGGTTAGAGTTAGGGTTAGGGTGTTAGGGTTAGGGTTAGGGTTATATCACTTTTCAGTTTTCCTGTTATAATAATTGAACAGGCGACACATATGTGAATTAGTTTTCAAAGTTGTGCTTTGCGTTTCTGTTCTTTAATGGAAACTTGTTTCTTTGCCGTACAGTTCGATATATCACTTTTCAGTTTTCCTGTATTCCTAATTGAGCGAGCGACACTATTTTGATTTAGTTTTTAAAGTGGTGCTTTGCTTTTCTGTTCTTTCTTTCGAAAATTGTTCCTGTGCTGTACAGTGCGTTATATCACTTTTCAGTTTTCCTGTATTCCTAATTGAGCGAGCGACACACATGTGATTCGGTTTAAAGTTAGTGCTTTGCTTTTCTGTTCTTTCGTTGGAAACTTGTTCCTGTGCTGTACAGTGTGATATATCACTTTTCAGTTTTCCTGTATTCCTAATTGAGCGAGCGACACTATTTTGATTTAGTTTTTAAAGTGGTGCTTTGCTTTTCTGTTCTTTCTTTCGAAAATTGTTCCTGTGCTGTACAGTGCGTTATATCACTTTTCAGTTTTCCTGTATTCCTAATTGAGCGAGCGACACACATGTGATTCGGTTTAAAGTTAGTGCTTTGCTTTTCTGTTCTTTCGTTGGAAACTTGTTCCTGTGCTGTACAGTGTGATATATCACTTTTCAGTTTTCCTGTATTCCTAATTGAGCGAGCGACACACATGTGATTTAGTTTTTAAAGTGGTGCTTTACTTTTCTGTTCTTTCGTTCGAAACTTGTTCCTGTGCTGTAGAGTGCGTTATATCACTTTTCAGTTTTCCTGTTATATTAATTGAACAGGCGACATGTATGTGAATTAGTTTTCAAAGTTGTGCTTTGCGTTTCTGTTCTTTCAATGGAAACTTGTTTCTTTGCTGTGCAGTTCGATATATCACTTTTCAGTTTTCCTGTATTCTAAATTGAGCGAGCGACACACATGTGATTCCGTTTAAAGGTAGTGCTTTGCTTTTCTGTTCTTTCGTTGGAAACTTGTTCCTGTGCTGTACAGTGTGATATATCACTTTTCAGTTTTCCTGTATTCCTAATTGAGAGTGCGTCACACATGTGTTAGTTTACACAGTAGTGCTTTTTACGTTTACGTTCTTTCATTGGAAACTTGTTCCTATTAGGAACAAGTTAGGGTTAGGGTTAGGGTTAGGGTAGGGTTAGGGTTAGGGTTAGGGTTAGGGTTAGGATTAGGGTTAGGGTTAGGGTAGGTTTAGGGTTAGGGTTAGGCTTAGAGTTAGGTTTAGGGGGTTAGGGTTAGGGTTAGGGTTATATCACTTTTCAGTTTTCCTGTTATAATAATTGAACAGGCGACACGTATGAATTAGTTTTCAACGTTGTGCTTTGCGTTTCTCTTCTTTCAATGGAAACTTGTTTCTTTGCTGTACAGTTCGATATATCACTTTTCAGTTTTCCTGTACTCCTAATTGTGTGAGCGACACACATATCATTCCATTTAAAAGTACTGCTTTGCTTTTCTGTTCTTTCGTTCGAAACTTGTTCCTGTGCTGTACAGTGCGTTATATCACTTTTCAGTTTTCCTGTTATAATAATTGAACAGGCGACACGTATGTGAATTAGTTTTCAAAGTTGTGCTTTGCTTTTCTGTTCTTTCAATTTAAACTAGTTTCTTTGCTGTGCAGTTCGATATATCACTTTTCAGTTTTCATGTATTCTAAATTGAGCGGACGACACACATGTGATTCTGTTTAAAGGTAGTGCTTTGCTTTTCTGTTCTTTCATTGGAAACTTGTTCCTGTGCTGTACAGTGTGATATATCACTTTTCAGTTTTCCTGTATTCCTAATTGAGAGTGCGTCACACATGTGATTTAGTTTACACAGTAGTGCTTTTTACGTTTACGTTCTTTCATTGGAAACTTGTTCCTATTAGGAACAAGTTAGGGTTAGGGTTAGGGTTAGGCTTAGGGTTAGGGTAGGGTTAGGGTTAGGGTTAGGGTTAGGGTTAGGGTTAGGGTTTAGGGTTAGGGTTAGTGTTAGGATTAAGGTTAGAGTTAAGGTTGGGCGGTTAGGATTAGGGTTATATCACTTTTCAGTTTTCCTGTTATAATAATTGAACAGGCGATACGTATGTGAATTAGTTTTCAAAGTTTTCTTTGCGTTGCTGTTCTTTCAATGGAAACTTGTTTCTTTGCCGTACAGTTCGATATATCACTTTTCAGTATTCCTGTATTCCTAATTGAGCGAGCGACACTCATTTGATTTAGTTTTTAAAGTGGTGCTTTGCTTTTCTGTTCTTTCTTTCGAAAATTGTTCCTGTGCGGTACAGTGCGTTATATCACTTTTCAGTTTTCCTGTATTCTAAATTGAGCGAGCGACACACACATGTGATTCCGTTTAAAGGTAGTGCTTTGCTTTTCTGTTCTTTCGTTGGAAACTTGTTCCTGTGCTGTACAGTGTGATATATCACTTTTCAGTTTTCCTGTATTCCTAATTGAGAGTGCGTCACACATGTGTTAGTTTACACAGTAGTGCTTTTTACGTTTACGTTCTTTCATTGTAAACTTGTTCCTATTAGGAACAAGTTAGGGTTAGGGTTAGGGTTAGGGTAGGGTTAGGGTTAGGGTTAGGGTTAGGGTTAGGGTTAGGGTTAGGATTAGGGTTAGGGTTAGGGTAGGTTTAGGGTTAGGGTTAGGGTTAGAGTTAGGGTTAGGGGGTTAGGGTTAGGGTTATATCACTTTTCAGTTTTCCTGTTATAATAATTGAACAGGCGACACGTATGTGAATTAGTTTTCAAAGTTGTGCTTTGCGTTTCTGTTCTTTCAATGGAAACTTGTTTCTTTGCCGTACAGTTCGATATATCACTTTTCAGTTTTCCTGTATTCCTAATTGAGCGAGCGACACTATTTTGATTTAGTTTTTAAAGTGGTGCTTTGCTTTTCTGTTCTTTCTTTCCAAAATTGTTCCTGTGCGGTACAGTGCGTTATATCACTTTTCAGTTTTCCTGTATTCTAAATTGAGCGAGCGACACACACATGTGATTCCGTTTAAAGGTAGTGCTTTGCTTTTCTGTTCTTTCATTGGAAACTTGTTCCTGTGCTGTACAGTGTGATATATCACTTTTCAGTTTTCCTGTATTCCTAATTGAGAGTGCGTCACACATGTGTTAGTTTACACAGTAGTGCTTTTAACGTTTACGTTCTTTCATTGGAAACTTGTTCCTATTAGGAACAAGTTAGGGTTAGGGTTAGGGTTAGGGTAGGGTTAGGGTTAGGGTTAGGGTTAGGGTTAGGATTAGGGTTAGGGTTAGGGTAGGTTTAGGGTTAGGGTTAGGGTTAGAGTTAGGGTTAGGGGGTTAGGGTTAGGGTTATATCACTTTTCAGTTTTCCTGTTATAATAATTGAACAGGCGACACGTATGTGAATTAGTTTTCAAAGTTGTGCTTAGCGTTTCTGTTCTTTCAATGGAAACTTGTTTCTTTGCCGTACAGTTCGATATATCACTTTTCAGTTTTCCTGTATTCCTAATTGAGCGAGCGACACTATTTTGATTTAGTTTTTAAAGTGGTGCTTTGCTTTTCTGTTCTTTCTTTCCAAATTTGTTCCTGTGCTGTACAGTGCGTTATATCACTTTTCAGTTTTCCTGTATTCCTAATTGAGCGAGCGACACACATGTGATTCGGTTTAAAGTTAGTGCTTTGCTTTTCTGTTCTTTCGTTGGAAACTTGTTCCTGTGCTGTACAGTGTGATATATCACTTTTCAGTTTTCCTGTATTCCTAATTGAGTGAGCAACACACTTGTGATTTAGTTTTTAAAGTAGTGCTTTGCTTTTCTGTTCTTTCGTTTGAAACTTGTTCCTGTACTGTACAGTTCGATATATCACTTTTCAGTTTTCCTGTACTCCTAATTGAGCGAGCGACACACATGTGATTTAGTTTTTAAAGTGGTGCTTTACTTTCTGTTCTTTCGTTCGAAACTTGTTCCTGTGCTGTAGAGTGCGTTATATCACTTTTCAGTTTTCCTGTTATATTAATTGAACAGGCGACATGTATGTGAATTAGTTTTCAAAGTTGTGCTTTGCGTTTCTGTTCTTTCAATGGAAACTTGTTTCTTTACTGTGCAGTTCGATATATCACTTTTCAATTTTCCTGTATTCTAAATTGAGCGAGCGACACACATGGGATTCCGTTTAAAGGTAGTGCTTTGCTTTTCTGTTCTTTCGTTGGAAACTTGTTCCTGTGCTGTACAGTGTGATATATCACTTTTCAGTTTTCCTGTATTCCTAATTGAGAGTGCGTCACACATGTGTTAGTTTACACAGTAGTGCTTTTTACGTTTACGTTCTTTCATTGGATACTTGTTCCTATAGGAACAAGTTAGGGTTAGGGTTAGGGTTAGGGTTAGGGTAGGGTTAGGGTTAGGGTTAGGGTTAGGGTTAGGGTTAGGATTAGGGTTAGGGTTAGGGTAGGGTTAGGGTTAGGGTTAGGGTTAGAGTTAGGTTTAGGGGGTTAGGGTTAGGGTTAGGGTTATATCACTTTTCAGTTTTCCTGTTATAATAATTGAACAGGCGACACGTATGTGAATTAGTTTTCAAAGTTTTCTTTGCGTTTCTGTTCTTTCAATGGAAACTTGTTTCTTTGCCGTACAGTTCGATATATCACTTTTCAGTATTCCTGTATTCCTAATTGAGCGAGCGACACTCATTTGATTTAGTTTTTAAAGTGGTGCTTTGCTTTTCTGTTCTTTCTTTCGAAAATTGTTCCTGTGCTGTACAGTGCGTTATATCACTTTTCAGTTTTCCTGTATTCCTAATTGAGCGAGCGACACACATGTGAATCGGTTTAAAGTTAGTGCTTTGCTTTTCTGTTCTTTCGTTGGAAACTTGTTCCTGTGCTGTACAGTGTGATATATCACTTTTCAGTTTTCCTGTATTCCTAATTGAGCGAGCGACACATATGTGATTGAGTTTACACAGTAGTGCTTTTTATGTTTACGTTCTTTCATTGGAAACTTGTTGCTGTTAGGAACAAGTTAGGGTTAGGGTTAGGGTTAGGGTTAGGGTTAGGGTAGGGTTAGGGTTAGCGTTAGGGTTAGGGTTAGGATTAGGGTTAGGGTTAGGGTAGGGTTAGGGTAAGGGTTAGGGTTAGAGTTAGTGTTAGGGGGTTAGGGTTAGGGTTAGGGTTATATCACTTTTCAGTTTTCCTGATATACTAATTGAACAGGCGACACGTATGTGAATTAGTTTTCAAAGTTGTGCTTTGCGTTTCTCTTCTTTCAATGGAAACTTGTTTCTTTCCCGTACAGTTCGATATATCACTTTTCAGTTTTCCTGTTATAATAATTGAACAGGCGACACGTATGTGAATTAGTTTTCAAAGTTGTGCTTTGCGTTTCTGTTCTTTCAATGGAAACTTGTTTCTTTGCTGTGCAGTTTGATATATCACTTTTCAGTTTTCCTGTATTCTAAATTGAGCGAGCGACACAAATGTGATTCCGTTTAAAGGTAGTGATTTCGTTTTCTGTTCTTTCGTTGGAAACTTGTTCCTGTGCTGTACAGTGCATTATATCACTTTTCAGTTTTCCTGTTATAATAATTGAACAGGCGACACGTATGAGAATTAGTTAACAAAGTAGTGCTTTGCTTTTCTGTTCTTTCATTGGAAAATTGTTCCTGTGCTGTACAGTGTGTTATATCACTTTTCAGTTTTCCTGTTATAATAATTGAACAGGCGACACGTATGTGAATTAGTATTCAAAGTTGTGCTTTGCGTTTCTGTTCCTTCAATGGAAACTTTTTTCTTTGCTGTGCAGTTTGATATATCACTTTTTAGTTTTCCTGTATTCTAAATTGAGCGAGCGACACACATGTGATTCCGTTTAAAGGTAGTGCTTTGCTTTTCTGTTCTTTCGTTGGAAACTTGTTCCTGTGCTATACAGTGTGATATATCAATTTTCAGTTTTCCTGTATTCCTAATTGAGAGTGAGTCACACATGTGTTAGTTTACACCGTAGTGCTTTTTACGTTTACGTTCTTTCATTGGAAACTTGTTCCTATTAGGAACAAGTTAGGGTTAGGGTTAGGGTTAGGGTTAGGGTTAGGGTTACGGTTAGGGTTAGGGTAGGGTTAGGGTTAGGGTTAGGATTAGGGTTAGGGTTAGGGTAGGGTTAGGGTTAGGGTTAGGGTTAGAGTTAGGGTTAGGGTGTTAGGGTTAGGGTTAGGGTTATATCACTTTTCAGTTTTCCTGTTATAATAATTGAACAGGCGACACGTATGTGAATTAGTATTCAAAGTTGTGCTTTGCGTTTCTGTTCCTTCAATGGAAACTTGTTTCTTTGCTGTGCAGTTTGATATATCACTTTTCAGTTTTCCTGTATTCTAAATTGAGCGAGTGACACACATGTGATTCCGTTTAAAGGTAGTGCTTTGCTTTTCTGTTCTTTCGTTGGAAACTTGTTCCTGTGCTGTACAGTGTGATATATCACTTTTCAGTTTTCCTGTATTCCTAATTGAGCGAGCGACACATATGTGATTGAGTTTACACAGTAGTGCTTTTTATGTTTACGTTCTTTCATTGGAAACTTGTTGCTGTTAGGAACAAGTTAGGGTTAGGGTTAGGGTTAGGGTTAGGGTAGGGTTAGGGTTAGGGTTAGCGTTAGGGTTAGGGTTAGGATTAGGGTTAGGGTTAGGGTAGGGTTAGGGTTAGGGTTAGGGTTAGAGTTAGTGTTAGGGGGTTAGGGTTAGGGTTAGGGTTATATCACTTTTCAGTTTTCCTGATATACTAATTGAACAGGCGACACGTATGTGAATTAGTTTTCAAAGTTGTGCTTTGCGTTTCTCTTCTTTCAATGGAAACTTGTTTCTTTGCCGTACAGTTCGATATATCACTTTTCAGTTTTCCTGTTATAATAATTGAACAGGCGACACGTATGTGAATTAGTTTTCAAAGTTGTGCTTTGCGTTTCTGTTCTTTCAATGGAAACTTGTTTCTTTGCTGTGCAGTTTGATATATCACTTTTCAGTTTTCCTGTATTCTAAATTGAGCGAGCGACACACATGTGATTCCGTTTAAAGGTAGTGCTTTCGTTTTCTGTTCTTTCGTTGGAAACTTGTTCCTGTGCTGTACAGTGCATTATATCACTTTTCAGTTTTCCTGTTATATTAATTGAACAGGCGACACGTATGAGAATTAGTTAACAAAGTAGTGCTTTGCTTTTCTGTTCTTTCATTGGAAAATTGTTCCTGTGCTGTACAGTGTGTTATATCACTTCTCAGTTTTCCTGTTATAATAATTGAACAGGCGACACGTATGTGAATTAGTATTCAAAGTTGTGCTTTGCGTTTCTGTTCCTTCAATGGAAACTTGTTTCTTTGCTGTGCAGTTTGATATATCACTTTTCAGTTTTCCTGTATTCTAAATTGAGCGAGCGACACACATGTGATTCCGTTTAAAGGTAGTGCTTTGCTTTTCTGTTCTTTCGTTGGAAACTTGTTCCTGTGCTGTACAGTGTGATATATCACTTTTCAGTTTTCCTGTATTCCTAATTGAGAGTGCGTCACACATGTGTTAGTTTACACAGTAGTGCTTTTTACGTTTACGTTCTTTCATTGGAAACTTGTTCCTATTAGGAACAAGTTAGAGTTAGGGTTAGGGTTAGGGTTAGGGTTAGGGTTAGGGTTAGGGTAGGGTTAGGGTTAGGGTTAGGATTAGGGTTAGGGTTAGGGTAGGGTTAGGGTTAGGGTTAGGGTTAGAGTTAGGGTTAGGGTGTTAGGGTTAGGGTTAGGGTTATATCACTTTTCAGTTTTCCTGTTATAATAATTGAACAGGCGACACGTATGTGAATTAGTTTTCAAAGTTTTCTTTGCGTTTCTGTTCTTTCAATGGAAACTTGTTTCTTTGCCGTACAGTTCGATATATCACTTTTCAGTATTCCTGTATTCCTAATTGAGCGAGCGACACTCATTTGATTTAGTTTTTAAAGTGGTGCTTTGCTTTTCTGTTCTTTCTTTCGAAAATTGTTCCTGTGCTGTACAGTGCGTTATATCACTTTTCAGTTTTCCTGTATTCCTAATTGAGCGAGCGACACACATGTGAATCGGTTTAAAGTTAGTGCTTTGCTTTTCTGTTCTTTCGTTGGAAACTTGTTCCTGTGCTGTACAGTGTGATATATCACTTTTCAGTTTTCCTGTATTCCTAATTGAGCGAGCGACACACTTGTGATTTAGTTTTTAAAGTAGTGCTTTGCCTTTCTGTTCTTTCGTTTGAAACTTGTTCCTGTACTGTACAGTTTGATATATCACTTTTCAGTTTTCCTGTACTCCTAATTGAGCGAGCGACACACATGTGATTTAGTTTTTAAAGTGGTGCTTTACTTTTCTGTTCTTTCGTTCGAAACTTGTTCCTGTGCTGTACAGTGCATTATATCACTTTTCAGTTTTCCTGTTATAATAATTGAACAGGCGACACGTATGTGAATTAGTTTTCAAAGTTGTGCTTTGCGTTTCTGTTCTTTCAATGGAAACTTGTTTCTTTGCTGTGCAGTTCGATATATCACTTTTCAGTTTTCATGTATTCTAAATTGAGCGAGCGACACACATGTGATTCCGTTTAAAGGTAGTGCTTTGCTTTTCTGTTCTTTCGTTGGAAACTTGTTCCTGTGCTGTACAGTGTGATATATCACTTTTCAGTTTTCCTGTATTCCTAATTGAGAGTGCGTCACACATGTGTTAGTTTACACAGTAGTGCTTTTTACGTTTACGTTCTTTCATTGGAAACTTGTTCCTATTAGGAACAAGTTAGGGTTAGGGTTAGGGTTAGGGTTAGGGTAGGGTTAGGGTTAGGGTTAGGGTTAGGGTTAGGGTTAGGGTTAGGGTTTAGGGTTAGGGTTAGGGTTAGGGTTAGGGTTAGGGTTAGGGTAGGATTAGGGTTAGGGTTAGGGTTAGAGTTAGGGTTAGGGGGTTAGGGTTAGGGTTATATCACTTTTCAGTTTTCCTTTTATAATAATTGAACAGGCGACACGTATGTGAATTAGTTTTCAAAGTTGTGCTTTGCGTTTCTGTTCTTTCAATGGAAACTTGTTTCTTTGCTGTGCAGTTCGATATATCACTTTTCAGTTTTCCTGTATTCTAAATTGAGCGAGCGACACACATGTGATTCCGTTTAAAGGTAGTGCTTTGCTTTTCTGTTCTTCCATTGGAAACTTGTTCCTGTGCTGTACAGTGTGATATATCACTTTTCAGTTTTCCTGTATTCCTAATTGAGAGTGCGTCACACATGTGTTAGTTTACACAGTAGTGCTTTTTACGTTTACGTTCTTTCATTGGAAACTTGTTCCTATTAGGAACAAGTTAGGGTTAGGGTTAGGGTTAGGGTAGGGTTAGGGTTAGGGTTAGGGTTAGGGTTAGGGTTAGGGTTAGGATTAGGGTTAGGGTTAGGGTAGGTTTAGGGTTAGGGTTAGGCTTAGAGTTAGGTTTAGGGGGTTAGGGTTAGGGTTAGGGTTATATCACTTTTCAGTTTTCCTGTTATAATAATTGAACAGGCGACACGTATGTGAATTAGTTTTCAAAGTTGTGCTTTGCGTTTCTGTTCTTTAATGGAAACTTGTTTCTTGGCCGTACAGTTCGATATATCACTTTTCAGTTTTCCTGTATTCCTAATTGAGCGAGCGACACACATGTGATTCGGTTTAAAGTTAGTGCTTTGCTTTTCTGTTCTTTCGTTGGAAACTTGTTCCTGTGCTGTACAGTGTGATATATCACTTTTCAGTTTTCCTGTATTCCTAATTGAGCGAGCGACACACATGTGATTTAGTTTTTAAAGTGGTGCTTTACTTTTCTGTTCTTTCGTTCGAAACTTGTTCCTGTGCTGTAGAGTGCGTTATATCACTTTTCAGTTTTCCTGTTATATTAATTGAACAGGCGACATGTATGTGAATTAGTTTTCAAAGTTGTGCTTTGCGTTTCTGTTCTTTCAATGGAAACTTGTTTCTTTGCTGTGCAGTTCGATATATCACTTTTCAGTTTTCCTGTATTCTAAATTGAGCGAGCGACACACATGTGATTCCGTTTAAAGGTAGTGCTTTGCTTTTCTGTTCTTTCGTTGGAAACTTGTTCCTGTGCTGTACAGTGTGATATATCACTTTTCAGTTTTCCTGTATTCCTAATTGAGAGTGCGTCACACATGTGTTAGTTTACACAGTAGTGCTTTTTACGTTTACGTTCTTTCATTGGAAACTTGTTCCTATTAGGAACAAGTTAGGGTTAGGGTTAGGGTTAGGGTAGGGTTAGGGTTAGGGTTAGGGTTAGGGTTAGATTTAGGGTTAGGATTAGGGTTAGGGTTAGGGTAGGTTTAGGGTTAGGGTTAGGCTTAGAGTTAGGTTTAGGGGGTTAGGGTTAGGGTTAGGGTTATATCACTTTTCAGTTTTCCTGTTATAATAATTGAACAGGCGACACGTATGTGAATTAGTTTTCAAAGTTGTGCTTTGCGTTTCTCTTCTTTCAATGGAAACTTGTTTCTTTGCTGTACAGTTCGATATATCACTTTTCAGTTTTCCTGTACTCCTAATTGTGTGAGCGACACACATATCATTCCATTTAAAAGTACTGCTTTGCTTTTCTGTTCTTTCGTTCGAAACTTGTTCCTGTGCTGTACAGTGCGTTATATCACTTTCCAGTTTTCCTGTTATAATAATTGAACAGGCGACACGTATGAGAATTAGTTAACAAAGTAGTGCTTTGCTTTTCTGTTCTTTCATTGGAAACTTGTTCCTGTGCTGTACAGTGCGTTATATCACTTTTCAGTTTTCCTGTTATAATAATTGAACAGGCGACACGTATGTGAATTAGTTTTCAAAGTTGTGCTTTGCTTTTCTGTTCTTTCAATGTAAACTAGTTTCTTTGCTGTGCAGTTCGATATATCACTTTTCAGTTTTCATGTATTCTAAATTGAGCGGACGACACACATGTGATTCTGTTTAAAGGTAGTGCTTTGCTTTTCTGTTCTTTCATTGGAAACTTGTTCCTGTGCTGTACAGTGTGATATATCACTTTTCAGTTTTCCTGTATTCCTAATTCAGAGTGCGTCACACATGTGATTTAGTTTACACAGTAGTGCTTTTTACGTTTACGTTCTTTCATTGGAAACTTGTTCCTATTAGGAACAAGTTAGGGTTAGGGTTAGGGTTAGGCTTAGGGTTAGGGTAGGGTTAGGGTTAGGGTTAGGGTTAGGGTTAGGGTTAGGGTTAGGGTTAGGGTTTAGGGTTAGGGTTAGTGTTAGGGTTAAGGTTAGAGTTAAGGTTGGGCGGTTAGGATTAGGGTTATATCACTTTTCAGTTTTCCTGTTATAATAATTGAACAGGCGATACGTATGTGAATTAGTTTTCAAAGTTTTCTTTGCGTTGCTGTTCTTTCAATGGAAACTTGTTTCTTTGCCGTACAGTTCGATATATCACTTTTCAGTATTCCTGTATTCCTAATTGAGCGAGCGACACTCATTTGATTTAGTTTTTAAAGTGGTGCTTTGCTTTTCTGTTCTTTCTTTCGAAAATTGTTCCTGTGCTGTACAGTGCGTTATATCACTTTTCAGTTTTCCTGTATTCCTAATTGAGCGAGCGACACACATGTGAATCGGTTTAAAGTTAGTGCTTTGCTTTTCTGTTCTTTCGTTGGAAACTTGTTCCTGTGCTGTACAGTGTGATATATCACTTTTCAGTTTTCCTGTATTCCTAATTGAGCGAGCGACACACTTGTGATTTAGTTTTTAAAGTAGTGCTTTGCCTTTCTGTTCTTTCGTTTGAAACTTGTTCCTGTACTGTACATTTCGATATATCACTTTTCTGTTTTCCTGTACTCCTAATTGAGCGAGCGACACACATGTGATTTAGTTTTTAAAGTGGTGCTTTACTTTTCTGTTCTTTCGTTCGAAACTTGTTCCTGTGCTGTACAGTGCATTATATCACTTTTCAGTTTTCCTGTTATAATAATTGAACAGGCGACACGTATGTGAATTAGTTTTCAAAGTTGTGCTTTGCGTTTCTGTTCTTTCAATGGAAACTTGTTTCTTTGCTGTGCAGTTCGATATATCACTTTTCAGTTTTCCTGTATTCTAAATTGAGCGAGCGACACACATGTGATTCCGTTTAAAGGTAGTGCTTTGCTTTTCTGTTCTTTCGTTGGAAACTTGTTCCTGTGCTGTACAGTGTGATATATCACTTTTCAGTTTTCCTGTATTCCTAATTGAGAGTGCGTCACACATGTGTTAGTTTACACAGTAGTGCTTTTTACCTTTACGTTCTTTCATTGGAAACTTGTTCCTATTAGGAACAAGTTAGGGTTAGGGTTAGGGTTAGGGTTAGGGTTAGGGTAGGGTTAGGGTTAGGGTTAGGATTAGGGTTAGGGTTAGGGTTAGGATTAGGGTTAGGGTTAGGGTAGGGTTAGGGTTAGGGTTAGGGTTAGAGTTAGGGTTAGGGTGTTAGGGTTAGGGTTAGGGTTATATCACTTTTCAGTTTTCCTGTTATAATAATTGAACAGGCGACACATATGTGAATTAGTTTTCAAAGTTGTGCTTTGCGTTTCTGTTCTTTAATGGAAACTTATTTCTTTGCCGTACAGTTCGATATATCACTTTTCAGTTTTCCTGTATTCCTAATTGAGCGAGCGACACTATTTTGATTTAATTTTTAAAGTGGTGCTTTGCTTTTCTGTTCTTTCTTTCGAAAATTGTTCCTGTGCTGTACAGTGCGTTATATCACTTTTCAGTTTTCCTGTATTCCTAATTGAGCGAGCGACACACATGTGATTCGGTTTAAAGTTAGTGCTTTGCTTTTCTGTTCTTTCGTTGGAAACTTGTTCCTGTGCTGTACAGTGTGATATATCACTTTTCAGTTTTCCTGTATTCCTAATTGAGCGAGCGACACACATGTGATTTAGTTTTTAAAGTGGTGCTTTACTTTTCTGTTCTTTCGTTCGAAACTTGTTCGTGTGCTGTAGAGTGCGTTATATCACTTTTCAGTTTTCCTGTTATAATAATTGAACAGGCGACACGTATGAGAATTAGTTAACAAAGTAGTGCTTTGCTTTTCTGTTCTTTCATTGGAAAATTGTTCCTGTGCTGTACAGTGTGTTATATCACTTTTCAGTTTTCCTGTTATAATAATTGAACAGGCGACACGTATGTGAATTAGTATTCAAAGTTGTGCTTTGCGTTTCTGTTCCTTCAATGGAAACTTGTTTCTTTGCTGTGCAGTTTGATATATCACTTTTCAGTTTTCCTGTATTCTAAATTGAGCGAGTGACACACATGTGATTCCGTTTAAAGGTAGTGCTTTGCTTTTCTGTTCTTTCGTTGGAAACTTGTTCCTGTGCTGTACAGTGTGATATATCACTTTTCAGTTTTCCTGTATTCCTAATTGAGCGAGCGACACATATGTGATTGAGTTTACACAGTAGTGCTTTTTATGTTTACGTTCTTTCATTGGAAACTTGTTGCTGTTAGGAACAAGTTAGGGTTAGGGTTAGGGTTAGGGTTAGGGTAGGGTTAGGGTTAGCGTTAGGGTTAGGGTTAGGATTAGGGTTAGGGTTAGGGTAGGGTTAGGGTTAGGGTTAGGGTTAGAGTTAGTGTTAGGGGGTTAGGGTTAGGGTTAGGGTTATATCACTTTTCAGTTTTCCTGATATAATAATTGAACAGGCGACACGTATGTGAATTAGTATTCAAAGTTGTGCTTTGCGTTTCTGTTCCTTCAATGGAAACTTGTTTCTTTGCTGTGCAGTTTGATATATCACTTTTCAGTTTTCCTGTATTCTAAATTGAGCGAGCGACACACATGTGATTCCGTTTAAAGGTAGTGCTTTGCTTTTCTGTTCTTTCGTTGGAAACTTGTTCCTGTGCTGTACAGTGTGATATATCAATTTTCAGTTTTCCTGTATTCCTAATTGAGAGTGCGTCACACATGTGTTAGTTTACACAGTAGTGCTTTTTACATTTACGTTCTTTCATTGGAAACTTGTTCCTATTAGGAACAAGTTAGGGTTAGGGTTAGGGTTAGGGTTAGGGTTAGGGTTAGGGTTAGGGTTAGGGTAGGGTTAGGGTTAGGGTTAGGATTAGGGTTAGGGTAGGGTTAGGGTTAGGGTTAGGGTTAGAGTTAGGGTTAGGGTGTTAGGGATAGGGTTAGGGTTATATCACTTTTCAGTTTTCCTGTTATAATAATTGAACAGGCGACACGTATGTGAATTAGTTTTCAAAGTTTTCTTTGCGTTTCTGTTCTTTCAATGGAAACTTGTTTCTTTGCCTTACAGTTCGATATATCACTTTTCAGTTTTCCTGTATTCCTAATTGAGCGAGCGACACTATTTTGATTTAGTTTTTAAAGTGGTGCTTTGCTTTTCTGTTCTTTCTTTCCAAAATTGTTCCTGTGCGGTACAGTGCGTTATATCACTTTTCAGTTTTCCTGTATTCTAAATTGAGCGAGCGACACACACATGTGATTCCGTTTAAAGGTAGTGCTTTGCTTTTCTGTTCTTTCATTGGAAACTTGTTCCTGTGCTGTACAGTGTGATATATCACTTTTCAGTTTTCCTGTATTCCTAATTGAGAGTGCGTCACACATGTGTTAGTTTACACAGTAGTGCTTTTAACGTTTACGTTCTTTCATTGGAAACTTGTTCCTATTAGGAACAAGTTAGGGTTAGGGTTAGGGTTAGGGTAGGGTTAGGGTTAGGGTTAGGGTTAGGGTTAGGATTAGGGTTAGGGTTAGGGTAGGTTTAGGGTTAGGGTTAGGGTTAGAGTTAGGGTTAGGGGGTTAGGGTTAGGGTTATATCACTTTTCAGTTTTCCTGTTATAATAATTGAACAGGCGACACGTATGTGAATTAGTTTTCAAAGTTGTGCTTAGCGTTTCTGTTCTTTCAATGGAAACTTGTTTCTTTGCCGTACAGTTCGATATATCACTTTTCAGTTTTCCTGTATTCCTAATTGAGCGAGCGACACTATTTTGATTTAGTTTTTAAAGTGGTGCTTTGCTTTTCTGTTCTTTCTTTCCAAATTTGTTCCTGTGCTGTACAGTGCGTTATATCACTTTTCAGTTTTCCTGTATTCCTAATTGAGCGAGCGACACACATGTGATTCGGTTTAAAGTTAGTGCTTTGCTTTTCTGTTCTTTCGTTGGAAACTTGTTCCTGTGCTGTACAGTGTGATATATCACTTTTCAGTTTTCCTGTATTCCTAATTGAGTGAGCAACACACTTGTGATTTAGTTTTTAAAGTAGTGCTTTGCTTTTCTGTTCTTTCGTTTGAAACTTGTTCCTGTACTGTACAGTTCGATATATCACTTTTCAGTTTTCCTGTACTCCTAATTGAGCGAGCGACACACATGTGATTTAGTTTTTAAAGTGGTGCTTTACTTTCTGTTCTTTCGTTCGAAACTTGTTCCTGTGCTGTAGAGTGCGTTATATCACTTTTCAGTTTTCCTGTTATATTAATTGAACAGGCGACATGTATGTGAATTAGTTTTCAAAGTTGTGCTTTGCGTTTCTGTTCTTTCAATGGAAACTTGTTTCTTTACTGTGCAGTTCGATATATCACTTTTCAGTTTTCCTGTATTCTAAATTGAGCGAGCGACACACATGGGATTCCGTTTAAAGGTAGTGCTTTGCTTTTCTGTTCTTTCGTTGGAAACTTGTTCCTGTGCTGTACAGTGTGATATATCACTTTTCAGTTTTCCTGTATTCCTAATTGAGAGTGCGTCACACATGTGTTAGTTTACACAGTAGTGCTTTTTACGTTTACGTTCTTTCATTGGATACTTGTTCCTATAGGAACAAGTTAGGGTTAGGGTTAGGGTTAGGGTTAGGGTAGGGTTAGGGTTAGGGTTAGGGTTAGGGTTAGGGTTAGGATTAGGGTTAGGGTTAGGGTAGGGTTAGGGTTAGGGTTAGGGTTAGAGTTAGGTTTAGGGGGTTAGGGTTAGGGTTAGGGTTATATCACTTTTCAGTTTTCCTGTTATAATAATTGAACAGGCGACACGTATGTGAATTAGTTTTCAAAGTTTTCTTTGCGTTTCTGTTCTTTCAATGGAAACTTGTTTCTTTGCCGTACAGTTCGATATATCACTTTTCAGTATTCCTGTATTCCTAATTGAGCGAGCGACACTCATTTGATTTAGTTTTTAAAGTGGTGCTTTGCTTTTCTGTTCTTTCTTTCGAAAATTGTTCCTGTGCTGTACAGTGCGTTATATCACTTTTCAGTTTTCCTGTATTCCTAATTGAGCGAGCGACACATATGTGATTGAGTTTACACAGTAGTGCTTTTTATGTTTACGTTCTTTCATTGGAAACTTGTTGCTGTTAGGAACAAGTTAGGGTTAGGGTTAGGGTTAGGGTTAGGGTTAGGGTAGGGTTAGGGTTAGCGTTAGGGTTAGGGTTAGGATTAGGGTTAGGGTTAGGGTAGGGTTAGGGTAAGGGTTAGGGTTAGAGTTAGTGTTAGGGGGTTAGGGTTAGGGTTAGGGTTATATCACTTTTCAGTTTTCCTGATATACTATTTGAACAGGCGACACGTATGTGAATTAGTTTTCAACGTTGTGCTTTGCGTTTCTCTTCTTTCAATGGAAACTTGTTTCTTTCCCGTACAGTTCGATATATCACTTTTCAGTTTTCCTGTTATAATAATTGAACAGGCGACACGTATGTGAATTAGTTTTCAAAGTTGTGCTTTGCGTTTCTATTCTTTCAATGGAAACTTGTTTCTTTGCTGTGCAGTTTGATATATCACTTTTCAGTTTTCCTGTATTCTAAATTGAGCGAGCGACACAAATGTGATTCCGTTCAAAGGTAGTGATTTCGTTTTCTGTTCTTTCGTTGGAAACTTGTTCCTGTGCTGTACAGTGCATTATATCACTTTTCAGTTTTCCTGTTATAATAATTGAACAGGCGACACGTATGAGAATTAGTTAACAAAGTAGTGCTTTGCTTTTCTGTTCTTTCATTGGAAAATTGTTCCTGTGCTGTACAGTGTGTTATATCACTTTTCAGTTTTCCTGTTATAATAATTGAACAGGCGACACGTATGTGAATTAGTATTCAAAGTTGTGCTTTGCGTTTCTGTTCCTTCAATGGAAACTTTTTTCTTTGCTGTGCAGTTTGATATATCACTTTTTAGTTTTCCTGTATTCTAAATTGAGCGAGCGACACACATGTGATTCCGTTTAAAGGTAGTGCTTTGCTTTTCTGTTCTTTCGTTGGAAACTTGTTCCTGTGCTATACAGTGTGATATATCAATTTTCAGTTTTCCTGTATTCCTAATTGAGAGTGAGTCACACATGTGTTAGTTTACACCGTAGTGCTTTTTACGTTTACGTTCTTTCATTGGAAACTTGTTCCTATTAGGAACAAGTTAGGGTTAGGGTTAGGGTTAGGGTTAGGGTTAGGGTTACGGTTAGGGTTAGGGTAGGGTTAGGGTTAGGGTTAGGATTAGGGTTAGGGTTAGGGTAGGGTTAGGGTTAGGGTTAGGGTTAGAGTTAGGGTTAGGGTGTTAGGGTTAGGGTTAGGGTTATATCACTTTTCAGTTTTCCTGTTATAATAATTGAACAGGCGACACGTATGTGAATTAGTATTCAAAGTTGTGCTTTGCGTTTCTGTTCCTTCAATGGAAACTTGTTTCTTTGCTGTGCAGTTTGATATATCACTTTTCAGTTTTCCTGTATTCTAAATTGAGCGAGTGACACACATGTGATTCCGTTTAAAGGTAGTGCTTTGCTTTTCTGTTCTTTCGTTGGAAACTTGTTCCTGTGCTGTACAGTGTGATATATCACTTTTCAGTTTTCCTGTATTCCTAATTGAGCGAGCGACACATATGTGATTGAGTTTACACAGTAGTGCTTTTTATGTTTACGTTCTTTCATTGGAAACTTGTTGCTGTTAGGAACAAGTTAGGGTTAGGGTTAGGGTTAGGGTTAGGGTAGGGTTAGGGTTAGGGTTAGCGTTAGGGTTAGGGTTAGGATTAGGGTTAGGGTTAGGGTAGGGTTAGGGTTAGGGTTAGGGTTAGAGTTAGTGTTAGGGGGTTAGGGTTAGGGTTAGGGTTATATCACTTTTCAGTTTTCCTGATATACTAATTGAACAGGCGACACGTATGTGAATTAGTTTTCAAAGTTGTGCTTTGCGTTTCTCTTCTTTCAATGGAAACTTGTTTCTTTGCCGTACAGTTCGATATATCACTTTTCAGTTTTCCTGTTATAATAATTGAACAGGCGACACGTATGTGAATTAGTTTTCAAAGTTGTGCTTTGCGTTTCTGTTCTTTCAATGGAAACTTGTTTCTTTGCTGTGCAGTTTGATATATCACTTTTCAGTTTTCCTGTATTCTAAATTGAGCGAGCGACACACATGTGATTCCGTTTAAAGGTAGTGCTTTCGTTTTCTGTTCTTTCGTTGGAAACTTGTTCCTGTGCTGTACAGTGCATTATATCACTTTTCAGTTTTCCTGTTATATTAATTGAACAGGCGACACGTATGAGAATTAGTTAACAAAGTAGTGCTTTGCTTTTCTGTTCTTTCATTGGAAAATTGTTCCTGTGCTGTACAGTGTGTTATATCACTTCTCAGTTTTCCTGTTATAATAATTGAACAGGCGACACGTATGTGAATTAGTATTCAAAGTTGTGCTTTGCGTTTCTGTTCCTTCAATGGAAACTTGTTTCTTTGCTGTGCAGTTTGATATATCACTTTTCAGTTTTCCTGTATTCTAAATTGAGCGAGCGACACACATGTGATTCCGTTTAAAGGTAGTGCTTTGCTTTTCTGTTCTTTCGTTGGAAACTTGTTCCTGTGCTGTACAGTGTGATATATCACTTTTCAGTTTTCCTGTATTCCTAATTGAGAGTGCGTCACACATGTGTTAGTTTACACAGTAGTGCTTTTTACGTTTACGTTCTTTCATTGGAAACTTGTTCCTATTAGGAACAAGTTAGAGTTAGGGTTAGGGTTAGGGTTAGGGTTAGGGTTAGGGTTAGGGTAGGGTTAGGGTTAGGGTTAGGATTAGGGTTAGGGTTAGGGTAGGGTTAGGGTTAGGGTTAGGGTTAGAGTTAGGGTTAGGGTGTTAGGGTTAGGGTTAGGGTTATATCACTTTTCAGTTTTCCTGTTATAATAATTGAACAGGCGACACGTATGTGAATTAGTTTTCAAAGTTTTCTTTGCGTTTCTGTTCTTTCAATGGAAACTTGTTTCTTTGCCGTACAGTTCGATATATCACTTTTCAGTATTCCTGTATTCCTAATTGAGCGAGCGACACTCATTTGATTTAGTTTTTAAAGTGGTGCTTTGCTTTTCTGTTCTTTCTTTCGAAAATTGTTCCTGTGCTGTACAGTGCGTTATATCACTTTTCAGTTTTCCTGTATTCCTAATTGAGCGAGCGACACACATGTGAATCGGTTTAAAGTTAGTGCTTTGCTTTTCTGTTCTTTCGTTGGAAACTTGTTCCTGTGCTGTACAGTGTGATATATCACTTTTCAGTTTTCCTGTATTCCTAATTGAGCGAGCGACACACTTGTGATTTAGTTTTTAAAGTAGTGCTTTGCCTTTCTGTTCTTTCGTTTGAAACTTGTTCCTGTACTGTACAGTTTGATATATCACTTTTCAGTTTTCCTGTACTCCTAATTGAGCGAGCGACACACATGTGATTTAGTTTTTAAAGTGGTGCTTTACTTTTCTGTTCTTTCGTTCGAAACTTGTTCCTGTGCTGTACAGTGCATTATATCACTTTTCAGTTTTCCTGTTATAATAATTGAACAGGCGACACGTATGTGAATTAGTTTTCAAAGTTGTGCTTTGCGTTTCTGTTCTTTCAATGGAAACTTGTTTCTTTGCTGTGCAGTTCGATATATCACTTTTCAGTTTTCATGTATTCTAAATTGAGCGAGCGACACACATGTGATTCCGTTTAAAGGTAGTGCTTTGCTTTTCTGTTCTTTCGTTGGAAACTTGTTCCTGTGCTGTACAGTGTGATATATCACTTTTCAGTTTTCCTGTATTCCTAATTGAGAGTGCGTCACACATGTGTTAGTTTACACAGTAGTGCTTTTTACCTTTACGTTCTTTCATTGGAAACTTGTTCCTATTAGGAACAAGTTAGGGTTAGGGTTAGGGTTAGGGTTAGGGTATGGTTAGGGTTAGGGTTAGGGTTAGGGTTAGGGTTAGGATTAGGGTTAGGGTTAGGGTAGGGTTAGGGTTAGGGTTAGGGTTAGAGTTAGGGTTAGGGTGTTAGGGTTAGGGTTAGGGTTATATCACTTTTCAGTTTTCCTGTTATAATAATTGAACAGGCGACTCATATGTGAATTAGTTTTCAAAGTTGTGCTTTGCGTTTCTGTTCTTTAATGGAAACTTGTTTCTTTGCCGTACAGTTCGATATATCACTTTTCAGTTTTCCTGTATTCCTAATTGAGCGAGCGACACTATTTTGATTTAGTTTTTAAAGTGGTGCTTTGCTTTTCTGTTCTTTCTTTCGAAAATTGTTCCTGTGCTGTACAGTGCGTTATATCACTTTTCAGTTTTCCTGTATTCCTAATTGAGCAAGCGACACACATGTGATTCGGTTTAAAGTTAGTGCTTTGCTTTTCTGTTCTTTCGTTGGAAACTTGTTCCTGTGCTGTACAGTGTGATATATCACTTTTCAGTTTTCCTGTATTCCTAATTGAGCGAGCGACACTATTTTGATTTAGTTTTTAAAGTGGTGCTTTGCTTTTCTGTTCTTTCTTTCGAAAATTGTTCCTGTGCTGTACAGTGCGTTATATCACTTTTCAGTTTTCCTGTATTCCTAATTGAGCGAGCGACACACATGTGATTCGGTTTAAAGTTAGTGCTTTGCTTTTCTGTTCTTTCGTTGGAAACTTGTTCCTGTGCTGTACAGTGTGATATATCACTTTTCAGTTTTCCTGTATTCCTAATTGAGCGAGCGACACACATGTGATTTAGTTTTTAAAGTGGTGCTTTACTTTTCTGTTCTTTCGTTCGAAACTTGTTCCTGTGCTGTAGAGTGCGTTATATCACTTTTCAGTTTTCCTGTTATACTAATTGAACAGGCGACACGTATGAGAATTAGTTAACAAAGTAGTGCTTTGCTTTTCTGTTCTTTCATTGGAAACTTGTTCCTGTGCTGTACAGTGCGTTATATCACTTTTCAGTTTTCCTGTTATAATAATTGAACAGGCGACACGTATGTGAATTAGTTTTCAAAGTTGTGCTTTGCGTTTCTGTTCTTTCAATGGAAACTAGTTTCTTTGCTGTGCAGTTCGATATATCACTTTTCAGGTTTCCTGTATTCTAAATTGAGCGGGCGACACACATGTGATTCTGTTTAAAGGTAGTGCTTTGCTTTTCTGTTCTTCCATTGGAAACTTGTTCCTGTGCTGTACAGTGTGATATATCACTTTTCAGTTTTCCTGTATTCCTAATTGAGAGTGCGTCACACATGTGATTTAGTTTACACAGTAGTGCTTTTTACGTTTACGTTCTTTCATTGGAAACTTGTTCCTATTAGGAACAAGTTAGGGTTAGGGTTAGGGTTAGGGTTAGGGTAGGGTTAGGGTTAGGGTTAGGGTTAGGGTTAGGGTTAGGGTTTAGGGTTAGGGTTAGGGTTAGGGTTAGGGTTAGGGTTAGGGTTAGGGTAGGATTAGGGTTAGGGTTAGGGTTAGAGTTAGGGTTAGGGGGTTAGGGTTAGGGTTATATCACTTTTCAGTTTTCCTTTTATAATAATTGAACAGGCGACACGTATGTGAATTAGTTTTCAAAGTTGTGCTTTGCGTTTCTGTTCTTTCAATGGAAACTTGTTTCTTTGCTGTGCAGTTCGATATATCACTTTTCAGTTTTCCTGTATTCTAAATTGAGCGAGCGACACACATGTGATTCCGTTTAAAGGTAGTGCTTTGCTTTTCTGTTCTTCCATTGGAAACTTGTTCCTGTGCTGTACAGTGTGATATATCACTTTTCAGTTTTCCTGTATTCCTAATTGAGAGTGCGTCACACATGTGTTAGTTTACACAGTAGTGCTTTTTACGTTTACGTTCTTTCATTGGAAACTTGTTCCTATTAGGAACAAGTTAGGGTTAGGGTTAGGGTTAGGGTAGGGTTAGGGTTAGGGTTAGGGTTAGGGTTAGGGTTAGGGTTAGGATTAGGGTTAGGGTTAGGGTAGGTTTAGGGTTAGGGTTAGGCTTAGAGTTAGGTTTAGGGGGTTAGGGTTAGGGTTAGGGTTATATCACTTTTCAGTTTTCCTGTTATAATAATTGAACAGGCGACACGTATGTGAATTAGTTTTCAAAGTTGTGCTTTGCGTTTCTGTTCTTTAATGGAAACTTGTTTCTTGGCCGTACAGTTCGATATATCACTTTTCAGTTTTCCTGTATTCCTAATTGAGCGAGCGACACACATGTGATTCGGTTTAAAGTTAGTGCTTTGCTTTTCTGTTCTTTCGTTGGAAACTTGTTCCTGTGCTGTACAGTGTGATATATCACTTTTCAGTTTTCCTGTATTCCTAATTGAGCGAGCGACACACATGTGATTTAGTTTTTAAAGTGGTGCTTTACTTTTCTGTTCTTTCGTTCGAAACTTGTTCCTGTGCTGTAGAGTGCGTTATATCACTTTTCAGTTTTCCTGTTATATTAATTGAACAGGCGACATGTATGTGAATTAGTTTTCAAAGTTGTGCTTTGCGTTTCTGTTCTTTCAATGGAAACTTGTTTCTTTGCTGTGCAGTTCGATATATCACTTTTCAGTTTTCCTGTATTCTAAATTGAGCGAGCGACACACATGTGATTCCGTTTAAAGGTAGTGCTTTGCTTTTCTGTTCTTTCGTTGGAAACTTGTTCCTGTGCTGTACAGTGTGATATATCACTTTTCAGTTTTCCTGTATTCCTAATTGAGAGTGCGTCACACATGTGTTAGTTTACACAGTAGTGCTTTTTACGTTTACGTTCTTTCATTGGAAACTTGTTCCTATTAGGAACAAGTTAGGGTTAGGGTTAGGGTTAGGGTAGGGTTAGGGTTAGGGTTAGGGTTAGGGTTAGATTTAGGGTTAGGATTAGGGTTAGGGTTAGGGTAGGTTTAGGGTTAGGGTTAGGCTTAGAGTTAGGTTTAGGGGGTTAGGGTTAGGGTTAGGGTTATATCACTTTTCAGTTTTCCTGTTATAATAATTGAACAGGCGACACGTATGTGAATTAGTTTTCAAAGTTGTGCTTTGCGTTTCTCTTCTTTCAATGGAAACTTGTTTCTTTGCTGTACAGTTCGATATATCACTTTTCAGTTTTCCTGTACTCCTAATTGTGTGAGCGACACACATATCATTCCATTTAAAAGTACTGCTTTGCTTTTCTGTTCTTTCGTTCGAAACTTGTTCCTGTGCTGTACAGTGCGTTATATCACTTTCCAGTTTTCCTGTTATAATAATTGAACAGGCGACACGTATGAGAATTAGTTAACAAAGTAGTGCTTTGCTTTTCTGTTCTTTCATTGGAAACTTGTTCCTGTGCTGTACAGTGCGTTATATCACTTTTCAGTTTTCCTGTTATAATAATTGAACAGGCGACACGTATGTGAATTAGTTTTCAAAGTTGTGCTTTGCTTTTCTGTTCTTTCAATGTAAACTAGTTTCTTTGCTGTGCAGTTCGATATATCACTTTTCAGTTTTCATGTATTCTAAATTGAGCGGACGACACACATGTGATTCTGTTTAAAGGTAGTGCTTTGCTTTTCTGTTCTTTCATTGGAAACTTGTTCCTGTGCTGTACAGTGTGATATATCACTTTTCAGTTTTCCTGTATTCCTAATTCAGAGTGCGTCACACATGTGATTTAGTTTACACAGTAGTGCTTTTTACGTTTACGTTCTTTCATTGGAAACTTGTTCCTATTAGGAACAAGTTAGGGTTAGGGTTAGGGTTAGGCTTAGGGTTAGGGTAGGGTTAGGGTTAGGGTTAGGGTTAGGGTTAGGGTTAGGGTTAGGGTTAGGGTTTAGGGTTAGGGTTAGTGTTAGGGTTAAGGTTAGAGTTAAGGTTGGGCGGTTAGGATTAGGGTTATATCACTTTTCAGTTTTCCTGTTATAATAATTGAACAGGCGATACGTATGTGAATTAGTTTTCAAAGTTTTCTTTGCGTTGCTGTTCTTTCAATGGAAACTTGTTTCTTTGCCGTACAGTTCGATATATCACTTTTCAGTATTCCTGTATTCCTAATTGAGCGAGCGACACTCATTTGATTTAGTTTTTAAAGTGGTGCTTTGCTTTTCTGTTCTTTCTTTCGAAAATTGTTCCTGTGCTGTACAGTGCGTTATATCACTTTTCAGTTTTCCTGTATTCCTAATTGAGCGAGCGACACACATGTGAATCGGTTTAAAGTTAGTGCTTTGCTTTTCTGTTCTTTCGTTGGAAACTTGTTCCTGTGCTGTACAGTGTGATATATCACTTTTCAGTTTTCCTGTATTCCTAATTGAGCGAGCGACACACTTGTGATTTAGTTTTTAAAGTAGT
The DNA here is from genome assembly GCF_030254825.1 of Meriones unguiculatus. Lineage (NCBI taxonomy): Eukaryota > Metazoa > Chordata > Mammalia > Rodentia > Muridae > Meriones > Meriones unguiculatus. Next base: position 31,856,894 of record NC_083361.1, read on the forward strand.
GCTTTGCCTTTCTATTCTTTCGTTTGAAACTTGTTCCTGTACTGTACATTTCGATATATCACTTTTCTGTTTTCCTGTACTCCTAATTGAGCGAGCGACACACATGTGATTTAGTTTTTAAAGTGGTGCTTTACTTTTCTGTTCTTTCGTTCGAAACTTGTTCCTGTGCTGTACAGTGCATTATATCACTTTTCAGTTTTCCTGTTATAATAATTGAACAGGCGACACGTATGTGAATTAGTTTTCAAAGTTGTGCTTTGCGTTTCTGTTCTTTCAATGGAAACTTGTTTCTTTGCTGTGCAGTTCGATATATCACTTTTCAGTTTTCCTGTATTCTAAATTGAGCGAGCGACACACATGTGATTCCGTTTAAAGGTAGTGCTTTGCTTTTCTGTTCTTTCGTTGGAAACTTGTTCCTGTGCTGTACAGTGTGATATATCACTTTTCAGTTTTCCTGTATTCCTAATTGAGAGTGCGTCACACATGTGTTAGTTTACACAGTAGTGCTTTTTACCTTTACGTTCTTTCATTGGAAACTTGTTCCTATTAGGAACAAGTTAGGGTTAGGGTTAGGGTTAGGGTTAGGGTTAGGGTAGGGTTAGGGTTAGGGTTAGGATTAGGGTTAGGGTTAGGGTTAGGATTAGGGTTAGGGTTAGGGTAGGGTTAGGGTTAGGGTTAGGGTTAGAGTTAGGGTTAGGGTGTTAGGGTTAGGGTTAGGGTTATATCACTTTTCAGTTTTCCTGTTATAATAATTGAACAGGCGACACATATGTGAATTAGTTTTCAAAGTTGTGCTTTGCGTTTCTGTTCTTTAATGGAAACTTGTTTCTTTGCCGTACAGTTCGATATATCACTTTTCAGTTTTCCTGTATTCCTAATTGAGCGAGCGACACTATTTTGATTTAATTTTTAAAGTGGTGCTTTGCTTTTCTGTTCTTTCTTTCGAAAATTGTTCCTGTGCTGTACAGTGCGTTATATCACTTTTCAGTTTTCCTGTATTCCTAATTGAGCGAGCGACACACATGTGATTCGGTTTAAAGTTAGTGCTTTGCTTTTCTGTTCTTTCGTTGGAAACTTGTTCCTGTGCTGTACAGTGTGATATATCACTTTTCAGTTTTCCTGTATTCCTAATTGAGCGAGCGACACACATGTGATTTAGTTTTTAAAGTGGTGCTTTACTTTTCTGTTCTTTCGTTCGAAACTTGTTCGTGTGCTGTAGAGTGCGTTATATCACTTTTCAGTTTTCCTGTTATAATAATTGAACAGGCGACACGTATGAGAATTAGTTAACAAAGTAGTGCTTTGCTTTTCTGTTCTTTCATTGGAAAATTGTTCCTGTGCTGTACAGTGTGTTATATCACTTTTCAGTTTTCCTGTTATAATAATTGAACAGGCGACACGTATGTGAATTAGTATTCAAAGTTGTGCTTTGCGTTTCTGTTCCTTCAATGGAAACTTGTTTCTTTGCTGTGCAGTTTGATATATCACTTTTCAGTTTTCCTGTATTCTAAATTGAGCGAGTGACACACATGTGATTCCGTTTAAAGGTAGTGCTTTGCTTTTCTGTTCTTTCGTTGGAAACTTGTTCCTGTGCTGTACAGTGTGATATATCACTTTTCAGTTTTCCTGTATTCCTAATTGAGCGAGCGACACATATGTGATTGAGTTTACACAGTAGTGCTTTTTATGTTTACGTTCTTTCATTGGAAACTTGTTGCTGTTAGGAACAAGTTAGGGTTAGGGTTAGGGTTAGGGTTAGGGTAGGGTTAGGGTTAGCGTTAGGGTTAGGGTTAGGATTAGGGTTAGGGTTAGGGTAGGGTTAGGGTTAGGGTTAGGGTTAGAGTTAGTGTTAGGGGGTTAGGGTTAGGGTTAGGGTTATATCACTTTTCAGTTTTCCTGATATAATAATTGAACAGGCGACACGTATGTGAATTAGTATTCAAAGTTGTGCTTTGCGTTTCTGTTCCTTCAATGGAAACTTGTTTCTTTGCTGTGCAGTTTGATATATCACTTTTCAGTTTTCCTGTATTCTAAATTGAGCGAGCGACACACATGTGATTCCGTTTAAAGGTAGTGCTTTGCTTTTCTGTTCTTTCGTTGGAAACTTGTTCCTGTGCTGTACAGTGTGATATATCAATTTTCAGTTTTCCTGTATTCCTAATTGAGAGTGCGTCACACATGTGTTAGTTTACACAGTAGTGCTTTTTACATTTACGTTCTTTCATTGGAAACTTGTTCCTATTAGGAACAAGTTAGGGTTAGGGTTAGGGTTAGGGTTAGGGTTAGGGTTAGGGTTAGGGTTAGGGTAGGGTTAGGGTTAGGGTTAGGATTAGGGTTAGGGTAGGGTTAGGGTTAGGGTTAGGGTTAGAGTTAGGGTTAGGGTGTTAGGGATAGGGTTAGGGTTATATCACTTTTCAGTTTTCCTGTTATAATAATTGAACAGGCGACACGTATGTGAATTAGTTTTCAAAGTTTTCTTTGCGTTTCTGTTCTTTCAATGGAAACTTGTTTCTTTGCCTTACAGTTCGATATATCACTTTTCAGTATTCCTGTATTCCTAATTGAGCGAGCGACACTCATTTGATTTAGTTTTTAAAGTGGTGCTTTGCTTTTCTGTTCTTTCTTTCGAAAATTGTTCCTGTGCTGTACAGTGCGTTATATCACTTTTCAGTTTTCCTGTATTCCTAATTGAGCGAGCGACACACATGTGAATCGGTTTAAAGTTAGTGCTTTGCTTTTCTGTTCTTTCGTTGGAAACTTGTTCCTGTGCTGTACAGTGTGATATATCACTTTTAAGTTTTCCTGTATTCCTAATTGAGCGAGCGACACACTTGTGATTTAGTTTTTAAAGTAGTGCTTTGCCTTTCTGTTCTTTCGTTTGAAACTTGTTCCTGTACTGTACAGTTTGATATATCACTTTTCAGTTTTCCTGTACTCCTAATTGAGCGAGCGACACACATGTGATTTAGTTTTTAAAGTGGTGCTTTACTTTTCTCTTCTTTCGTTCGAAACTTGTTCCTGTGCTGTACAGTGCATTATATCACTTTTCAGTTTTCCTGTTATAATAATTGAACAGGCGACACGTATGTGAATTAGTTTTCAAAGTTGTGCTTTGCGTTTCTGTTCTTTCAATGGAAACTTGTTTCTTTGCTGTGCAGTTCGATATATCACTTTTCAGTTTTCCTGTATTCTAAATTGAGCGAGCGACACACATGTGATTCCGTTTAAAGGTAGTGCTTTGCTTTTCTGTTCTTTCGTTGGAAACTTGTTCCTGTGCTGTACAGTGTGATATATCACTTTTCAGTTTTCCTGTATTCCTAATTGAGAGTGCGTCACACATGTGTTAGTTTACACAGTAGTGCTTTTTACGTTTACGTTCTTTCATTGGAAACTTGTTCCTATTAGGAACAAGTTAGGGTTAGGGTTAGGGTTAGGGTTAGGGTAGGGTTAGGGTTAGGGTTAGGGTTAGGGTTAGGGTTAGGATTAGGGTTAGGGTTAGGGTAGGGTTAGGGTTAGGGTTAGGGTTAGAGTTAGGGTTAGGGTGTTAGGGTTAGGGTTAGGGTTATATCACTTTTCAGTTTTCCTGTTATAATAATTGAACAGGCGACACATATGTGAATTAGTTTTCAAAGTTGTGCTTTGCGTTTCTGTTCTTTAATGGAAACTTGTTTCTTTGCCGTACAGTTTGATATATCACTTTTCAGTTTTCCTGTATTCCTAATTGAGCGAGCGACACTATTTTGATTTAGTTTTTAAAGTGGTGCTTTGCTTTTCTGTTCTTTCTTTCGAAAATTGTTCCTGTGCTGTACAGTGCGTTATATCACTTTTCAGTTTTCCTGTATTCCTAATTGAGCGAGCGACACTATTTTGATTTAGTTTTTAAAGTGGTGCTTTGCTTTTCTGTTCTTTCTTTCGAAAATTGTTCCTGTGCTGTACAGTGCGTTATATCACTTTTCAGTTTTCCTGTATTCCTAATTGAGCGAGCGACACACATGTGATTCGGTTTAAAGTTAGTGCTTTGCTTTTCTGTTCTTTCGTTGGAAACTAGTTCCTGTGCTGTACAGTGTGATATATCACTTTTCAGTTTTCCTGTATTCCTAATTGAGCGAGCGACACACATGTGATTTAGTTTTTAAAGTGGTGCTTTACTTTTCTGTTCTTTCGTTCGAAACTTGTTCCTGTGCTGTAGAGTGCGTTATATCACTTTTCAGTTTTCCTGTTATAATAATTGAACAGGCGACACGTATGAGAATTAGTTAACAAAGTAGTGCTTTGCTTTTCTGTTCTTTCATTGGAAACTTGTTCCTGTGCTGTACAGTGCGTTATATCACTTTTCAGTTTTCCTGTTATAATAATTGAACAGGCGACACGTATGTGAATTAGTTTTCAAAGTTGTGCTTTGCGTTTCTGTTCTTTCAATGGAAACTAGTTTCTTTGCTGTGCAGTTCGATATATCACTTTTCAGGTTTCATGTATTCTAAATTGAGCGGGCGACACACATGTGATTCTGTTTAAAGGTAGTGCTTTGCTTTTCTGTTCTTCCATTGGAAACTTGTTCCTGTGCTGTACAGTGTGATATATCACTTTTCAGTTTTCCTGTATTCCTAATTGAGAGTGCGTCACACATGTGATTTAGTTTACACAGTAGTGCTTTTTACGTTTACGTTCTTTCATTGGAAACTTGTTCCTATTAGGAACAAGTTAGGGTTAGGGTTAGGGTTAGGGTTAGGGTAGGGTTAGGGTTAGGGTTAGGGTTAGGGTTAGGGTTTAGGGTTAGGGTTAGGGTTAGGATTAGGGTTAGGGTTAGGGTAGGTTTAGGGTTAGGGTTAGGGTTAGAGTTAGGGTTAGGGGGTTAGGGTTAGGGTTATATCACTTTTCAGTTTTCCTGTTATAATAATTGAACAGGCGACACGTATGTGAATTAGTTTTCAAAGTTGTGCTTTGCGTTTCTGTTCTTTCAATGGAAACTTGTTTCTTTGCTGTGCAGTTCGATATATCACTTTTCAGTTTTCCTGTATTCTAAATTGAGCGAGCGACACACATGTGATTCCGTTTAAAGGTAGTGCTTTGCTTTTCTGTTCTTTCGTTGGAAACTTGTTCCTGTGCTGTACAGTGTGATATATCACTTTTCAGTTTTCCTGTATTCCTAATTGAGAGTGCGTCACACATGTGTTAGTTTACACAGTAGTGCTTTTTACGTTTACGTTCTTTCATTGGAAACTTGTTCCCATTAGGAACAAGTTAGGGTTAGGGTTAGGGTTAGGGTAGGGTTAGGGTTAGGGTTAGGGTTAGGGTTAGGGTTAGGATTAGGGTTAGGGTAGGTTTAGGGTTAGGGTTAGGCTTAGAGTTAGGTTTAGGGGGTTAGGGTTAGGGTTAGGGTTATATCACTTTTCAGTTTTCCTGTTATAATAATTGAACAGGCGACACGTATGTGAATTAGTTTTCAAAGTTGTGCTTTGCGTTTCTCTTCTTTCAATGGAAACTTGTTTCTTTGCTGTACAGTTCGATATATCACTTTTCAGTTTTCCTGTACTCCTAATTGTGTGAGCGACACACATATCATTCCATTTAAAAGTACTGCTTTGCTTTTCTGTTCTTTCGTTCGAAACTTGTTCCTGTGCTTTACAGTGCGTTATATCACTTTTCAGTTTTCCTGTTATAATAATTGAACAGGCGACACGTATGAGAATTAGTTAACAAAGTAGTGCTTTGCTTTTCTGTTCTTTCGTTGGAAACTTGTTCCTGTGCTGTACAGTGTGATATATCACTTTTCAGTTTTCCTGTATTCCTAATTGAGAGTGCGTCACACATGTGATTTAGTTTACACAGTAGTGCTTTTTACGTTTACGTTCTTTCATTGGAAACTTGTTCCTATTAGGAACAAGTTAGGGTTAGGGTTAGGGTTAGGCTTAGGGTTAGGGTAGGGTTAGGGTTAGGGTTAGGGTTAGGGTTAGGGTTAGGGTTTAGGGTTAGGGTTAGTGTTAGGGTTAAGGTTAGAGTTAAGGTTGGGCGGTTAGGATTAGGGTTATATCACTTTTCAGTTTTCCTGTTATAATAATTGAACAGGCGATACGTATGTGAATTAGTTTTCAAAGTTTTCTTTGCGTTGCTGTTCTTTCAATGGAAACTTGTTTCTTTGCCGTACAGTTCGATATATCACTTTTCAGTATGCCTGTATTCCTAATTGAGCGAGCGACACTCATTTGATTTAGTTTTTAAAGTGGTGCTTTGCTTTTCTGTTCTTTCTTTCGAAAATTGTTCCTGTGCGGTACAGTGCGTTATATCACTTTTCAGTTTTCCTGTATTCTAAATTGAGCGAGCGACACACACATGTGATTCCGTTTAAAGGTAGTGCTTTGCTTTTCTGTTCTTTCGTTGGAAACTTGTTCCTGTGCTGTACAGTGTGATATATCACTTTTCAGTTTTCCTGTATTCCTAATTGAGAGTGCGTCACACATGTGTTAGTTTACACAGTAGTGCTTTTTACGTTTACGTTCTTTCATTGGAAACTTGTTCCTATTAGGAACAAGTTAGGGTTAGGGTTAGGGTTAGGGTAGGGTTAGGGTTAGGGTTAGGGTTAGGGTTAGGATTAGGGTTAGGGTTAGGGTAGGTTTAGGGTTAGGGTTAGGGTTAGAGTTAGGGTTAGGGGGTTAGGGTTAGGGTTATATCACTTTTCAGTTTTCCTGTTATAATAATTGAACAGGCGACACGTATGTGAATTAGTTTTCAAAGTTGTGCTTTGCGTTTCTGTTCTTTAATGGAAACTTGTTTCTTGGCCGTACAGTTCGATATATCACTTTTCAGTTTTCCTGTATTCCTAATTGAGCGAGCGACACTATTTTGATTTAGTTTTTAAAGTGGTGCTTTGCTTTTCTGTTCTTTCTTTCCAAAATTGTTCCTGTGCGGTACAGTGCGTTATATCACTTTTCAGTTTTCCTGTATTCTAAATTGAGCGAGCGACACACACATGTGATTCCGTTTAAAGGTAGTGCTTTGCTTTTCTGTTCTTTCGTTGGAAACTTGTTCCTGTGCTGTACAGTGTGATATATCACTTTTCAGTTTTCCTGTATTCCTAATTGAGAGTGCGTCACACATGTGTTAGTTTACACAGTAGTGCTTTTAACGTTTACGTTCTTTCATTGGAAACTTGTTCCTATTAGGAACAAGTTAGGGTTAGGGTTAGGGTTAGGGTAGGGTTAGGGTTAGGGTTAGGGTTAGGGTTAGGATCAGGGTTAGGGTTAGGGTAGGTTTAGGGTTAGGGTTAGGGTTAGAGTTAGGGTTAGGGGGTTAGGGTTAGGGTTATATCACTTTTCAGTTTTCCTGTTATAATAATTGAACAGGCGACACGTATGTGAATTAGTTTTCAAAGTTGTGCTTAGCGTTTCTGTTCTTTCAATGGAAACTTGTTTCTTTGCCGTACAGTTCGATATATCACTTTTCAGTTTTCCTGTATTCCTAATTGAGCGAGCGACACTATTTTGATTTAGTTTTTAAAGTGGTGCTTTGCTTTTCTGTTCTTTCTTTCCAAAATTGTTCCTGTGCTGTACAGTGCGTTATATCACTTTTCAGTTTTCCTGTATTCCTAATTGAGCGAGCGACACACATGTGATTCGGTTTAAAGTTAGTGCTTTGCTTTTCTGTTCTTTCGTTGGAAACTTGTTCCTGTGCTGTACAGTGTGATATATCACTTTTCAGTTTTCCTGTATTCCTAATTGAGTGAGCAACACACTTGTGATTTAGTTTTTAAAGTAGTGCTTTGCTTTTCTGTTCTTTCGTTTGAAACTTGTTCCTGTACTGTACAGTTCGATATATCACTTTTCAGTTTTCCTGTACTCCTAATTGAGCGAGCGACACACATGTGATTTAGTTTTTAAAGTGGTGCTTTACTTTCTGTTCTTTCGTTCGAAACTTGTTCCTGTGCTGTAGAGTGCGTTATATCACTTTTCAGTTTTCCTGTTATATTAATTGAACAGGCGACATGTATGTGAATTAGTTTTCAAAGTTGTGCTTTGCGTTTCTGTTCTTTCAATGGAAACTTGTTTCTTTACTGTGCAGTTCGATATATCACTTTTCAGTTTTCCTGTATTCTAAATTGAGCGAGCGACACACATGGGATTCCGTTTAAAGGTAGTGCTTTGCTTTTCTGTTCTTTCGTTGGAAACTTGTTCCTGTGCTGTACAGTGTGATATATCACTTTTCAGTTTTCCTGTATTCCTAATTGAGAGTGCTTCAAACATGTGTTAGTTTACACAGTAGTGCTTTTTACGTTTACGTTCTTTCATTGGATACTTGTTCCTATAGGAACAAGTTAGGGTTAGGGTTAGGGTTAGGGTTAGGGTAGGGTTAGGGTTAGGGTTAGGGTTAGGGTTAGGGTTAGGGTTAGGATTAGGGTTAGGGTTAGGGTAGGGTTAGGGTTAGGGTTAGGGTTAGAGTTAGGTTTAGGGGGTTAGGGTTAGGGTTAGGGTTATATCACTTTTCAGTTTTCTTGTTATAATAATTGAACAGGCGACACGTATGTGAATTAGTTTTCAAAGTTGTGCTTTGCGTTTCTGTTCTTTAATGGAAACTTGTTTCTTTGCCGTACAGTTCGATATATCACTTTTCAGTTTTCCTGTATTCCTAATTGAGCGAGCAACACTATTTTGATTTAGTTTTTAAAGTGGTGCTTTGCTTTTCTGTTCTTTCTTTCGAAAATTGTTCCTGTGCTGTACAGTGCGTTATATCACTTTTCAGTTTTCCTGTATTCCTAATTGAGCGAGCGACACACATGTGATTCGGTTTAAAGTTAGTGCTTTGCTTTTCTGTTCTTTCGTTGGAAACTTGTTCCTGTGCTGTACAGTGTGATATATCACTTTTCAGTTTTCCTGTATTCCTAATTGAGCGAGCAACACACTTGTGATTTAATTTTTAAAGTAGTGCTTTGCTTTTCTGTTCTTTCGTTTGAAACTTGTTCCTGTACTGTACAGTTCGATATATCACTTTTCAGTTTTCCTGTACTCCTAATTGAGCGAGCGACACACATGTGATTTAGTTTTTAAAGTGGTGCTTTACTTTTCTGTTCTTTCGTTCGAAACTTGTTCCTGTGCTGTAGAGTGCGTTATATCACTTTTCAGTTTTCCTGTTATATTAATTGAACAGGCGACATGTATGTGAATTAGTTTTCAAAGTTGTGCTTTGCGTTTCTGTTCTTTCAATGGAAACTTGTTTCTTTGCTGTGCAGTTCGATATATCACTTTTCAGTTTTCCTGTATTCTAAATTGAGCGAGCGACACACATGTGATTCCGTTTAAAGGTAGTGCTTTGCTTTTCTGTTCTTTCGTTGGAAACTTGTTCCTGTGCTGTACAGTGTTATATATCACTTTTCAGTTTTCCTGTATTTCTAATTGAGAGTGCGTCACACATGTGTTAGTTTACACAGTAGTGCTTTTTACGTTTACGTTCTTTCATTGGAAACTTGTTCCTATTAGGAACAAGTTAGGGTTAGGGTTAGGGTTAGGGTTAGGGTTAGGGTAGGGTTAGGGTTAGGGTTAGGGTTAGGGTTAGGGTTAGGATTAGGGTTAGGGTTAGGGTTAGGCTTAGGGTAGGGTTAGGGTTAGGGTTAGGGTTAGGGTTAGGGTTAGCATTAGGGTTAGGGTTAGGGTAGGGTTAGGGTTAGGGTTATGGTTAGAGTTAGGGTTAGGGGGTTAGGGTTAGGGTTAGGGTTATATCACTTTTCAGTTTTCCTGTTATAATAATTGAACAGGTGACACGTATGTGAATTAGTTTTCAAAGTTGTGCTTTGCGTTTCTCTTCTTTCAATGGAAACTTGTTTCTTTGCCGTACAGTTCGATATATCACTTTTCAGTTTTCCTGTATTCCTAATTGAGCGAGCGACACTATTTTGATTTAGTTTTTAAAGTGGTGCTTTGCTTTTCTGTTCTTTCTTTCCAAAATTGTTCCTGTGCTGTAGAGTGCGTTATATCACTTTTCAGTTTTCCTGTATTCCTAATTGAGCGAGCGACACACATGTGATTCGGTTTAAAGTTAGTGCTTTGCTTTTCTGTTCTTTCGTTGGAAACTTGTTCCTGTGCTGTACAGTGTGATATATCACTTTTCAGTTTTCCTGTATTCCTAATTGAGTGAGCAACACACTTGTGATTTAGTTTTTAAAGTAGTGCTTTGCTTTTCTGTTCTTTCGTTTGAAACTTGTTCCTGTACTGTACAGTTCGATATATCACTTTTCAGTTTTCCTGTACTCCTAATTGAGCCAGCGACACACATGTGATTTAGTTTTTAAAGTGGTGCTTTACTTTCTGTTCTTTCGTTCGAAACTTGTTCCTGTGCTGTAGAGTGCGTTATATCACTTTTCAGTTTTCCTGTTATATTAATTGAACAGGCGACATGTATGTGAATTAGTTTTCAAAGTTGTGCTTTGCGTTTCTGTTCTTTCAATGGAAACTTGTTTCTTTACTGTGCAGTTCGATATATCACTTTTCAGTTTTCCTGTATTCTAAATTGAGCGAGCGACACACATGGGATTCCGTTTAAAGGTAGTGCTTTGCTTTTCTGTTCTTTCGTTGGAAACTTGTTCCTGTGCTGTACAGTGTGATATATCACTTTTCAGTTTTCCTGTATTCCTAATTGAGAGTGCGTCACACATGTGTTAGTTTACACAGTAGTGCTTTTTACGTTTACGTTCTTTCATTGGATACTTGTTCCTATAGGAACAAGTTAGGGTTAGGGTTAGGGTTAGGGTTAGGGTTAGGGTAGGGTTAGGGTTAGGGTTAGGGTTAGGGTTAGGGTTAGGGTTAGGGTAGGGTTAGGGTTAGGGTTAGGGTTAGAGTTAGGTTTAGGGGGTTAGGGTTAGGGTTAGGGTTATATCACTTTTCAGTTTTCTTGTTATAATAATTGAACAGGCGACACGTATGTGAATTAGTTTTCAAAGTTGTGCTTTGCGTTTCTCTTCTTTCAATGGAAACTTGTTTCTTTGCTCTACAGTTAGATATATCACTTTTCAGTTTTCCTGTATTCCTAATTGAGCGAGCGACACTATTTTGATTTAGTTTTTAAAGTGGTGCTTTGCTTTTCTGTTCTTTGTTTCGAAAATTGTTCCTGTGCTGTACAGTGCGTTATATCACTTTTCAGTTTTCCTGTATTCCTAATTGAGCGAGCGACACACATGTGATTCGGTTTAAAGTTAGTGCTTTGCTTTTCTGTTCTTTCGTTGGAAACTTGTTCCTGTGCTGTACAGTGTGATATATCACTTTTCAGTTTTCCTGTATTCCTAATTGAGCGAGCAACACACTTGTGATTTAATTTTTAAAGTAGTGCTTTGCTTTTCTGTTCTTTCGTTTGAAACTTGTTCCTGTACTGTACAGTTCGATATATCACTTTTCAGTTTTCCTGTACTCCTAATTGAGCGAGCGACACACATGTGATTTAGTTTTTAAAGTGGTGCTTTACTTTTCTGTTCTTTCGTTCGAAACTTGTTCCTGTGCTGTAGAGTGCGTTATATCACTTTTCAGTTTTCCTGTTATATTAATTGAACAGGCGACATGTATGTGAATTAGTTTTCAAAGTTGTGCTTTGCGTTTCTGTTCTTTCAATGGAAACTTGTTTCTTTGCTGTCCAGTTCGATATATCACTTTTCAGTTTTCCTGTATTCTAAATTGAGCGAGCGACACACATGTGATTCCGTTTAAAGGTAGTGCTTTGCTTTTCTGTTCTTTCGTTGGAAACTTGTTCCTGTGCTGTACAGTGTGATATATCACTTTTCAGTTTTCCTGTATTTCTAATTGAGAGTGCGTCACACATGTGTTAGTTTACACAGTAGTGCTTTTTACGTTTACGTTCTTTCATTGGAAACTTGTTCCTATTAGGAACAAGTTAGGGTTAGGGTTAGGGTTAGGGTTAGGGTTAGGGTAGGGTTAGGGTTAGGGTTAGGGTTAGGGTTAGGGTTAGGGTTAGGGTTAGGGTTAGGGTAGGGTTAGGGTTAGGGTTAGGGTTAGGGTTAGGGTTAGCATTAGGGTTAGGGTTAGGGTAGGGTTAGGGTTAGGGTTAGGGTTAGAGTTAGGGTTAGGGGGTTAGGGTTAGGGTTAGGGTTATATCACTTTTCAGTTTTCCTGTTATAATAATTGAACAGGTGACACGTATGTGAATTAGTTTTCAAAGTTGTGCTTTGCGTTTCTCTTCTTTCAATAGAAACTTGTTTCTTTGCCGTACAGTTCGATATATAACTTTTCAGTTTTCCTGTACTCCTAATTGTGCGAGCGACACACATATCATTCCATTTAAAAGTACTGCTTTGCTTTTCTGTTCTTTCGTTCGAAACTTGTTCCTGTGCTGTAGAGTGCGTTATATCACTTTTCAGTTTTTCTGTTATAATAATTGAACAGGCGACACGTATGAGAATTAGTTAACAAAGTAGTGCTTTGCTTTTCTGTTCTTTCATTGGAAACTTGTTCCTGTGCTGTACAGTGCGTTATATCACTTTTCAGTTTTCCTGTTATAATAATTGAACAGGCGACACGTATGTGAATTAGTTTTCAAAGTTTTGCTTTGTGTTTCTGTTCTTTCAATGGAAACTAGTTTCTTTGCTGTGCAGTTCGATATATCACTTTTCAGGTTTCATGTATTCTAAATTGAGCGGGCGACACACATGTGATTCTGTTTAAAGGTAGTGCTTTGGTTTTCTGTTCCTCCATTGGAAACTTGTTCCTGTGCTGTACAGTGTGATATATCACTTTTCAGTTTTCCTGTATTCCTAATTGAGAGTGCGTCACACATGTGATTTAGTTTACACAGTAGTGCTTTTTACGTTTACGTTCTTTTATTGGAAACTTGTTCCTATTAGGAACAAGTTAGGGTTAGGGTTAGGGTTAGGGTAGGGTTAGGGTTAGGGTTAGGGTTAGGGTTAGGATTAGGGTTAGGGTTAGGGTAGGTTTAGGGTTAGGGTTAGGCTTAGAGTTAGGTTTAGGGGGTTAGGGTTAGGGTTAGGGTTATATCACTTTTCAGTTTTCCTGTTATAATAATTGAACAGGCGACACGTATGTGAATTAGTTTTCAAAGTTGTGCTTTGCGTTTCTCTTCTTTCAATGGAAACTTGTTTCTTTGCTGTACAGTTCGATATATCACTTTTCAGTTTTCCTGTACTCCTAATTGTGTGAGCGACACACATATCATTCCATTTAAAAGTACTGCTTTGCTTTTCTGTTCTTTCGTTCGAAACTTGTTCCTGTGCTTTACAGTGCGTTATATCACTTTTCAGTTTTCCTGTTATAATAATTGAACAGGCGACACGTATGAGAATTAGTTAACAAAGTAGTGCTTTGCTTTTCTGTTCTTTCATTGGAAACTTGTTCCTGTGCTGTACAGTGCGTTATATCACTTTTCATTTTTCCTGTTATAATAATTGAACAGGCGACACGTATGTGAATTAGTTTTCAAAGTTGTGCTTTGCTTTTCTGTTCTTTCAATGTAAACTAGTTTCTTTGCTGTGCAGTTCGATATATCACTTTTCAGTTTTCATGTATTCTAAATTGAGCGGACGACACACATGTGATTCTGTTTAAAGGTAGTGCTTTGCTTTTCTGTTCTTTCATTGGAAACTTGTTCCTGTGCTGTACAGTGTGATATATCACTTTTCAGTTTTCCTGTATTCCTAATTGAGAGTGCGTCACACATGTGATTTAGTTTACACAGTAGTGCTTTTTACGTTTACGTTCTTTCATTGGAAACTTGTTCCTATTAGGAACAAGTTAGGGTTAGGGTTAGGGTTAGGCTTAGGGTTAGGGTAGGGTTAGGGTTAGGGTTAGGGTTAGGGTTAGGGTTAGGGTTAGGGTTTAGGGTTAGGGTTAGTGTTAGGGTTAAGGTTAGAGTTAAGGTTGGGCGGTTAGGATTAGGGTTATATCACTTTTCAGTTTTCCTGTTATAATAATTGAACAGGCGATACGTATGTGAATTAGTTTTCAAAGTTTTCTTTGCGTTGCTGTTCTTTCAATGGAAAATTGTTTCTTTGCCGTACAGTTCGATATATCACTTTTCAGTATTCCTGTATTCCTAATTGAGCGAGCGACACTCATTTGATTTAGTTTTTAAAGTGGTGCTTTGCTTTTCTGTTCTTTCTTTCGAAAATTGTTCCTGTGCGGTACAGTGCGTTATATCACTTTTCAGTTTTCCTGTATTCTAAATTGAGCGAGCGACACACACATGTGATTCCGTTTAAAGGTAGTGCTTTGCTTTTCTGTTCTTTCGTTGGAAACTTGTTCCTGTGCTGTACAGTGTGATATATCACTTTTCAGTTTTCCTGTATTCCTAATTGAGAGTGCGTCACACATGTGTTAGTTTACACAGTAGTGCTTTTTACGTTTACGTTCTTTCATTGGAAACTTGTTCCTATTAGGAACAAGTTAGGGTTAGGGTTAGGGTTAGGGTAGGGTTAGGGTTAGGGTTAGGGTTAGGGTTAGGATTAGGGTTAGGGTTAGGGTAGGTTTAGGGTTAGGGTTAGGGTTAGAGTTAGGGTTAGGGGGTTAGGGTTAGGGTTATATCACTTTTCAGTTTTCCTGTTATAATAATTGAACAGGCGACACGTATGTGAATTAGTTTTCAAAGTTGTGCTTTGCGTTTCTGTTCTTTCAATGGAAACTTGTTTCTTTGCCGTACAGTTCGATATATCACTTTTCAGTTTTCCTGTATTCCTAATTGAGCGAGCGACACTATTTTGATTTAGTTTTTAAAGTGGTGCTTTGCTTTTCTGTTCTTTCTTTCCAAAATTGTTCCTGTGCGGTACAGTGCGTTATATCACTTTTCAGTTTTCCTGTATTCTAAATTGAGCGAGCGACACACACATGTGATTCCGTTTAAAGGTAGTGCTTTGCTTTTCTGTTCTTTCGTTGGAAACTTGTTCTTGTGCTGTACAGTGTGATATATCACTTTTCAGTTTTCCTGTATTCCTAATTGAGAGTGCGTCACACATGTGTTAGTTTACACAGTAGTGCTTTTAACGTTTACGTTCTTTCATTGGAAACTTGTTCCTATTAGGAACAAGTTAGGGTTAGGGTTAGGGTTAGGGTAGGGTTAGGGTTAGGGTTAGGGTTAGGGTTAGGGTTAGGGTTAGGATCAGGGTTAGGGTTAGGGTAGGTTTAGGGTTAGGGTTAGGGTTAGAGTTAGGGTTAGGGGGTTAGGGTTAGGGTTATATCACTTTTCAGTTTTCCTGTTATAATAATTGAACAGGCGACACGTATGTGAATTAGTTTTCAAAGTTGTGCTTAGCGTTTCTGTTCTTTCAATGGAAACTTGTTTCTTTGCCGTACAGTTCGATATATCACTTTTCAGTTTTCCTGTATTCCTAATTGAGCGAGCGACACTATTTTGATTTAGTTTTTAAAGTGGTGCTTTGCTTTTCTGTTCTTTCTTTCCAAAATTGTTCCTGTGCTGTACAGTGCGTTATATCACTTTTCAGTTTTCCTGTATTCCTAATTGAGCGAGCGACACACATGTGATTCGGTTTAAAGTTAGTGCTTTGCTTTTCTGTTCTTTCGTTGGAAACTTGTTCCTGTGCTGTACAGTGTGATATATCACTTTTCAGTTTTCCTGTATTCCTAATTGAGTGAGCAACACACTTGTGATTTAGTTTTTAAAGTAGTGCTTTGCTTTTCTGTTCTTTCGTTTGAAACTTGTTCCTGTACTGTACAGTTCGATATATCACTTTTCAGTTTTCCTGTAATCCTAATTGAGCGAGCGACACACATGTGATTTAGTTTTTAAAGTGGTGCTTTACTTTCTGTTCTTTCGTTCGAAACTTGTTCCTGTGCTGTAGAGTGCGTTATATCACTTTTCATTTTTCCTGTTATATTAATTGAACAGGCGACATGTATGTGAATTAGTTTTCAAAGTTGTGCTTTGCGTTTCTGTTCTTTCAATGGAAACTTGTTTCTTTACTGTGCAGTTCGATATATCACTTTTCAGTTTTCCTGTATTCTAAATTGAGCGAGCGACACACAGGGGATTCCGTTTAAAGGTAGTGCTTTGCTTTTCTGTTCTTTCGTTGGAAACTTGTTCCTGTGCTGTACAGTGTGATATATTACTTTTCAGTTTTCCTGTATTCCTAATTGCGAGTGCGTCACACATGTGTTAGTTTACACAGTAGTGCTTTTTACGTTTACGTTCTTTCATTGGATACTTGTTCCTATAGGAACAAGTTAGGGTTAGGGTTAGGGTTAGGGTTAGGGTAGGGTTAGGGTTAGGGTTAGGGTTAGGGTTAGGATTAGGGTTAGGGTTAGGGTAGGGTTAGGGTTAGGGTTAGGGTTAGAGTTAGGTTTAGGGGGTTAGGTTTAGGGTTAGGGTTATATCACTTTTCAGTTTTCTTGTTATAATAATTGAACAGGCGACACGTATGTGAATTAGTTTTAAAAGTTGTGCTTTGCGTTTCTCTTCTTTCAATGGAAACTTGTTTCTTTGCTCTACAGTTAGATATATCACTTTTCAGTTTTCCTGTATTCCTAATTGAGCGAGCGACACTATTTTGATTTAGTTTTTAAAGTGGTGCTTTGCTTTTCTGTTCTTTGTTTCGAAAATTGTTCCTGTGCTGTACAGTGCGTTATATCACTTTTCAGTTTTCCTGTATTCCTAATTGAGCGAGCGACACACATGTGATTCGGTTTAAAGTTAGTGCTTTGCTTTTCTGTTCTTTCGTTGGAAACTTGTTCCTGTGCTGTACAGTGTGATATATCACTTTTCAGTTTTCCTGTATTCCTAATTGAGCGAGCAACACACTTGTGATTTAATTTTTAAAGTAGTGCTTTGCTTTTCTGTTCTTTCGTTTGAAACTTGTTCCTGTACTGTACAGTTCGATATATCACTTTTCAGTTTTCCTGTACTCCTAATTGAGCGAGCGACACACATGTGATTTAGTTTTTAAAGTGGTGCTTTACTTTTCTGTTCTTTCGTTCGAAACTTGTTCCTGTGCTGTAGAGTGCGTTATATCACTTTTCAGTTTTCCTGTTATATTAATTGAACAGCGACATGTATGTGAATTAGTTTTCAAAGTTGTGCTTTGCGTTTCTGTTCTTTCAATGGAAACTTGTTTCTTTGCTGTGCAGTTCGATATATCACTTTTCAGTTTTCCTGTACTCTAAATTGAGCGAGCGACACACATGTGATTCCGTTTAAAGGTAGTGCTTTGCTTTTCTGTTCTTTCGTTGGAAACTTGTTCCTGTGCTGTACAGTGTGATATATCACTTTTCAGTTTTCCTGTATTTCTAATTGAGAGTGCGTCACACATGTGTTAGTTTACACAGTAGTGCTTTTTACGTTTACGTTCTTTCATTGGAAACTTGTTCCTATTAGGTACAAGTTAGGGTTAGGGTTAGGGTTAGGGTTAGGGTTAGGGTTAGGGTAGGGTTAGGGTTAGGGTTAGGGTTAGGGTTAGGGTTAGGATTAGGGTTAGGGTTAGGGTTAGGGTTAGGGTAGGGTTAGGGTTAGGGTTAGGGTTAGGGTTAGGGTTAGCATTAGGGTTAGGGTTAGGGTAGGGTTAGGGTTAGGGTTAGGGTTAGAGTTAGGGTTAGGGGGTTAGGGTTAGGGTTAGGGTTATATCACTTTTCAGTTTTCCTGTTATAATAATTGAACAGGCGACACGTATGTGAATTAGTTTTCAAAGTTGTGCTTTGCGTTTCTCTTCTTTCAATGGAAACTTGTTTCTTTGCCGTACAGTTCGATATATCACTTTTCAGTTTTCCTGTATTCCTAATTGAGCGAGCGACACTATTTTGATTTAGTTTTTAAAGAGGTGCTTTGCTTTTCTGTTCTTTCGTTGGAAACTTGTTCCTGTGCTGTACAGTGTGATATATCACTTTTCAGTTTTCCTGTATTCCTAATTGAGTGAGCAACACACTTGTGATTTAGTTTTTAAAGTAGTGCTTTGCTTTTCTGTTCTTTCGTTTGAAACTTGTTCCTGTACTGTACAGTTCGATATATCACTTTTCAGTTTTCCTGTACTCCTAATTGAGCGAGCGACACACATGTGATTTAGTTTTTAAAGTGGTGCTTTACTTTCTGTTCTTTCGTTCGAAACTTGTTCCTGTGCTGTAGAGTGCGTTATATCACTTTTCAGTTTTCCTGTTATATTAATTGAACAGGCGACATGTATGTGAATTAGTTTTCAAAGTTGTGCTTTGCGTTTCTGTTCTTTCAATGGAAACTTGTTTCTTTACTGTGCAGTTCGATATATCACTTTTCAGTTTTCCTGTATTCTAAATTGAGCGAGCGACACACATGGGATTCCGTTTAAAGGTAGTGCTTTGCTTTTCTGTTCTTTCGTTGGAAACTTGTTCCTGTGCTGTACAGTGTGATATATCACTTTTCAGTTTTCCTGTATTCCTAATTGAGAGTGCGTCACACATGTGTTAGTTTACACAGTAGTGCTTTTTACGTTTACGTTCTTTCATTGGATACTTGTTCCTATAGGAACAAGTTAGGGTTAGGGTTAGGGTTAGGGTTAGGGTTAGGGTAGGGTTAGGGTTAGGGTTAGGGTTAGGGTTAGGGTTAGGGTAGGGTTAGGGTTAGGGTTAGGGTTAGAGTTAGGTTTAGGGGGTTAGGGTTAGGGTTAGGGTTATATCACTTTTCAGTTTTCTTGTTATAATAATTGAACAGGCGACACGTATGTGAATTAGTTTTCAAAGTTGTGCTTTGCGTTTCTCTTCTTTCAATGGAAACTTGTTTCTTTGCTCTACAGTTAGATATATCACTTTTCAGTTTTCCTGTATTCCTAATTGAGCGAGCGACACTATTTTGATTTAGTTTTTAAAGTGGTGCTTTGCTTTTCTGTTCTTTGTTTCGAAAATTGTTCCTGTGCTGTACAGTGCGTTATATCACTTTTCAGTTTTCCTGTATTCCTAATTGAGCGAGCGACACACATGTGATTCGGTTTAAAGTTAGTGCTTTGCTTTTCTGTTCTTTCGTTGGAAACTTGTTCCTGTGCTGTACAGTGTGATATATCACTTTTCAGTTTTCCTGTATTCCTAATTGAGCGAGCAACACACTTGTGATTTAATTTTTAAAGTAGTGCTTTGCTTTTCTGTTCTTTCGTTTGAAACTTGTTCCTGTACTGTACAGTTCGATATATCACTTTTCAGTTTTCCTGTACTCCTAATTGAGCGAGCGACACACATGTGATTTAGTTTTTAAAGTGGTGCTTTACTTTTCTGTTCTTTCGTTCGAAACTTGTTCCTCTGCTGTAGAGTGCGTTATATCACTTTTCAGTTTTCCTGTTATATTAATTGAACAGGCGACATGTATGTGAATTAGTTTTCAAAGTTGTGCTTTGCGTTTCTGTTCTTTCAATGGAAACTTGTTTCTTTGCCGTACAGTTCGATATATAACTTTTCAGTTTTCCTGTACTCCTAATTGTGCGAGCGACACACATATCATTCCATTTAAAAGTACTGCTTTGCTTTTCTGTTCTTTCGTTCGAAACTTGTTCCTGTGCTGTAGAGTGCGTTATATCACTTTTCAGTTTTTCTGTTATAATAATTGAACAGGCGACACGTATGAGAATTAGTTAACAAAGTAGTGCTTTGCTTTTCTGTTCTTTCATTGGAAACTTGTTCCTGTGCTGTACAGTGCGTTATATCACTTTTCAGTTTTCCTGTTATAATAATTGAACAGGCGACACGTATGTGAATTAGTTTTCAAAGTTGTGCTTTGTGTTTCTGTTCTTTCAATGGAAACTAGTTTCTTTGCTGTGCAGTTCGATATATCACTTTTCAGGTTTCATGTATTCTAAATTGAGCGGGCGACACACATGTGATTCTGTTTAAAGGTAGTGCTTTGCTTTTCTGTTCTTCCATTGGAAACTTGTTCCTGTGCTGTACAGTGTGATATATCACTTTTCAGTTTTCCTGTATTCCTAATTGAGAGTGCGTCACACATGTGATTTAGTTTACACAGTAGTGCTTTTTACGTTTACGTTCTTTTATTGGAAACTTGTTCCTATTAGGAACAAGTTAGGGTTAGGGTTAGGGTTAGGGTAGGGTTAGGGATAGGGTTAGGGTTAGGGTTAGGATTAGGGTTAGGGTTAGGGTAGGTTTAGGGTTAGGGTTAGGCTTAGAGTTAGGTTTAGGGGGTTAGGGTTAGGGTTAGGGTTATATCACTTTTCAGTTTTCCTGTTATAATAATTGAACAGGCGACACGTATGTGAATTAGTTTTCAAAGTTGTGCTTTGCGTTTCTCTTCTTTCAATGGAAACTTGTTTCTTTGCTGTACAGTTCGATATATCACTTTTCAGTTTTCCTGTACTCCTAATTGTGTGAGCGACACACATATCATTCCATTTAAAAGTACTGCTTTGCTTTTCTGTTCTTTCGTTCGAAACTTGTTCCTGTGCTGTACAGTGCGTTATATCACTTTTCAGTTTTCCTGTTATAATAATTGAACAGGCGACACGTATGAGAATTAGTTAACAAAGTAGTTCTTTGCTTTTCTGTTCTTTCATTGGAAACTTGTTCCTGTGCTGTACAGTGCGTTATATCACTTTTCAGTTTTCCTGTTATAATAATTGAACAGGCGACACGTATGTGAATTAGTTTTCAAAGTTGTGCTTTGCTTTTCTGTTCTTTCAATGTAAACTAGTTTCTTTGCTGTGCAGTTCGATATATCACTTTTCAGTTTTCATGTATTCTAAATTGAGCGGACGACACACATGTGATTCTGTTTAAAGGTAGTGCTTTGCTTTTCTGTTCTTTCATTGGAAACTTGTTCCTGTGCTGTACAGTGTGATATATCACTTTTCAGTTTTCCTGTATTCCTAATTGAGAGTGCGTCACACATGTGATTTAGTTTACACAGTAGTGCTTTTTACGTTTACGTTCTTTCATTGGAAACTTGTTCCTATTAGGAACAAGTTAGGGTTAGGGTTAGGGTTAGGCTTAGGGTAGGGTTAGGGTTAGGGTTAGGGTTAGGGTTAGGGTTAGGGTTTAGGGTTAGGGTTAGGGTGAGGATTAGGGTTAGGGTTAGGGTAGGTTTAGGTTTAGGGTTAGGGTTAGAGTTAGGGTTAGGGGGTTAGGGTTAGGGTTATATCACTTTTCAGTTTTCCTGTTATAATAATTGAACAGGCGACACGTATGTGAATTAGTTTTCAAAGTTGTGCTTTGCGTTTCTGTTCTTTCAATGGAAACTTGTTTCTTTGCCGTACAGTTCGATATATCACTTTTCAGTTTTCCTGTATTCCTAATTGAGCGAGCGACACTATTTTGATTTAGTTTTTAAAGTGGTGCTTTGCTTTTCTGTTCTTTCTTTCCAAAATTGTTCCTGTGCGGTACAGTGCGTTATATCACTTTTCAGTTTTCCTGTATTCTAAATTGAGCGAGCGACACACACATGTGATTCCGTTTAAAGGTAGTGCTTTGCTTTTCTGTTCTTTCGTTGGAAACTTGTTCCTGTGCTGTACAGTGTGATATATCACTTTTCAGTTTTCCTGTATTCCTAATTGAGAGTGCGTCACACATGTGTTAGTTTACACAGTAGTGCTTTTTACGTTTACGTTCTTTCATTGGAAACTTGTTCCTATTAGGAACAAGTTAGGGTTAGGGTTAGGGTTAGGGTAGGGTTAGGGTTAGGGTTAGGGTTAGGGTTAGGATTAGGGTTAGGGTTAGGGTAGGGTTAGGGTTAGGGTTAGGGTTAGAGTTAGGTTTAGGGGGTTAGGGTTATGGTTAGGGTTATATCACTTTTCAGTTTTCTTGTTATAATAATTGAACAGGCGACACGTATGTGAATTAGTTTATAAAGTTGTGCTTTGCGTTTCTCTTCTTTCAATGGAAACTTGTTTCTTTGCCCTACAGTTCGATATATCACTTTTTAGTTTTCCTGTATTCCTAATTGAGCGAGCGACACTATTTTGATTTAGTTTTTAAAGTGGTGCTTTGCTTTTCTGTTCTTTGTTTCGAAAATTGTTCCTGTGCTGTACAGTGCGTTATATCACTTTTCAGTTTTCCTGTATTCCTAATTGAGCGAGCGACACACATGTGATTCGGTTTAAAGTTAGTGCTTTGCTTTTCTGTTCTTTCGTTGGAAACTTGTTCCTGTGCTGTACAGTGTGATATATCACTTTTCAGTTTTCCTGTATTCCTAATTGAGCGAGCAACACACTTGTGATTTAATTTTTAAAGTAGTGCTTTGCTTTTCTGTTCTTTCGTTTGAAACTTGTTCCTGTACTGTACAGTTCGATATATCACTTTTCAGTTTTCCTGTACTCCTAATTGAGCGAGCGACACACATGTGATTTAGTTTTTAAAGTGGTGCTTTACTTTTCTGTTCTTTCGTTCGAAACTTGTTCCTGTACTGTAGAGTGCGTTATATCACTTTTCAGTTTTCCTGTTATATTAATTGAACAGGCGACATGTATGTGAATTAGTTTTCAAAGTTGTGCTTTGCGTTTCTGTTCTTTCAATGGAAACTTGTTTCTTTGCTGTGCAGTTCGATATATCACTTTTCAGTTTTCCTGTATTCTAAATTGAGCGAGCGACACACATGTGATTCCGTTTAAATGTAGTGCTTTGCTTTTCTGTTCTTTCGTTGGAAACTTGTTCCTGTGCTGTACAGTGTGATATATCACTTTTCAGTTTTCCTGTATTCCTAATTGAGAGTGCGTCACACATGTGTTAGTTTACACAGTAGTGCTTTTTACGTTTACGTTCTTTCATTGGAAACTTGTTCTAATAGTTAGGGTTAGGGATAGGGTTAGGGTAGGGTTAGGGTTAGGGTTAGGGTTAGGGTTAGGGTTAGGATTAGGGTTAGGGTTAGGGTTAGGATTAGGGTAGGGTTAGGGTTAGGGTTAGGGTTAGGGTTAGGGTTAGCATTAGGGTTAGGGTTAGGGTAGGGTTAGGGTTAGGGTTAGGGTTAGAGTTAGGGTTAGGGGGTTAGGGTTAGGGTTAGGGTTATATCACTTTTCAGTTTTCCTGTTATAATAATTGAACAGGTGACACGTATGTGAATTAGTTTTCAAAGTTGTGCTTTGCGTTTCTCTTCTTTCAATGGAAACTTGTTTCTTTGCCGTACAGTTCGATATATAACTTTTCAGTTTTCCTGTACTCCTAATTGTGCGAGCGACACACATATCATTCCATTTAAAAGTACTCCTTTGCTTTTCTGTTCTTTCGTTCGAAACTTGTTCCTGTGCTGTAGAGTGCGTTATATCACTTTTCAGTTTTCCTGTTATAATAATTGAACAGGCGACACGTATGAGAATTAGTTAACAAAGTAGTGCTTTGCTTTTCTGATCTTTCATTGGAAACTTGTTCCTGTGCTGTACAGTGCGTTATATCACTTTTCAGTTTTCCTGTTATAATAATTGAACAGGCGACACGTATGTGAATTAGTTTTCAAAGTGGTGCTTTGCGTTTCTGTTCTTTCAATGGAAACTAGTTTCTTTGCTGTGCAGTTCGATATATCACTTTTCAGGTTTCATGTATTCTAAATTGAGCGGGCGACACACATGTGATTCTGTTTAAAGGTAGTGCTTTGCTTTTCTGTTCTTCCATTGGAAACTTGTTCCTGTGCTGTACAGTGTGATATATCACTTTTCAGTTTTCCTGTATTCCTAATTGAGAGTGCGTCACACATGTGATTTAGTTTACACAGTAGTGCTTTTTACGTTTACGTTCTTTCATTGGAAACTTGTTCCTATTAGGAACAAGTTAGGGTTAGGGTTAGGGTTAGGGTTAGGGTAGGGTTAGGGTTAGGGTTAGGGTTAGGGTTAGGGATAGGGTTTAGGGTTAGGGTTAGGGTTAGGATTAGGGTTAGGGTTAGGGTAGGTTTAGGGTTAGGGTTAGGGTTAGAGTTAGGGTTAGGGGGTTAGGGTTAGGGTTATATCACTTTTCAGTTTTCCTGTTATAATAATTGAACAGGCGACACGTATGTGAATTAGTTTTCAAAGTTGTGCTTTGCGTTTCTGTTCTTTCAATGGAAACTTGTTTCTTTGCTGTGCAGTTCGATATATCACTTTTCAGTTTTCCTGTATTCTAAATTGAGCGAGCGACACACATGTGATTCCGTTTAAAGGTAGTGCTTTGCTTTTCTGTTCTTTCGTTGGAAACTTGTTCCTGTGCTGTACAGTGTGATATATCACTTTTCAGTTTTCCTGTATTCCTAATTGAGAGTGCGTCACATATGTGTTAGTTTACACAGTAGTGCTTTTTACGTTTACGTTCTTTCATTGGAAACTTGTTCCTATTAGGAACAAGTTAGGGTTAGGGTTAGGGTTAGGGTTAGTGTAGGGTTAGGGTTAGGGTTAGGGTTAGGGTTAGGGTTAGGATTAGGGTTAGGGTTAGGGTAGGGTTAGGGTTAGGGTTAGGGTTAGAGTTAGGGTTAGGGTGTTAGGGTTAGGGTTAGGGTTATATCACTTTTCAGTTTTCCTGTTATAATAATTGAACAGGCGACACGTATGTGAATTAGTTTTCAAAGTTGTGCTTTGCGTTTCTGTTCTTTAATGGAAACTTGTTTCTTTGCCGTACAGTTCGATATATCACTTTTCAGTTTTCCTGTATTCCTAATTGAGCGAGCGACACTATTTTGATTTAGTTTTTAAAGTGGTGCTTTGCTTTTCTGTTCTTTCTTTCGAAAATTGTTCCTGTGCTGTACAGTGCGTTATATCACTTTTCAGTTTTCCTGTATTCCTAATTGAGCGAGCGACACACATGTGATTCGGTTTAAAGTTAGTGCTTTGCTTTTCTGTTCTTTCGTTGGAAACTTGTTCCTGTGCTGTACAGTGTGATATATCACTTTTCAGTTTTCCTGTATTCCTAATTGAGCGAGCGACACACATGTGATTTAGTTTTTAAAGTGGTGCTTTACTTTTCTGTTCTTTCGTTGGAAACTTGTTCCTGTGCTGTACAGTGTGATATATCACTTTTCAGTTTTCCTGTATTCCTAATTGAGCGAGCGACACACTTGTGATTTAGTTTTTAAAGTAGTGCTTTGCCTTTCTGTTCTTTCGTTTGAAACTTGTTCCTGTACTGTACAGTTCGATATATCACTTTTCAGTTTTCCTGCACTCCTAATTGAGCGAGCGACACACATGTGATTTAGTTTTTAAAGTGGTGCTTTACTTTTCTGTTCTTTCGTTCGAAACTTGTTCCTGTGCTGTACAGTGCATTATATCACTTTTCAGTTTTCCTGTTATAATAATTGAACAGGCGACACGTATGTGAATTAGTTTTCAAAGTTGTGCTTTGCGTTTCTGTTCTTTCAATGGAAACTTGTTTCTTTGCTGTGCAGTTCGATATATCACTTTTCAGTTTTCCTGTATTCTAAATTGAGCGAGCGACACACATGTGATTCCGTTTAAAGGTAGTGCTTTGCTTTTCTGTTCTTTCGTTGGAAACTTGTTCCTGTGCTGTACAGTGTGATATATCACTTTTCAGTTTTCCTGTATTCCTAATTGAGAGTGCGTCACACATGTGTTAGTTTACACAGTAGTGCTTTTTACCTTTACGTTCTTTCATTGGAAACTTGTTCCTATTAGGAACAAGTTAGGGTTAGGGTTAGGGTTAGGGTTAGGGTAGGGTTAGGGTTAGGGTTAGGGTTAGGGTTAGGGTTAGGATTAGGGTTAGGGTTAGGGTAGGGTTAGGGTTAGGGTTAGGGTTAGAGTTAGGGTTAGGGTGTTAGGGTTAGGGTTAGGGTTATATCACTTTTCAGTTTTCCTGTTATAATAATTGAACAGGCGACACATATGTGAATTAGTTTTCAAAGTTGTGCTTTGCGTTTCTGTTCTTTAATGGAAACTTGTTTCTTTGCCGTACAGTTCGATATATCACTTTTCAGTTTTCCTGTATTCCTAATTGAGCGAGCGACACTATTTTGATTTAGTTTTTAAAGTGGTGCTTTGCTTTTCTGTTCTTTCTTTCGAAAATTGTTCCTGTGCTGTACAGTGCGTTATATCACTTTTCAGTTTTCCTGTATTCCTAATTGAGCGAGCGACACACATGTGATTCGGTTTAAAGTTAGTGCTTTGCTTTTCTGTTCTTTCGTTGGAAACTTGTTCCTGTGCTGTACAGTGTGATATATCACTTTTCAGTTTTCCTGTATTCCTAATTGAGCGAGCGACACACATGTGATTTAGTTTTTAAAGTGGTGCTTTACTTTTCTGTTCTTTCGTTCGAAACATGTTCCTGTGCTGTAGAGTGCGTTATATCACTTTTCAGTTTTCCTGTTATAATAATTGAACAGGCGACACGTATGAGAATTAGTTAACAAAGTAGTGCTTTGCTTTTCTGTTCTTTCAATGGAAACTAGTTTCTTTGCTGTGCAGTTCGATATATCACTTTTCAGGTTTCATGTATTCTGAATTGAGCGGGCGACACACATGTGATTCTGTTTAAAGGTAGTGCTTTGCTTTTCTGTTCTTCCATTGGAAACTTGTTCCTGTGCTGTACAGTGTGATATATCACTTTTCAGTTTTCCTGTATTCGTAATTGAGAGTGCGTCACACATGTGATTTAGTTTACACAGTAGTGCTTTTTACGTTTACGTTCTTTCATTGGAAACTTGTTCCTATTAGGAACAAGTTAGGGTTAGGGTTAGGGTTAGGGTTAGGGTAGGGTTAGGGTTAGGGTTAGGGTTAGTGTTAGGGTTAGGGTTTAGGGTTAGGGTTAGGGTTAGGTTTAGGGTTAGGGTTAGGGTAGGTTTAGGGTTAGGGTTAGGGTTAGAGTTAGGGTTAGGGGGTTAGGGTTAGGGTTATATCACTTTTCAGTTTTCCTGTTATAATAATTGAACAGGCGACACGTATGTGAATTAGTTTTCAAAGTTGTGCTTTGCGTTTCTGTTCTTTCAATGGAAACTTGTTTCTTTGCTGTGCAGTTCGATATATCACTTTTCAGTTTTCCTGTATTCTAAATTGAGCGAGCGACACACATGTGATTCCGTTTAAAGGTAGTGCTTTGCTTTTCTGTTCTTTCGTTGGAAACTTGTTCCTGTGCTGTACAGTGTGATATATCACTTTTCAGTTTTCCTGTATTCCTAATTGAGAGTGCGTCACACATGTGTTAGTTTACACAGTAGTGCTTTTTACCTTTACGTTCTTTCATTGGAAAATTGTTCCTATTAGGAACAAGTTAGGGTTAGGGTTAGGGTTAGGGTTAGGGTAGGGTTAGGGTTAGGGTTAGGGTTAGGGTTAGGATTAGGGTTAGGGTTAGGGTAGGGTTAGGGTTAGGGTTAGGGTTAGAGTTAGGGTTAGGGTGTTAGGGTTAGGGTTAGGGTTATATCACTTTTCAGTTTTCCTGTTATAATAATTGAACAGGCGACACGTATGTGAATTAGTTTTCAAAGTTGTGCTTTGCGTTTCTGTTCTTTAATGGAAACTTGTTTCTTTGCCGTACAGTTCGATATATCACTTTTCAGTTTTCCTGTATTCCTAATTGAGCGAGCGACACTATTTTGATTTAGTTTTTAAAGTGGTGCTTTGCTTTTCTCTTCTTTCTTTCGAAAATTGTTCCTGTGCTGTACAGTGCGTTATATCACTTTTCAGTTTTCCTGTATTCCTAATTGAGCGAGCGACACACATGTGATTCGGTTTAAAGTTAGTGCTTTGCTTTTCTGTTCTTTCGTTGGAAACTTGTTCCTGTGCTGTACAGTGTGATATATCACTTTTCAGTTTTCCTGTATTCCTAATTGAGCGAGCGACACACATGTGATTTAGTTTTTAAAGTGGTGCTTTACTTTTCTGTTCTTTCGTTCGAAACTTGTTCCTGTGCTGTAGAGTGCGTTATATCACTTTTCAGTTTTCCTGTTATAATAATTGAACAGGCGACACGTATGAGAATTAGTTAACAAAGTAGTGCTTTGCTTTTCTGATCTTTCATTGGAAACTTTTTCCTGTGCTGTACAGTGCGTTATATCACTTTTCAGTTTTCCTGTTATAATAATTGAACAGGCGACACGTATGTGAATTAGTTTTCAAAGTTGTGCTTTGCGTTTCTGTTCTTTCAATGGAAACTAGTTTCTTTGCTGTGCAGTTCGATATATCACTTTTCAGGTTTCATGTATTCTAAATTGAGCGGGCGACACACATGTGATTCTGTTTAAAGGTAGTGCTTTGCTTTTCTGTTCTTCCATTGGAAACTTGTTCCTGTGCTGTACAGTGTGATATATCACTTTTCAGTTTTCCTGTATTCCTAATTGAGAGTGCGTCACACATGTGATTTAGTTTACACAGTAGTGCTTTTTACGTTTACGTTCTTTCATTGGAAACTTGTTCCTATTAGGAACAAGTTAGGGTTAGGGTTAGGGTTAGGGTTAGGGTAGGGTTAGGGTTAGGGTTAGGGTTAGGGTTAGGGTTAGGGTTTAGGGTTAAGGTTAGGGTTAGGATTAGGGTTAGGGTTAGGGTAGGTTTAGGGTTAGGGTTAGGGTTAGAGTTAGGGTTAGGGGGTTAGGGTTAGGGTTATATCACTTTTCAGTTTTCCTGTTATAATAATTGAACAGGCGACACGTATGTGAATTAGTTTTCAAAGTTGTGCTTTGCGTTTCTGTTCTTTCAATGGAAACTTGTTTCTTTGCTGTGCAGTTCGATATATCACTTTTCAGTTTTCCTGTATTCTAAATTGAGCGAGCGACACACATGTGATTCCATTTAAAGGTAGTGCTTTGCTTTTCTGTTCTTTCGTTGGAAACTTGTTCCTGTGCTGTACAGTGTGATATATCACTTTTCAGTTTTCCTGTATTCCTAATTGAGAGTGCGTCACACATGTGTTAGTTTACACAGTAGTGCTTTTTACGTTTACGTTCTTTCATTGGAAACTTGTTCCTATTAGGAACAAGTTAGGGTTATGGTTAGGGTTAGGGTAGGGTTAGGGTTAGGGTTAGGGTTAGGGTTAGGGTTAGGATTAGGGTTAGGGTAGGTTTAGGGTTAGGGTTAGGCTTAGAGTTAGGTTTAGGGGGTTAGGGTTAGGGTTAGGGTTATATCACTTTTCAGTTTTCCTGTTATAATAATTGAACAGGCGACACGTATGTGAATTAGTTTTCAAAGTTGTGCTTTGCGTTTCTGTTCTTTAATGGAAACTTGTTTCTTGGCCGTACAGTTCGATATATCACTTTTCAGTTTTCCTGTACTCCTAATTGTGTGAGCGACACACATATCATTCCATTTAAAAGTACTGCTTTGCTTTTCTGTTCTTTCGTTCGAAACTTGTTCCTGTGCTGTACAGTGCGTTATATCACTTTTCAGTTTTCCTGTTATAATAATTGAACAGGCGACACGTATGAGAATTAGTTAACAAAGTAGTGCTTTGCTTTTCTGTTCTTTCATTGGAAACTTGTTCCTGTGCTGTACAGTGCGTTATATCACTTTTCAGTTTTCCTGTTATAATAATTGAACAGGCGACACGTATGTGAAGTAGTTTTCAAAGTTGTGCTTTGCTTTTCTGTTCTTTCAATGTAAACTAGTTTCTTTGCTGTGCAGTTCGATATATCACTTTTCAGTTTTCATGTATTCTAAATTGAGCGGACGACACACATGTGATTCTGTTTAAAGGTAGTGCTTTGCTTTTCTGTTCTTTCATTGGAAACTTGTTCCTGTGCTGTACAGTGTGATATATCACTTTTCAGTTTTCCTGTATTCCTAATTGAGAGTGCGTCACACATGTGATTTAGTTTACACAGTAGTGCTTTTTACGTTTACGTTCTTTCATTGGAAACTTGTTCCTATTAGGAACAAGTTAGGGTTAGGGTTAGGGTTAGGCTTAGGGTTAGGGTAGGGTTAGGGTTAGGGTTAGGGTTAGGGTTAGGGTTTAGGGTTAGGGTTAGTGTTAGGGTTAAGGTTAGAGTTAAGGTTGGGCGGTTAGGATTAGGGTTATATCACTTTTCAGTTTTCCTGTTATAATAATTGAACAGGCGATACGTATGTGAATTAGTTTTCAAAGTTTTCTTTGCGTTGCTGTTCTTTCAATGGAAACTTGTTTCTTTGCCGTACAGTTCGATATATCACTTTTCAGTATTCCTGTATTCCTAATTGAGCGAGCGACACTCATTTGATTTAGTTTTTAAAGTGGTGCTTTGCTTTTCTGTTCTTTCTTTCGAAAATTGTTCCTGTGCGGTACAGTGCGTTATATCACTTTACAGTTTTCCTGTATTCTAAATTGAGCGAGCGACACACACATGTGATTCCGTTTAAAGGTAGTGCTTTGCTTTTCTGTTCTTTCGTTGGAAACTTATTCCTGTGCTGTACAGTGTGATATATCACTTTTCAGTTTTCCTGTATTTTTAATTGAGAGTGCGTCACACATGTGTTAGTTTACACAGTAGTGCTTTTTACGTTTACGTTCTTTCATTGGAAACTTGTTCCTATTAGGAACAAGTTAGGGTTAGGGTTAGGGTTAGGGTAGGGTTAGGGTTAGGGTTAGGGTTAGGGTTAGGGTTAGGATTAGGGTTAGGGTTAGGGTAGGTTTAGGGTTAGGGTTAGGGTTAGAGTTAGGGTTAGGGGGTTAGGGTTAGGGTTATATCACTTTTCAGTTTTCCTGTTATAATAATTGAACAGGCGACACGTATGTGAATTAGTTTTCAAAGTTGTGCTTTGCGTTTCTGTTCTTTCAATGGAAACTTGTTTCTTTGCCGTACAGTTCGATATATAACTTTTCAGTTTTCCTGTACTCCTACTTGTGCGAGCGACACACATATCATTCCATTTAAAAGTACTGCTTTGCTTTTCTGTTCTTTCGTTCGAAACTTGTTCCTGTGCTGTAGAGTGCGTTATATCACTTTTCAGTTTTCCTGTTATAATAATTGAACAGGCGACACTTATGAGAATTAGTTAACAAAGTAGTGCTTTGCTTTTCTGATCTTTCATTGGAAACTTGTTCCTGTGCTGTACAGTGCGTTATATCACTTTTCAGTTTTCCTGTTATAATAATTGAACAGGCGACATGTATGTGAATTAGTTTTCAAA